>NC_139156.1:26287105-26579907 GCF_964270905.1 Leucopleurus acutus
GGCCCTAAAACCAACAATGATTTTCTGTAAGAAAAGGGTTTTGCTGCAAGTATTAAAAACTTCACTTGTGGGCTTCCCTGGTGGCGCAGTGGTTGAGAGTCCGCCTGCCGATGCAGGGGACGCGGGTTCGTGCCCCGGTCTGGGAAGATCCCACATGCCGCGGAGCAGCTGGGCCCGTGAGCCATGGCTGCTGAGGCTGCGCGTCTGGAGCCTGTGCTCCGCAACGGGAGAGGCCACAACAGTGAGAGGCCCGTGTACCGCCAAAAAAAAAAAAAAAAAAAACTTCACTTGTGCCACCCACTTCCTATCTTATAGAATACTTAAGTTAGAGAAAGAAAGTAGTTAAAGCAAAACAAAACAAAACCAAAAAATAGCCAAAAATAACTTATTTATAACTCAAGCAATGAAGGAAGTTTATAATTGTACGAATGCTGATTCCCCACTAAAACGGGACACTCTACTAGGAAGGATCAGCAATAAAGTAAACCAGAGCAAACTATACCCGTGGGCCAGAGCTGGCTTGCAGCCTGTTTTTTAAAAGAAAATTTTATTTATCACTCATTCATTTAAGTATTATCTGAGTCTGCATTTGAGCTACAATGGCAGAGTTGAGTAGTTGCACAGTTGCTACAGCCTGCAAAGCCTAAAATATTTATCATATAGTCTTTTACAGAAAAAGTCTGCCCATCCCTGAAATAAATCACTTACCTGTTACATTGTTTAAAACCTCCTTTAGATGACTGAAACTATGCAGCAGAGGATCCCGTTCTTCATCCTGTAACACATAAATTAAAAAAAAAAAAATTCATTATCAGGCCAAGAGGAAAGAGGAAATAAAGGACAGATCAAGAGCTCTTTCTCTGAAGCCAACCAGAAAATTCAGTTTTCCTTCTGAAGAAAAGAAAGTTAGCTATAGTTCATTTTTCCAGTTCCCTAACCTCTTATCTCATAGAAGTACTCTGGGCTTACCTAAAACAGTACATCCTGAAATACTAAGCTTAGTCTACACCATGACCATAGCACTCAAGCTACCATAGATTGCTAGGTCCTTTATATGTGCTATGGTCTGAATGTTTGTGTCCCCTCAAAACTTCTAGGTTGGGATTTCTCTGGCGACTTCCCAGTGGTTAAGACTCTGTGCTTCCACTTCAGGGGGCGCGGGTTTGATCCCTGGTTGGGGAACTAAGATCCCACATGCCACATGGCGCAGCCACAAAAAAAAAAACTTCTATGTTGAAATCCTAAGGTGGGTGATTAGGTCATGAGGGCAGATTCCTCATGAATGGAATTAATGCCCTTTATACAAGAGGCCCAAGAGTGCTCCCTTGCCCTCTACCATGTGAGCATACGATGAGAAGTCTGAGACCCAGAAGAAGTCCCTCACCCGAGCATGCTGACATCCTGATCTTGAAATTCCAGCCCCCAGAAATAAATATCTGTTGTTTAAAGAAAAAAAAAAATCTGTTGTTTATAAGCTACCCAGTCTTTGGCATTTGGTTTTGGTTAGAGCATCCCAAACAGACTGAGACATACAGACTAAGATGTATGTATTATTCTATCTTTTCTATTTCTTCATAGTCATCATAATCACACATATTCATTTCTAAGACATTCCTGACTCCACTCGTACTTCTAATACAATCCACTTTTTTTTTTTACAATCCACTTTTATAAATGAACATAAGAAATTTCTAAACACACATATACATATTCACCAAGTTGGAAATGTCTAAACTTAATTTTACAATTGTACCAAAAACTGTCTTACACAACTGTACAAAAAATATCCTTGAACATACAAATACAATAAAGAAAGTCCGCTTTACAACAGGTAATCTTACTCATCTGATTGGCAAGATATGGTCTGCTCTATATAAGAAAAGTTGCTGAATTCCCAAGGAGTACCATTACCAAGCCATACTCCATGTATCAATAACTAAACTAACTGAAATGAATTTGATAGCTAATTATAGTTCTTGGGAATTAGAAGATAAGGAATCTTTCTGACATTTTTAGGCATATAAAAGAGATCCCAAGTGTTTGCTTAAGTTGTTTATGAAAACAGCTAGAAGAAAAATGGTATCATCTTTTGGCTTCCAGAGAAAAAAACGCAGCTTATAAATTTGACTCTAGTTGAAATAAAACAAAATGGTCCTTGAAACCCTTCTGAAAAACACTGAATTCCTACTATTATCATTATTACCAGGAAATTGATTACTGTTTTAACCACACACCAGATCCCCTACAGCAACTCAGTGACCAGGTTCTCTACCCACTGCCCACTTACCAGTGGAGTATGGGTGCTCCATCGCGCATTTCGTTTGATGGCCCCAACCACAATGCTAATTTCCCCTTGAATGATGTAAATATTTTTATCCACCATCCTGGCAAACCTACTGAAACAGTGAAGAGAAAAGTAGTTAATATTTGGTTACCCAAGAGCACACCCATGCTTAAATCAGTATCTGATAAGGTCAGAACTACGATTTAACTTTTCAGTACCAAGATTTCCCACCTGTAATACTAAGATGGGATGAAGCCCTTCTTATGTTATGAATCCAACTACCTGGCTCTTCTAGAGGTCTCTGCAAGTTCAAGATACAACTCAAAAAGCATCACACCAGAAACTTTTCAAAGGCACCTCAACAACCTCTAACAAGCATGTCAAATTCTTCAAAGTCAATTGTCCCCCAAATCTCTCCTACGAATCATACAGATATGCAGATACATCCATGTTGCTAGTTTGTTAAAGAAATATTTCAGATCTTCCTTTTGTTCTTCCTTTTTTATCAACTCAATAAATAATGAAGGTTTAAGTTAAAAGAAAAGAATGAAGGCTGTTAGAAAAATAGCCCTGGTCTGGAACCACAGTTACAATGTCAATTTATAGACTGCATCCATTCTGCCAAGTCAGCTCCAGAAAATTGGACAGTGGCAGTGATGCAACCTTTGAAAAGTTCTGAAAAGTCAAGTTCACTTGCTTATAGCAGGAAATCGCTAATAAGCAGACTGTAAGGTAGACTCTTCTTGGCATAGAGAAAACCCTAGGAACATGTAAAATCAACCTAATCACTTCCCATTGTTTAGAAATCCTCCTGAGAAAAGACAAAATTTTAAAAAACGAAAGGGATAGAAAGCAGGGTAGGGGAGACATACAGTTAGACAAACATTTATATCAGGCTCAAGGAAAATTAAAAAAGTAAGGCTAACAGAGTAAGGAAAGGAATTCCAAAAATATTTACTTAATAAGCACCTACTATGCATAAGGCATCTTTCAGAGTGCTAAGGATACAAAGCAAATAAGACATGGAAAGAGCTTCAGGCATACTGTGGAATGAAAAAAAAATTGTAATGCATGACTGTAGGTTGCCAACTATGTAAAAACCAACCAACCAACCAACCTTACATAAAATACTAGATTTTTGTTTTCAAAAATATACCGTATTTAACATACAGTAAGATATAAAGAGAATATAACAACCAGTATCCAGATTAAGAACAGTACAACTGAAGTCTCTGTGTGTCCTCCCTAATTACATCCTTCTCTCTTTCATCTATAGGTCCCACTATTCTTTTCTTTATAAATTTATTTACTTATTTATTTATTATTTTTGGCTGCGTTGGGTCTTTGTCGCTGCACACGGGCTTTTCTCTAGTTACGGCGAGTGGGGCCTACTCTTTGTTGTGGTGTGCGGGCTTCTCATTGGGTAGATTCTCTTGTTGCAGAGCACGGGCTCTAGGCACGCGAGTTTCAGTAGTTGTGGCACTCGGGCTCAGTAGTTGCAGCTCGCAGGCTCTAGAACGCAGGCTCATAGTTGTGGCGCACAGGCTTAGTTGCTCTGCAGCATGTGGGATCCTCCCGGACCAGGGCTTGAACCTGTGTCCCCTGCATTGGCAGGCGGATTCTTCACCACTGTGCCACCAGAGAAGCCCTGGTCCCACTACTCTTAATCTGATGTTTATTAAACTTTTATGTTGCTTTATACTTTTACTTCATTGATATGTATCTCTAGACAATATGTATCATTCTGCATATTTTTATATTTTGTATAATTAATATCATTTTGTATGTATTCTTCTGCAATTTGCCTTTTTCCCTTGAAACATTATGTTTGTGAGTCATCTATGTTGTTAAGTATACTTAATGTATTTTGTACAGGCATATAAAGAGATATATAACACAGAATAAAAGGTCTGGGCAGATGTACCCCAAACTCAACAATCATAGTCATCTCTAGAGAAGGTACTATGAAATCAGGGTGTAATCAGAGGATACTTAGCCTTATCTATATTTTAATTTTTTACAAGGAGAACATATTACTGTACCATCAATATAATTAAAAATTAATAATTATGAAAGAAATGAGATACAATTTCTGCCCTTGAGGCATTTACAGAGTTCAGTAGGATCTAAAAGAAAACTGAGCCAGAGACATGGAGGGAAGAAAAGCACCCTGAAAGTAGCTCTATTTGCATATTTTTTACACAAGAAAGTGAGAAGAATGAAAACCACTATGATAAAGGAAAAAAGAACTGGTACAAATTTTGTCCAGGCCCATAACACCTCTCCCAATCCACAAGGGAACCCAACAAAAGACAACACTTATTTTAAAGACAATTTAAAGAAACAACTAGGTTACTCTCAGAAGACTAAATGCTCTAGACACACAACAATGTTCTCTTCAATGAATAGATAAGATTCAATGATGAGAACATACCACAATGAAGAGGAGGAGAACCAAGAAGTGTAAGAAAGATAAACAAATTCAAAAATAGAGTATCAGGGGCTTCCCTGGTGGCGCAGTGGTTGAGAGTCCGCCTGCCAATGCAGGGGACACAGGCTCGTGCCCTGGTCCGGGAAGATCCCACATAACGCAGAGCAGCTGACGCCCATGAGCCATGGCCGCTGAGCCTGCGCGTCTGGAGCCTGTGCTCCGCAACGGGAGAGGCCACAACAGTAAGAGGCCTTCGTACCACCAAAAAATAAAAAAAAAAAAGTATCAGAAAAGAAAAGATAAAATCTCTAGTATCTCTCCTTCCTTAAATTATTTAGGCAAGATGAATATGCTCTAGATCTCTGGATTTTTTTTTTAATACACGTTACATTTTATTTTATTTATTTATTTTTATATATTTATTTTGGCTGCATCGGGTCTTAGTTGCGGCACGCAGAATCTTCGTTGCAGCATGCATGATCTTTTGTTGTGGCGTGCAGGCTTCTCTCTAGTTGTGACACGCAGGCTCTAGAGCACGTGGGCTCTGTAGTTTGCGGCACACAGGCTCTCTAGTTGAGGTGTGCAGGCTCAGCAGTTAAGGCACGCAGGCTTAGCTGCCCTGTGGCGTGTGGGATCCTAGTTCCCCAACCGGGGATCAAACCCATGTCCCCTGCATTGGAAGGCAGATTCTTAACCACTGGACCACCAGGGAAGTTCCTGGAAGGTTTTTTTTAAGAAACTCCTAACAACACGGGGAGCGGGAAGGGTAAGCTGGGACAAAGTGAGAGAGTGGCATGGACTTATATATACTACCAAATGTAAAATAGGTAGCTAGTGGGAAGCAGCCACATAGCACAAGGAGATCAGTTCAGTGCTTTGTGACCACCTAGAGGGGTGGGATAGGGAGGGTGGGAGAGAGACGCAAGAGGGAGGAGTTATGGGGATATATGTATATGTATAGCTGATTCACTTTGTTATAAAGCAGAAACTAACACACCGTTGTAAAGCAGTTATACTCCAATAAAGATGTTAAGGGACTTCCCTGGTGGCACAGAGGTTGGGAGTCCACCTACCATTGCAGGGGACACATTGCAGGGGGGGTTCGAGCCCTGGTCTGGAAAGATTCCACATGCCATGGAGCAACTAAGCCCGTGCGCCACAACTACTGAGCCACATGCCACAACTACTGAAGCCCGCACGCCTAGAGCCTGTGTTCCGCAGCAAGAGAAGCCACCGCAATGAGAAGCCCGCGCACCGCAACAAAGAGCAGCCCCCGCTCACTGCAACTAGAGAAAGCCCGTGCAGCAATGAAGATCCAACGCAGCCAAAAATTAATTAATTAATTTAAAAAAAAAAAAGAAAGAAAACTCCTAACAGAGGTTGCCTCCAGAGAAAGGAACTGGGGAACAGTGGTGAGAGGAAGACTTATTTTTCTCTACATATTCTTTTGTACTTTTTGAATTCTGTGTCACATACATATATTACTTATTTTTAAATTTTAATTAACAGATTTTTTTTAATGAGTAGGCGCTACAGAAAAGTAGTTGTATTATTCCATGTATAAATGATTAAGAGCAGCAATCAAAGTTAATTAACTAACATTTATTTCAGTCAACCAGATATTACTTAGCACATGCTAAGCAAAATGCTAGACAGAGTCATACAGAATTGTCCCTACCCACCCACAAGGAATTTATAATCTAGTAGATTAAACACATATATCTACACACAAACCCATACATATCTCCAATACATAAGTGATACACAGTGTCACAGTAGTGAAGCAAAGAAAATTATTTCTGGCAGAGGACCCTGAAAAGGCAAATGAAAGACAGGATTCAAACAGTCAAAAACACAAGGAGAGAATGGCAAGAGTAAAGGCTTATTGGTAGGAAAATGCAATATGTATTTAGGGGGTCATGATTATTCCAGACTTGTTGGAACATTATTCCTAGGAGAATAACAGCATGTAAAGCTAGAAAAGCAAGTTGTAGGGGGAGCATATCATGGAGGGCTTTCAATATATATAGTACATATACAGACTACCTATCATTGTAAAAAATATTTTGGGGGGCCTGGAGGGGGCCACTATAAAATAAGAATATTTAATTTCTCTCTCTTTTTTTTTTTGGCTGTGCTGCGCGGCATGTGGGATCTTAGTTTCCCAACCAGGGATCAAACCCGCACCCCCTGCAGTGGAAGTGCAGAGTCTTAACCACTGGACCACTGGGGAAGTCCGTTTAATTTCTCTTTTAAAGAACTAAGAGAATGAGAGAAAACACCTATACTGAGAACAACACAGCAACAAGTAAATAACAAACACTACACTACAAATTGCAAACAAAAGTGTCAACAGGACTTAACTGAGATCTAATAGGATCTACATGCTATTTGGAAGGCTTTCTGGAGGAAATAAATTTTGAACTGGGATACCAACTGAAATAATCAACCTAACACTCAATCAAAATTCATTAGGCATCAGAAGCTAACAATTTTCTAAGATAGCAAAGATCTAAGCAAAAAATCACTGTCTTAAGTTTCTTAGTAAAAAAGAAACATCTCAGGAATAAAGAGGAATTATTTTCAAGGACTATGCAGAGTTGCCTAATCTCCCTCCAAGCCTGAGCATGTCTCCTCACCCAAGAATCTCCCAAGGGAATTTGCCCTTGATGCTCAAATGGGAAGCTCCAATGAACCACTTGCTGTCTGGTAGCCAATGGCCTAGAACCCCTTGCCGTAAGGTCACAAAGGCCGGCAGAGACCTCACGAGTATGGTAGAAAAGAACTTAAGGTTTACCTTTTATCAGAAATAATATGAGAAGGAATGACCAAATACACACCAACGAATATCCCCCAGCCAAATAAGCTAGTGGTTTATCTGCTCAGAGACTGCGAGCAACATATATTCTTTGAAAGCACGATCTGTTTAAAGCTGGGCCTATAGGATTACAATGGTGCTTTGCTGCATTCTGCAACTGGCAACTCCCTCTAGATCTAAACAAAAGCAGGAGAAACAGAAACAATAAATTGGATCCTTCATGGAATACCAAAAATTCTCTTTAGAATGAGTTAAAGACTTAAATGTAAAAAAGCAAAACCTGAAAACTTTTAGAATATAAGAGGGTGTTCTCTGGTGGTCTAGTGGTTAGGATTTAGCACTTTCACTGCCGTGGCTCAGGTTTAATCCCTGGTTGGGGAACTGAGATCCCACAAGCCACGTGGCGTGGCCAAAAAAATATATGAGAATATTTTTATAATTTCAGCATAGGGGAGACGTACCTAAATAGGAAACAAAAAGCAGAACCCATAAAAAAAAAACTGGTAAATTAAACCATGTTAAAATTAAAGACATTTATTCAAAAGACACCATAAAAAAGAGGAAAAGATAAATCACAAACTGGGAGAAAATATATGTAACACATATAATAAAGAAGCAAAGAAGAATGGATAAAGAAGATGTGGTACATATATACAACAGAATATTACTCAGCCATAAAAAGGAACGAAATTGTCTCATTTGTAGAGACATGGATGGACCTAGAGACTGTCATACAGAGTGAAGTAAGTCAGAAAGAGAAAAACGAATAACATATTAACGCATATATATGGAATCTGAAAAAAAATGGTATAGACGATCTTATTTACAAAGCAGAAATAGAGACACAGACACAGAGAAAAAAACGTATGGATACAAAGTGGGAAAGGGGCTGGGGTGGGGGTGGGGGGATGAGCTGGGAGATTGGGATTGACATATATACACTATTGATACTATGTATCAAATAGATAACTTCTGGCAACCTACTATATAGTACAGAGAACTCTATCAATGCTCTGTGGTGACCTAAATGGTAAGGAAATCCAAAAAAAGAGGGGATATATGTATACGTATAGCTAATTCACTTTGCTGTACAGTAGAAACTAACACAGTATTGTAAAGCAACTATAATCCAATAAAAATTTTAAAAAAAAAAGAAGCAATATCCATAATATAACTGCTACAAAACTATAAGGATAGACATATAAACCCTCCCCAAAACTGGCAACAGACATGAACAGGCATTTCACAGAATAAGGAAAATACAAACAGTAAATATATATACGAAAAGACTATGAGCTTCATTAATAGTCAATAAAATTACAAAATAAGATTATTAATGAGAAACCATTTTACACCTCCAAAATAGCACAAAATTTTAATTTGACAATACCAAAAGTTGGTAAAAATACAGACCAAGTGGCTGTTGAGTCTGTAAATTGATACAACTCATTTGGATAACAATTTGGCATTATCTTGCAAAGTTGAAGAAGTTCATATGCTATACCTCAGCAATTCCACTGCTAAGACTATACCCCAGGGAAATGAACAAAAAATTTACAACTGTTGGTTAAGGGGAGGGGAGACGTGACTAATAGGGAAGGGCATACCTGCTGCCCCAGTTTTGGTAATGTTCTGTTTTTAAGCTGGGTTGGGGACACTGATGTCCCTTATATGCTGTATAAACCCTAACCCTTACTCATTCCATCCAAAAGTCAATGAGAGAATCAGAATACCACAGTGGTATTCCTGACTGTTATTACCTGTATGATCTTAGCCAAGTTTCTTAGCCTCTCTGATTCCCAGTTTACAGTTCTGCATTGCATAATGGAGATAGTACCTCCTCACCCATTTGTTGTAAGGCCTGGCATGCTATTAGGAATATTAAAACCCAAAAAAAGATTGGCTGTTATTATGATAATGCCTGCTCTGTTAAGTCTTCCCTGGCTAACCCACTCCCCCAGAGAGTATTAGTACTCCTTTTTTGTCACCCCATGGCACAGGACATACCTCTATTTAAACATATCTTATACTCATTTATAATTATTTATTTAATCTCTCTCTCCCATGAGTCTATGAGCCTCTCAGAAAGAGACCATAATTTATCAGCTTTTTATCCTCAATGCCTAACATATAGTAAGAAAAATGATAAATACTGAATGAACAAATGAATAACTGAAAGAATATCAAGACTGACTCTTCAGTGTTGGTACAGCTCACATCCACCTCTTGTGAGAACAATTACTTCATAGAAGACAAGGACTCTACGCCAGGCAGGCAAACCTTCTTTCTGTATCCCATGTTTGTTTCTGTACTAGAAGTTACAAATCTTCCATATTAGGCACTCTATGGACAAAAAGAACCCACATTTATCCACCAGTCAAATCATAATGCTTCTGTTTTCACATGTATCTTCCTGAAGTCTTCTCATATGCTATTTGCATGTTCACATTTCTTCTGTGAAATATACAATTCTTTATGTAATTGTCCATTCTTCCCATATGTATATATGTGTCTTATTTTCTTTGGTTCTAAATAGATTATTAGTGCTCGCTTCGGCAGCACATATACTAAATAGATTATTAGTAGACCATTAAGTTATTTTTTTTCTTCATTGCTTAAAAGTTGTTCTTATTCAATTAGAAATTAGATTCTCCAAAGGCAAAGACTCAGGTTTTTTTTCTTTTTCATGGTGCTTTGATGTCTAATACAGAGCTATGTAAACCACAAAAACCCTGATGGGCTTTCTGAGAGGAAAGAAGGTACCAGGGAGCTGAACAACCATCAGCTGGCCCTTTTGAGGTTTATTTTCACTCGATCTCTCAAACATCCCGGAGAAGCACCAAAGACACAGAGTTTTTAAGGTTTCCAGAGCTAGCCAAGGAACGCGCCATAGTTCTGTGTTTTGTTGAGAGTGACCCAAAATTACTAAACTAGTAAACAACTTGCTAGACTCAAGAAATTTACTCAAAGGGTGGAGGTAAGAGAAAATCAAACCAAGAAAAAAGCTGGTGCCCTGACAGGATACAACTGGAAAATCCTCCCAACCTGATAATCAGGTGACCAGTGTACCTCAGCTCTGCCATTCCCCCTCCTCCCTCTATGGAGATTCTGAGGTTATCCCAAGAATTATATGCAAGGTGAGCTACTGAGGTAAGCTCAAAGTTGTCCTAAGATGCCCCTTCTGCCAGCTTGGAGATGAAAAATGAAACAAGACTTCTTTCCCCCACTCATCTTTTAACCACTCAGGGCACCGAACATGACAACTAATGGTGAAAGTTGGCAGAGTACGACAAAGATTAAAAAGTGAGCCTGGTGGGCTTCCCTGGTGGCTCAGTGGTTAAGAATCCGCCTGCCAATGCAGGGGACACGGGTTCAAGTCCTGGTCCGGAAAGATCCCACATGCCTCAGAGCAACTAAGCCCATGTGCCACAACTACTTAGCCTATGCTCTAGAGCCCACGAGCCACAACTACTGAGCCCATGCACCACAACTATTGAAGCCCGTGTGCCTAGAGCCCGTGCTCTGCAACAAGAGAGGCCACCGCAATGAGAAGCCCACACACTGCAAAGAAGAGCAGTTCCCGCTCACTGCAACTAGAGAAAGCCCGGGGGCAGCAACGAAGACCCAAAGCAGCCATAAATAAATAAATAAATCTATTAAAAAAAAAAGTGAGCCTGGGGACTTCCCTCATGGCCCAGTGGTTAAGAATCCGCCTTCCAATGCAGGGAACATGGGTTCGATTCCTGGTCGGGGAACTAAGATCCCACATGCTGTGGGGCAACTAAGCCCGTGTGCTCTAGAGCCTGCGTGCCACAACTGGAGAGCCCATGCGCCACAATTAGAGAGCCCGTGCACTCCAACTACTGAGCGTGTGCACTCTGCAGCCTACACGCCAAAACTAGAGAGAAGCCTGCACACAGCGAAGAGCCTGCGTGCCGCAATGAAAGATCCTGCATGCTGCAACTAAGACCCAACACGGCCAAATAAAAAAATAAATAAAAAGAACCCCCCCATATCGTTCTTTAAAAAAAAAAAAAGTGAGTCTGGAGGATTTCCCTGGTGGCACAGTGGTTAAGAATCCGCCTCCGGGCTTCCCTGGTGGTGCAGTGGTTAAGAATCCGCCTGCCAATGCAGGGGACACAAGTTCGAGCCCTGGTCCAGGAAGATCCCACATGGCACGGAGCAACTAAGCCCATGCACCACAACTACTAAGCCTGTGCTCTAGAGTCCGCAAGCCACAACTACTGAGCCCGCATGTCACAACTACTGAGCCCGCATGTCACAACTACTGAAGCCCGTACACCTAGAGCCCATGCTCCGCAATGAGAAGCCCGCACACTGCAACGCAGAGTAGCCTCCCACTCGCCGCAACTAGAGAAAGCCCGCATGCAGCAACAAAGACCCAACGCAGCCAAAAATAAATAAATAAATAAATAAAAAGGAAAAACAAAGTGAGTCTGTATGATTGTACGTAGAGAATTGCAGTGATTAAGTCTCATAAGGCCTGCCCGTTTTGTATATCAGGGGTCATCCTCCACTGTCATCAGGCAGAATCTAGTCCACAGACATACATTTTTCCTCCTGTAAAAGGTTTTTAAATAATTTAACTAGTTGCCAACAGTTTAAAACACAATGATCTGAATTCCCAGTTTCTCTTGAAAAATAGGAAGAATGGTCATACTGTGCCCACATTCCAGTACACTACAGTCACTACTACATCCTAATACATTCCCTCCTGGCTCACTTCCCTCATTTACATTACCTGCCTGATACTCAGGCATTTGAGCTTGTAATCCCTGCTTTATTTACATGATGGCAACAAATCATTACTTCCATGATCACATCCACTGCAACTGGGGCCCCAAATCACCACAGTGCCCTACTACATTTTCATTTAATTTAAACAACTGCTGTGGAACACACTGAAATACAGAAAAAGAGGAACAATAAAAACTGAACACCTGCCAATTACATTTACAAAGCTCTTCCAGCCAGAGATAAAATGAACCTCCCTTTCTCCCTTCAACTCAACCCCACAATTACCCCAACAGCAGAATCACTCTAATTAGTCACCTTGAACCACAGGGACAGACTGTGATCAATCAACCGAAGTGGTGTAAAAAGACTAGGCTGATCCTTCCAGTGAGTACTGTATAAATACAATGGGTCTCCTCAAAAGCAGGAGCTGTGTCTTTTTCCTCTCCAGCTGCTCACACTAGCCAGTCTAAGTACCCTATCAATGAAGTTATTATCTAAAAGTAGCAGTCATTCTGCCTTCTGGAACACGGGGAAGTGAACTAGTAGTGTAACTCTGAGAACTTCGAGTTCAACTGGGATTGGTGCCCAGCTACTCATGAGGAGATGTGCCTACAACCTGAGTTCCGACTGTGCCAATGAGCATCAACGTCAAGGTTAGAACATACTGTCTACCACCACCTTTAAAAAGAAGCTGAAGAAAAAAAAAAAGCTTAAATACAAGTCTTGAAGGAAAAACAAATTTTCTGATCTGGGATGGGGGCTGGGAGTAAAGAACTATTCCTATCCAGAAAATGACTTTTTAAAGTAAGAAAAGGTAAAATCTTGTTGCCTGACTTAACCTCCAGGCCCAACTGAAAAGATGCTGAACTGGTCACACTATCAACCCAAAGACTAGACTGCCTATTATGCAAAGCATTATCAACTCAACAGGGCTCAACAGGGCATATCAACCCAGATGAGAAAGGCAGACCCATCAAACCTGGATACTTCCCGAGGTGACTATGTCATTTCATTAGCCATTCTAAATTACTTTTTTGGAAATTCTACAATATAGATCAGCAAGTTAAAATGCAAACAGTTTCCTATACCATTTCCACCTCACTTATTTTATTTATTTACTTACTTTCTTATTTATTTATTTATTTATGGCTGTGTTGGGTCTTCGATGCTGCGCACGGGCTCTCTCTAGTTGCGGCTAGCAGAGGCTACTCTTCGTTGCGGTGCACAGGCCTCTTGTATGGCCTCTCTTGTTACGGAGCACAGGCTCTAGGCACACGGGCTTCATTAGTTGCAGCACTCAGGCTCAGTAGTTGCGGCACGCAGGCCCTAGACTGTGCAGGCTTCAGTAGTTGTGGCACATGGGCTCAGCAACTGTGGCTTGCGTGCTCTACAGCACAGGCTCAGCAGTTGTGGCCCATGGGCTTAGCCGCTCCACAGCATGTGGGATCTTCCTGGACTAGGGATCAAACCTGTGTCCCCTGCACTGGCAGGCGGATTCTCAACCACTGCACCACCAGGGAAGTCCCACCCCATTTATTTTAAATCAATAAGTATCAATACAGCAACCTAAATGTCCATAAACAGATGAATGGATAAAGAAGATGTGGTACATATATACAATGGAATATTACTCAGCCATAAAAAGGAACAAAATTGGGTCATCTGCAGAGACGTGGATGGACCTAGAGACTATCATACAGAGTGAAGTAAGTCAGAAAGAGAAAAATAAATATCGTATATTAACACATATATGTGGAATCTAGAAAAATGGTACAGATGAACCTATTTGCAAGGCAGGAATAGAGACACAGATGTAGAGAACGAATGTGTGGACACGGGGTGGGGGAAGGGGGGTGGGATGAATTGGGAGATTGGGATTGACATATATGCACTACCATGTGTAAAACAGATAGCTAGTGGGAACCTGCTGTACAGTGCAGGGAGCTCAGCTGGGTGCTCTGTCTTGACCTAGATGGGTGGGATGGGGGTGTGGGAGGGAGGCCCATAGAGGGAGGCAATATATGTATACATAATGTATACATATAGCTGATTCACTTCCTTGTACAGCAGAAACTAACACAACACTGTAGAGCAACTATACCCCAATTAAAAAAAAAAAACAATATAAACAATGCTATCTCCCCTACCAACGTGCGCGCGCGCGCACACACACACACAATTTCAGGAGAGCAGAGTTTAGTCACTCTAGAACCTAGATAGTTTTCCCTTCTAACACAATGAGGTTTTGATCCTTCTTATTACTACCTCACCATGCAAAAGTCCTGACTGCCAGGGCTAGAATCAGGCCACAAGTCAGGATCACATACTAGAACTAATCCTAGGGGGGGTCTTCCCTGGTGGTGCAGTGGTAAAGAGTCTGCCTGCCAATGCAGGGGACACGGGTTCAAGCTCTGGTCCAGGAAGATCCCACATGCTGCGGAGCAACTAAGCCTGTGTGCCACAACTACTGAGGCTGCACTCTACAGCCCACGAGCCACAACTACTGAGCCCACGTGCCGCAACTACTGAAGCCTGTGAACCTAGAGCCTGTGCTCCACAGCAAGAGAAGCCACCGCAATGAGAAGCCCGCGCACTGCAACGAAGAGTAGCCCCCGCTCGCCACAACTAGAGAAAAGCCCACACGCAGCAATAAAGACCCAGTGCAGCCAAAAATAAAATAAATAGGCACAGATAACACTTATTGAGTGTCCACTATATGCTGAAAAGCATTTAGGTTGACATGCTCTAGCTAGACTGGTGCACATACATTGCTACTGCTTTTAAGAAACGCATAAACTGAACAGAGCAATCCCCAAATGGACCTTTCCATTTGCGTCCTCCACAGGGCTCAGAGGAGTGCCTTGTGTACCTAATTTAAAGGCATACAAATTTCTATGTCGTGTATTAAAAGACACTGTACCTACACTCTTCCTCATTTTTAAAGACATTCTTTACCCTTGAGGGACTTTTATAGCTTTACAATACAGCAGTTTATCAAAGATCATCATAGTGCCATAAACTATAGTTTTGGGGTTGTTCCATCATTCACTCTGCAGCCCTGACCCTACCACTTTTTATTTGACTGAACACCTCTCATGACCTCTTCTTACCCACTAAAAATAACAGGCCCAAGTACCAACTTCACAGGTATTCAAATCCCTCTCTGCTCTCGTCCAAATATGTCATAATAGAGTGGCTTCCTTGTGACTGAACTTCATCTCCTTAGGCCAAGTGAAGACCTGGGGAGGAAATGCCAACCAAGAACATACACCAGAAGAGAATATTACACAATATAAAAGATTGTGTAAAAGAAAAAACAGGCTCAGAAGGTAAGTCCTGTGTTTACATACAGTCCCAGACTGGCAGGTGAGCAGCCCCATAAAAGGAAAGCCTTCTCTTAGCCCAGGTCCCCAGGAGGCTGGCCTCAGTCCTTCCACACCTTTTCTCACTACCTGGTCTAGGTTGCATTAGTTCATCATCATTAATGAAGCAGTTCAGCTGAATTAATGAGGCAGTCACACAGAAGTGGGCGCTGCACAAAATCTGGAGAGACTCTCATATCTAAGGTCTAAAAATCAACCCTGAAAAGTAGATACAATACTCTTCAGATTTGCTTTCAGCTTCTGAGGACTGGAGTCTTTAGGATGCAAAAAGCTCCAGAAGAGAGAAACTGAAAGCTATGTTAAGCCTAGAAACACAGGGAGGATTCCGGTACCCGCAAGGGTTGAAAAGCCAGAGTTGAAGTCGTCCCTCCGGCGGCAGGGGCCTGACCTTTGCCCCCTACACCTCTCCCAGTTCCCTCCCACAGCAATCTCTCCCTCGTCTCGTTCCTGCCCCTGCGTCCTTAACCCACCCCAGCTCATTCAGTTTAAGGGCCCTCCTCCTCTTAGTCCCTCTCGCTATGTCAGGGCGGCCTTCACGACACTGGAACTCTAAGAAGAGACTTCGCTGACCTGTCAGCGGATCCAAAATGGCGGGGCCTAGTCCCAGGACCGGCAGCCGCTGCTCATGTCCAGCCCGGGCCCCGAAGGCGTCCCCGAGCGGCTCTCCCGGCTCTGGTGGCAGATGGGAGCAGGGAAGAAGCCCGTTTCTGGGAGTTGAGGCCGAAGTCAAGGCCCGCAGAGTCAGTCAGGAAGAGTCGGCCGGAACGGGCGGTGGAGCCGGCTACCTTCCCTGTCAGCTCACTGACGTGGTAACTAGCCTCAGTCTAGCCCGCTGCCTGGTCACTGCACGAGCCCTGCCGCGCACAGCCAATCATAGGTTTGCATCGTGAAAAATGGCATTCCAGCAATCCAATCGAAGAAAGGAATTTGGCTTCGGGAGGCGGGTAGTGCCTAAAGAGGCGAGATTACAAGAGAAAGAAAAGGGTAGGCAGGGAATAACCAACGGATATGAGGACTCTCTGAGTGACAGTACTGAGAAACCAATAAAAAAGGAGAAAGTGCGCTGGGCAGTTGGAGAGGTGGAGTTAGGTAGAGTTCGGTTGCAGTGCACGGTTTGGCAGTGGCTGCTGGGCATTATGGGGAAGAGAGCTACGACTTGCTGGAAAGGGGGCGGAGTCCTTTTTGAGAGCCTGAGTGGACGACCCTACTACACCTAAGCGCAAGCCCGCCGCCGCTCCCTATTAGAGTCACCTGGGCCAATACCGTGACCCTTGAGGGATCATTTCCTTTCTAGGCAGTTCTGAGCTCCTTCCAGGATGGAGGGAGCAATCTATTCCAACCTCCCTTCCCCCACCGTCGCGTCTGCTTGCCCTGTTTGGCTTCTCATAAATGAGTCTGTCCCATCCCAACTTTGTTTCTATGTCTTGTGCCCCATTCCTATCATCCTGAAATAGAGACAATGGGAGGTGACAAAAAGCTTGGATATCTAATCCAGGTCCTTTCATTTTACAGAGCAGGAAATTGAATCCCAGAATGGAAAGATGGCCCCCACCATCTGTATAGCTAGTTAATGACAGAGCAGAGAAACAAACCTAGGTGTCCTCACCCCCAGTCCAGCTCTCTTTTTCACTGCCCATCAATACCTCTTATGCTTTAGTTTATCAGACTGTGACTCCCAGCTCTGACCATCATCCTAAGCCTTGGACACTCTTTACCTACCTAGAAAAAAGATAATCACACAGGTTATTCCACATCACCACTGACAGGAAACTGCAGCCTTTCCTGAAGCCTTAGAAATGCTGAGAGGCCTGAGGGCAAGATACCCACCGCAGTCTTCACTCTCCTGCCCCCAGCTGCCTCTCCCCTGGCAAAAGATGATAGAGGTTGCTAGGATATTTAGAATTACCTAGAAGTGAGAGTGTGTAGAAAGAGGACAGAAGGATGAGTTTTCTCCTTGCAGATTGAATGGTGGAATTCCCAGCCCATCTGCTGGAATAAATCCCAGTGTCCCTACAGACCTGAAGAGACTGCTAGGAGACAATGAAAAAAGATACCAACTCTCTCCCCATTTCCTCCCATTTATGGATGACTCAAGTCCAGGGAAGCTCCATTCCTAACCCCATAGGACTGTGGTCTCAAAACCAGATATCCAAAGACCATCCTCGTGCTAGAATCCTCTAATACCAAGAAACCATCAGGCCTGAAATCAGAATTGAAGAACTCCTTAACAGCTTCCTGTACCTGCATGTTGGGCTCCTGATCTCTGGGTCCAGCTGAGGATCTTGCCTCTTTCACCCAACGAGAGTCAGGGGCAGAGGATACAACCACCATAGCACGTCTTTCTAGCCCATCTCTGAGCCATTTTCCACTTTCATTTGAAAACTGGGATTTGGTCTCCTGGGCTCATCTCAGATTGAGAGGTCCTGCATAACCCACTGAAAAATCTTCTAAGTGGGACAAAACTCCCTACTACCCTATCTCCACTCCTACATACCTCCAGAAATCAATCAACCTAAAAGTATGAATGGAATTGTGTGTTAGAGATAAGGAGGAGAGAGATGACAATGTCCCAGCCCCTTCTAACCTCCATCATCTTACCAGACAAAACATCTCCCTCTCAGATTTTAGTACTGTCTACATCATGCCTAGGAATAGAAAGATGAGGAAGACATGGTCCTTGCCCTCCTAAATCTTAGCATCATAGGGGACAACACTTAAGCTGATCTCTTCCATATCATGGGTGGGGTAATAGAGATACACACAGCAGGGCTGGGGGAGCAAGAGACTACACATCTGGCTAACGTGGGAATTCAGGAAAGGCTTCCCAGAGAGAATAAGGCCTGAGTGGAGCTTAGGGGGATGAGTAGGAGTTGACAAAATGAAGACTGGTTAGAAATATGTTACTGTCAGAGGTGTGCAGAAAACCACTAGGAGACTGGAGATTAAGACAGGGTCAGGTCCTGAAAGTCTGCTGTGCCACGCAAGGGAGCTTAGCCTTTATCCTGAGGGCAAACAGGAGCCACTGAAGGGTTTTAAGCAAAGACATGACTGGTCAGATTCACCTTAGGAGTATATTATATAATAGGGCTTAGGGACCTCAGGGACACCCTAGAAACCCAGCCTGACTCCACATGTTGCTTGAGACATCTGTCCTATCCCTTGCAACTCCCTAACCTGCAAGCACCAAGGCCACACCTTGCCCACAGAACTGAATTTGGTATCATCAAGGAGCAGGTAGCCCTGGTAAGGCTGGGAGAACATAGCTTGTGTGAGACAAGAGTGCAGACTGACAGGGAACTTGCCCAAGACTCTGAGGAGTGCCCAGCCCAAGCCCTGAGAACCAGCTAGAAACTCTTTTAATTTTGCGGGGGGAGGGGGAGTAAGGGAGTCATAGTTAAGTTACTTGTCCAAGGTCACTCAGTGATGTTGCAGCTGGTGGCAGGGTTAGAATACTGTTTTAGTTTGTCACACTCCAAACTCTGCTTTCTCCACGAAGCCACCTTCCTTGGAGGAGAGGAAAAAAAGGCTGGGGTGGGGGTGGGGATGGGGGGTGGGGGCGCAGCCGAGAAGAGGAAGAGAGAAAAATGCAAGGAAAAAAGGAAAAAGAGGATCAGAAAGAGAAATTAGTCTTTCGAAGTGGCAGGGGAGGGAGGAGTGAGACAAACAGCAGGGGCAGAGTGGTGGCGGAGAAAATAAAAGAGGAAAGAAAGGCGAGACGTGGGAGGATTGGAGCAAAGACAAAAGGGCAGAGAGACAGACAGCGACAAGTGGAGAAAAACGCCGAAACTTGAGCGGCAACGAAGTCTGAGCGCTGAAACCCCACGGCCTCTCCCGGCCCGTGCGCCCTCCCACCTGGTCCTATCCCCCAGCACCGTTCCAGTTCGCTCGGTGTGGCGGCCTGGTCCCACCTCGCCGCCGACCAGCCCCGGTTCCGCGGGGATACCCGGTCTACTCTACGCTCGCCCGCTCGGTTCCGCCAAAATGTTCTTCAGCAGCGCCGTTTCAGCCACGTGGGGAGGGGCGTGGTCCAGTTGCTGAGGAGCGCCTCCGATTGGCTAGGGGGCGGGGTTCCTGGCGGCGCGCCGGCCGGACCACCCCCCTGAAGGCGGGGCCAGAAAATTCACAGCTGGAAAGGGTGGAGCCCCGGTAGCGCAGCTGGAAGGGGGCGGGGCCCGACGCGCGAGGCTCGCAGCGGCGGGCTGGGGGCGCCCTGGACTGCCATAAAGTGAATGGGCGCCAGCGGGGGGTGGCAGTCCGCGGCGAGGCTTACTCTCTCCCAGCGAGTCCGGGAGCGCCGGAGCGGAGCGGCGGCCCGGGCGCAGGGGGGCGGCCCCCACCCCGGCCGGGTGCCCGGCCTCTGGCCCCTGCTTGCCCTCCAGACTGCGGCCGCCGCCGCCGCTGCCGGGAGTCTGCCTGCTGCGGGACTCACTGTGAGTGCTTGACCATGCGGGGGACAGGGGCTCACGGGGCCGAGGGGCCATGGCCGGACTTCGGGATCCCTAAAACGGGACCTAGGGCTGCTGAACTGGAGAACGGTGCCTGGGGAACGGGTCGAGACAGGGAGGGGGGACTGCAGACCTGGGGCCAGGACTTAGAAAAAGGGAAACTTAGCGCCAGGACTCGGGGGACAGAGAAGGGGAAGACTCGAGGGATCCGAAGAGAAGTCGGAGACATGAGGTCAGGACAGGGGCTCCGCGAAGCAGGGAGTAGTGTCGGGAAACCATTACCAGAAAGCGCCCCGGAATCCGGGGGCGCGGGGCCGACAGCCAAGGAGCCAAAGGGGTTGGCGAGGCCCTGGCCAGTGGGGGCAGCTGGCGGCGGGCGCCCAGCAAGGCGGCAGTTGGCAGTGCCCAACACCCCTCGGCTGGGTCTCAGACTCCAGGGACCGGGAGCAGGGGTGCGTTAGTCGCACAAGCTTCTCTCTTCCCAGCTGCTTTGCAATTGGGATAGGAACCGTGTTGTGAGAACCCGACAGCGACCGGGTCAGATGGCCGCTGTGTGGGCTGCAAGGCCGAGGTTGGGTAGTCCGAGTGACCAGGCGGTGGGTCTGGTGTGTCTGCTTGGGGTGTCAGGGCCCCGAAGGGTCCCGACCTGGGGCAGCCACGGAATTGGACGGAATGTCCGCGGCGCGCGGGGCTCAGGGCTTACAGAATGTCCGGCGCAGCGAGGTTGGTCTCTCCAGAGCAGGCGCTGTGTCGGGCAGTGGTGGACAGAATGTCCCTGGCCGAGTGGCATGTCCATTTACCCCGCAGTGCCTGCCCAGCTGCTGCGTGTACGGTGGTGTTTGCTGTGGTGGGTTGCCTAGAATCGCAGCTCACACTTTTCAAACTTGTCTCTGCTCCTAGGGGCTGCAGGACATGGAGCAGGGAGTGAGAGTAAAGGCTGAAGCCTGGCCTTGGGTTGGAGTGGCCCGGGAGACATTCCCTCTCTAACCCAGACTAGATGCGATCTGAGCATCACGCCGGACTTCCAGAATCCAAATTTGTGGAGAGAGAGCCAATGGTGGGACTGCTAGTGGGAACCAAGACCAGGAAAGGAAGGAATGAACCACAAAGGGCAATGAGAGGGCAAAGAAGAGCCTAGCACAAGCCCTGACAGCTTCAGTTCCCTCACAAACTCAGAGTCAACCCCTAATTCCAATACAGCTGACCAGGTACCCCCCAGACTCTGCCTGGGTGTCAGCAGGCTAAAGTCTCCTTTCCCACAGTGGGCAGGAGCCCAGGCCCAAAGAGAAAACTGCAGCCCTTTAGCAAAGCAAACCCTGTGGTCTTGTTTCCCTTTTTGCTTCCTCAGTCCCACCAATCCCCACACCACTCTGGTGGCTGAGAGGAGGTAGGAAGGAGACACAGAATCCAGACACTGGGATCCAACACGGGACTTTATTGCCCTCCATCTCTGGTTGGGAAGGATGTCTCAGCCCTACCCAACCACCCTGTTTGCTTTTCCTACAGCTGGGAGAGGGCCCTGATTTCTTTGGACCCGTACAATGACCGCCCATCCTGACTCCAACTCTTTAACCAGAGCCCAGTTAAGCTGAAGGGAACAGAGTAGAGAGAACTCTCCCAGTCTATGTAAGTAAGCAAAACAGCCCATTTGGCAACTGAGTTTCATGGGGACAAGTGCAGGGTAATATGTTTAGCAATGAGTAATCTAAACAAGTGGGTTTCAACCTTTCTTACCCTCCAACCATGAATGACATATAATACGTCCTCCCCACACTCCCACCTCCACTCCTTACTTTTAAATTCACTTATCACCAGCTAGAACATTGTTTTCCAAACTCTTTTGTCCCTCTCCCCTTTTTGATAAATATAGAGTCATATCCCAGTTACCCCCATCACATTCTGATACCCTTTTCAAGGGGCTTGTGCTCCCATTGTCTTTGAAAACCACTGAAATTATGGGTGAAATGAAAGGCTGAGTCAGGAAAGGAATAGGGAAGGCATTACCTGAAGACTGTAGCCCTAAGTTCTACTTTTGCCAAAAAGGCCAAAAAGCAATGGCATTATAATAAAGATGACTAGAAACAAAAGGCAGACCTCCTGCCCCTGCATAAAGCCATTTAGCTGAGTGCATGCCTGGTCACTGGCTCTTAGGGAGAATGTCATGGACCTAGAGAAGGGTCAGAGAATGGTGGCAGAAGGGGGAGCCAGAGGCTGCTGGAGAGAGCAAACCTGAAGGTTTAGGCCTCTGGAAAGTGAGATAGGATGGAAATTCACAAAATAAGGAAAGGCCTAGATAAGCAGATTTGTTTGCTCCCCAAATCCTGAAACCAGAGATGAGGGGGCCTCTTAGAACTGGAATGATGCAAGCACAGGATGAATAGGAAAATGTTCCTTGGCACACTGTGGGCAGCAAACTTCCAGAGCTCTTTTCCAGAGAGGTGGTAGAGGCAGGAAGTAGAAAAGGAATCCTTAAGGGCTTGGAAGGATCAATGCATGTCAGAGCTACAAATGGTTGCTGGAGCGGAGGGGGTGAGGAGTGGAAAGAGCTCAGTCCCTGGTCTTAGGGGAACTGGATTAGAATCTCTTCAATCTGTGTAACCGTGGACAAATTCGTCTTCTTAGAGGTGAAATAGTGATGGTCATTCCTGCCATTCAAAGTGGTTTTAAGAGTTAAACGAAATCATATATTTGAAAGTCCTTTGCAAATGGAGAAGCACCACAGAAATAAGAAACATTATTGCTATTATTATGCCCAAACTGTAGGTCCCCTGTAAGCACAGAATCTTCATTTCGAAGGGTGGTGTCTCAAGCCTTAGATCAGCCTGCTAGTGTCCGTGATCCAGTCATGGGAAGATTCTCAATGACAGATAAGACACCCTATCCTAGGCTTCAGATGCCAGCCACTATCCCTCCCCAAGAAGAGTTCCAGGGAGCTCCCCAAATGCTTAGATCCTCTACCAGACCAAATATCCTGATCTGATCCCTGCCTGCCTCCTGCTCAAGGATGTGAATATGGACCCGGAACCCAGGTCCAGGAAGGGAGGGCAGAGGAGGCAAGCTGGAGCTGAGTTGGGGATGAGCACAAGAGAAAGACACCACCCAAATCTTTTCTTCTCCATTTACTCTAAATGATGCTTCCTAGAGTGTGAGGGAGGGAGATGGCAGCTAACCTGAAGAGTCCACTAGGTCCTGAGCTTTGGGACTATCTAGAGTGTCTAGAGTGTCTAGTCCCTAGTCACTGACAGGGACTCATGATAAGAGTGATAGGGAAAGAAAAGAAAAGGCAGTGGGGTGAGAAAGCTGCTTTCAGAACTCTCTCCACTCCTCTTGCTTCCCTGGGGCCTTCTTTTCACCTCTCATAGTTTCCCTTTTCTTACCTCTCCCCTGCCCAATCCATTCTGCTCACCACTGCCAAATAAAGATCCCAAAGACATTGCTTTGATGTCACTCCCTCATCTACAAGCCTCCAGTGACTCCCACTGCTGGGAGCAATGCTTCTCAGTGGGGGGTGAGGTGGGAGAGGGCAGTATAGGAGTGGGAGTGGCATGACACTGCAGGCTAAGCCAACCCCATCTTCCTGGTGTGGTGATGTCACTTGAAGATGTCTCTTGGATAGAAAACACTTTTTTTATATTAAAACAAACATAAGTATGGAATGGAATGCAAAATTTGCTTTGATTTTTAACATAAGGCTGAAGATCTCAAAGAAATTTCATACTGGCGGCCGCTGTTTCAGGTTGTGCCCCTAGTGTCCTGTACTATCTTCTCTCTTACTTAGTCTTAGGGTTGTGTTGGTGGAAAAGCTGGAGTTGCTCTAGCCTACACTGTATCAAGCCTGGACCCCCACCTCTTGCCCCTCATTGGACACCCTCTCAGCCTGACCATTATTCTCTGATGATCTCCCATTGCCCACACTGAGACCCTGGCCGAGCTAGGCTCCCTGCTACCCTCTGAACCTACTGCTCTGTTATTTAGAAGCCTCTGCCCCCTTCTCTGCCTCCCTAATTTCCAGATCAGCCAGGTGCTACGTTCTCTGAGCCCCAAAACTTGATACCACCTTACATGCGCTACCGTCTTTCTGATCTTCCACGATCTGAGAATCAGGCCCATGCAGACCACCATTCCATCCTGTGCTCTGTTTGCCTCCCTAGACTGTAGGCTCCTAGAAGTTAGGGTCTGTGCCTTACCATTCTTGGGTATCTGTCTTAGCACCTAATGCTTGTTGAAGGAAAGAAGAAGGGAAAGGGGGAAAGGGTGTAGAGGCCCATTTCTCTGATCCCTGATTTACCCCTTGATAAATTAAGTGCATCAAATCATTGTTGCCTCTACCCGAGTCTTAGGGTTTCCTCTTGGCTGTGAGCTGGGAGCCTTGTCTACAGCTGTCTTCATTTGCCCTCATTTGCTGACTGCAGCTCAGCAGACCAGACAGTGTGGGTGCTCGGCATCCCTAACGAACATGAGGCTGTGTGCACTTAAGGGCCTCACTTTAGTTTTAGGTTTATAGGATGGTTCTGTCCTAGTTTAGGGCCCTGGTTTACACCTGTTCGCCAATTTGCTGCTTGCTGAGCTGAGCCACAGCATCACAACTCCATCCCCTCTTATCTTCTTTTTCATTCAGCCCATGCAAGAAAAGGTTTTCTCCCATTTCAGTTCCAGGGTGTGCCTCCTGCCTTGGGTATTATTATTGCAACTACTTGGGGGCTCTTTGGCTGTGACCCTGGTCTACCCCTTTGGCTTCAGGACAAAAGTGGGCGCACATGGCAGTTGCCTTCTTGCCATGAGTTGTGTCCCTTGGAAACCATGGCCTCCCCACTATGGCCTCGCTGGTCTGTGACATTCTCTGATCTCCTCCTTAATTATCTTGGATATTTTGTTCTTGCTGCAGTCCATGACAGCTTCCTGTAATTCCATGCTGTACTTCAGAGTCAGAGGTCGCCTGCAGGCCTTCTATTCTCCCTAGGGCTGGGATTGCCACCCTGACACCAGTGGGGCCTGGGCCATGCACCCCCTGCAGGGTGTGTTGGAAAGGCTGGGGTGGGGCAGGAGGCCCCCCCAAGAGCTGGACTCAGCACCACTGTTATCTCTTGACTCTCTTTGGCCCTTTCTGGTATTTCCCACCAGCATCAACCAAACGTGTGGCTTCCAGACCTACTGCCTGTCCCTGTCCACTGAGTGAGGCGAAGTCCCTGGCCGCAGTCCCAACTCCCCAGCTTCCCGACCTCCAGCAGTTTGGGGGAGCTTAATCCTCAGCCAGCCTGTCTCCAGCTCAGACAACAGCTTGGCGCCCCCAGCCTCTGCCTGACTAGCCCACCGGACACGAGTCTGCTAGAGGCCTCTGCCCCCACCCGCTCTCTCTGCTGCCTGCCTGCTATTAGTGTTCCTGGTTTTTCAGCTCCACAGCAGGGCCCTTCTCAGCCACACCCCCTCTTTTTGCTATGACTAACCCAGCCAAGAGCCTGAAGCCTTTATTCTTTCCTCTACCACCAGTCACTGGTGCCCAAAGTGGCTCCCAGCTTGGGCTACTCTGCCCATTTGGCTGTTTCCTTATTGCCTGGACCCTCCTTTATGTTTAGGACAGAGTGCTCACAACACACACTTGCATCCTCTCTAAAGTGCAGCATGCTTCCCTGTATTCAGAGCAACTCTTCACTGGGAGACACAGGATCTAGGGAGGTGAACCACTCAAGCAATGGCAGAGACAAGAATGAGATCTTATTTACCACTCTATCCTGAGTGCCTTACTCAACACCCAGCTCACAGAAGGTGCCAAACAAACAACATTTCAATGAATGAGGGGGAAAACAACAACAAGAACAACAACTTGGATAGAGTTTGACCCCTACCCATTTTTTAAAAATAACTTTATTTATTTATTTATTTATGGCTGTGTTGGGTCTTCACTGCGGCACACGGGCTTCTCATTGTGGTGGCTTGTCCTGCTGCGGAGCACGGGCTCGAGGTGCACAGGCTTCAGTAGTTGTGGCACGTGGCCTCCGTAGTTGTGGCGCACGGGCTTAATTGCTCCCCGGCACGTGGGATCTTCCTGGACCAGAGCTCGAACCCGTGTCCCCTGCATTGGCAGGTGGATTCTTAACCACTGCACCACCAGGGAAGCCCCCTACCCATTTTTAAATGTTATGTTTTATTTTAACCTTGTAACAATACTGAAGGTAGATAGGGAAGGGATCATAATCTCACTTTTACAGATGAAAAAATATGCCTAGATAGGTAATTTGCCAAGGACACACAGCTAGTAAGTTGGGGAGCCAGGACGTGAACCCAGATCTTTTGACTCCAATCCTAGTTTCTTTGGGGTATACCAGATTACTTTCCCAGGAGGGGCCTCATCAGTTTCTGCCCCCCAATGCTACCCAATCCTCTTTTTCCAGCATTCTCATACCTTCTCCCCACTCAGCCAAACAGGCTCTCTCCAGCAGCCACTGAGTGTAGACCACTCCCTCCCGTGGCTCCTTTGGCTTCCTCCTCCCCCACAGAGTCCCTAGTTCCTGGGACTGAGAGCTGAGGTTCAAAGGGGCCAGGAAGGGGAAGGGGGAGGATAATGGCTAACTCCAAAACAGCCGAGGCAGCTGTCCCTGTCACAGAGAGAGGAGACTGTGTGACGGTGTGTCCGTCTGCCTGAATGTGGGAGCGCGTGTGGGAGAGTGTGTGTTTGTAGGCCTCTAGCTCCAAGTCCTGGTGCTTATTTTGTCTGAGTGGGGGCCCGTGTGTGTCTGCATGTGTGTCTGTCTGTCTCTGGGAATACACAGCCTGAACTCTGCTTTCTCAGCCTCGTCTTTTATTCTGGCCCTTATCTCTCCTCACCCTGCCTCCCTCTGCTGAAATAAAGGGTGAAACCAAGACACAGGTATGGAATGCTGGGGGAACGGGGGTTTGGAAAATGGGAAGTCTGGAGGCAAAGCAGACTGGAAGGATGAACGGCAATGGTGGGATTCAGCTTTCCCTACAGGGAAACCCAACTGTCCCTATTTTCCCAGCTCTGCCTTGCTCCTGTGGGCCTCTGGAGAGGTCAGAGGCGTGGTTTGCAATTTTGAGGGCATCTTAGGTATGAAGAGACTTCAGAGCACCCCTTTTTCCAGCTCTCAGTTCTAAGCCTCCCCAGCTACTTGGGAAGAGCTACTAGTCAAGGCTGCTCCAGGTCCCTCCCAATGGCCTCTCCCTTCTATTGGAGCATCATTGGGCCAGCCCTAAGCCTCTGGCTCCAGTCCTCATATCTGGAAGGGGAGGGAAGCAGAGCAGCCCCACCCCTGGCCTGACTTCTCTCCTTCCTTCCCGGGGTTCCATTCAGCCCTGCTTCTCCAACCCTAGGAGAGGGTCCAAGGTCTAGTCCTCTCTGCCTGTGGAAAGAACAGGGACTGTTTCTCAACCTCCTGCCTTGACCTCTGACCCATCCCCAATCTAGCTTGAGAGGTGGAGAGGTGGGGGGACAGCTGTCATCTCTGAGCTTGTTGAAGGGGGCATTACCATGTGCAAATACAGGCTGCTGCCCATCTGCGCCTCCCTGAGAAAGGCTCCTAATAAATTCAGAGCAGCCAAGTGACACACGTCTCAATCTAGGCTAATCCTCCACATTAATGCCACCTTGCACGGCCTGCATTAAGTCCCTGTTAATGGGGAGGCAGATGGACCCCTCCTACCCAGCTTTTCATCCCTGTTTCTCTGTCCCCAGCCTCCTTTGGTTCTCCTCTGACCAAGAGGCATCTGGAGTCTTGAGCCCCACTAGTGCCCTTTTCCCTTCCCCCCACCAGAGGGGGCCTGGGAGAGCCAGAAGGAAAGGGGACCCTGCAGGGGAGACTTGGAGGGGGACCCAGGCAGGCTCCTGGGCAATGTCAGGTAAGGTTTGGCATAGGGAGTAAGGGTAGGAAGGGGGTTTTAAGAAGCCCACATCCACAGCCTGGGGTGGGCCAGCAAGAAGCTGTGCGTGACAGTGGTGACTGGTAGGGTGCAGTGTGTGTGTGGGCAGGTATAGAAGCAGAGAGTGATTTTCAAACTTGTTTTTGATCATGGAAGACTTTCTTCAAATGAAATCTCTCCAGAAAGCATAAACAAAACAGACAAAAGGAGGGCTGCCCTAGTTGAAGTAAACCCGAGTAAGATCAGGCTAGATCTCTATCCCTGAGGTTAGCCCTAAGTTCCAGTCCCTGAGGGGGTTTGTGAGGAGGGCCCCAAAGAACACAGTCTGAAAAAGCAAACAAAGAGAAGCAGTTTAGGAATCTCCCAGACCTGGTTCAGATCCCAGCTCCACTGCTTACAAGCTCTTTAACCTTAATCATTACTTCAAGTCTCAGTTTCCTCACCTGAAAAAGGGTGATCATACCTAATATTGATGCATTCTTGTGAGGGGAGAGATAATGAGGTGAAGACACATAGTAAGTACTCATAAATGATAGCAGTGATTCTCCTTATGGGAGACATATAAGGCCTGGTTCAAAATCAAATCTGTCCCACTGGAGAGTGAATAACACAGGTTCAGACTGCGTCTCAGGTGTGACTGGCTGAGAGGCATGTTTGAGTTTAAGGGGATATTGGGCACTCGTGTGAGAGGGAATTTAATTTTTGAGTATGTGGTGTATGGTATGTGGTGTGCAACAGTGTGGTTTTCATTAATTCAATAAATATCTGTTGAACACCAACAGTGCACCAGGCAGGGTTCTAGGTGCCCAACACTGAAGAAATCAAAGTCTAGTGTGTATAACTGTGTATAAAATCTCTTGAGTATACACCTCTCCCCGCCTTAGGCTGCTGTTTCACCATTCTATCCTAGGGCACCCTACACAGGGGTAGCTTTATGTCGGTGGCAGAGAAAAGGGGCAGAGAACTAGTGGGGAAACACTACTGGGAACCGGATAACCCGGAGATTTTCTTCCCATTAACCAGGTCTGTGTCTTCGCTTCCCTCCAGAGTCCTCCCCCCATGGAGTTCGGCCTGCTCAGCGAGGCAGAGGCCCGGAGCCCCGCCCTCTCGCTGTCAGATGCGGGCACCCCCCACCCCCCAATCCCGGAACACGGCTGCAAGGGCCAAGAGCACAGCGGTGAGCGCGCCACCTTCTGGGGGGTGGGGGAAATAACAGCTCCATCCCTAACGAGGGTGGGACCCGGGAGTGCAAACCCAGGTGGGAGTGAGGGGCCCCGCCGAGGAAGTCCCCGAGCCCGGGAATCCGCACAGGCAAGAACGCGCTGTGACCGACCCCACCCCGGCTCCCAGACTCGGAGAAGGCCTCGGTTTCGTTGCCCGGCGGCTCCCCCGAAGACAGCTCGCTGAAGAAGAAGCAGAGGCGGCAGCGCACGCACTTCACCAGCCAGCAGCTGCAGGAGCTGGAGGCGACCTTCCAGAGGAACCGCTACCCCGACATGAGTACGCGGGAAGAGATCGCCGTGTGGACCAACCTCACCGAGGCCCGCGTGCGGGTACGCCGCCCCCCACCCCCAGAACCGCCACCCTCACTCCATCCCGGGCCTCCCTCTCGCGGGCCGCTCCGCAAGTAGCTTCGGAACCAGCATCCTGTAGTTCTGCCCTGCCTGCCCCATCCTCGGACCCAACACCCGACGTCCCCCGGCCCCGGCCCCTGCCCGCACGGCCTTCTTTCCGCCAGCCTCCAATCTCTGCTCTTCCTGCATCCTTTCACTCCAGACGGCGCGCTCCCTCTCCCCTGGCACTGTCTCTGGTTCCCCTCTTCACCTCTCCTAGACCCGATCCTGCTGCCCAGCCCCGCAGCCCTGTCGCCCCCGACTCAGTTCTGCGGCAGACTGTTTCTTTCTCAGCCCGCTGACTCCGTGAGCTCTTCCCTCACCCCGACCGGCTGCTCTACCACCCCATTCCCGTTTCTGGGGTGGTTATGCTCCACCACCTCCTCTCGCTTATGCTCCGCCCGGCCCCGGACCCCGCTTGGTCCCCTGCCTGGGCGACCCACCCACCAAACAACTGCGAGGGCCGGGCCCTGACAGCCTTTCTCCCACGCCCACAGGTGTGGTTCAAGAACCGGCGCGCCAAGTGGCGAAAGCGCGAGCGCAGTCAGCAGGCGGAGCTGTGCAAGGGCGGCTTCGCGGCGCCGCTAGGGGGGCTGGTGCCGCCCTACGAGGAGGTGTACCCCGGCTACTCGTACGGCAATTGGCCACCCAAGGCGCTGGGCCCGCCGCTCTCAGCCAAGACCTTCCCGTTCGCCTTCAACTCGGTCAACGTGGGGCCTCTGGCTTCACAGCCTGTCTTCTCGCCACCCAGCTCCATCGCCGCCTCCATGGTCCCCTCGGCCGCGACTGCCCCGGGCACTGTGCCAGGGCCCGGGGCCCTGCAGGGCCTAGGTGGGGGGCCCCCCGGGCTGGCTCCGGCCGCAGTGTCCTCCGGGGCAGTATCCTGCCCTTACGCCTCGGCCGCCGCAGCCGCAGCAGCAGCCGCCTCCTCCCCCTATGTATATCGGGACCCGTGTAACTCGAGTCTGGCCACCCTGAGGCTCAAGGCCAAACAGCACGCCACTTTCAGCTACCCCGCCGTGCCCGGGCCGCCCCCGGCCGCCAACCTCAGTCCGTGCCAGTACGCAGTGGAACGGCCTGTGTGAATGGCCCCGCCCGTCGATCATCCCTGAGGGCGGGGGCGATAATTTACGGCCTCTACGGACTGGGGTCGTCTTGCCTGGCTTGCCCCCGCCCCGGGGTCTGAGAGGGGTGCTGGGGCAGTCGGGCTTGGGGAGGCGGCCGGCTCAGGAGAGAGCCTTCCCCCTCCCAGGCCTGAGGGGTGGACTGGGCCCTTAGTCCGCGCCCCTGGAACTGAGGCCAGGAACAGGGACCAGTTCCCCGGGGGGCCAACTCACCCTTGGTCCACCCCGCCTTCTCCAGACTCCCCTTCCCCGGTTTTCAAAGATAAATGAAATAAACGTGCGCGGACTGTCAAAGGCCTGATGATTCAGAGTTGCGGTTGAGCCTTCTCCCCTTATCCTTTCCCATGTCTAAAGGAGAGCTGGGTGTACAGGAAACAGGGGTCCAGGCTTCTAGGGCTTCAGTCCTCCCCAGGCCACCATCACCAAGACGGGGAAGCCTGGGGATTCCTGGAGCTGAGCGGCGCACGCATGCGTGCGTGCGTGTGTAGGTGTGTATGGCTTGGACAAAGCTGGTACTGCAGCGCCACCTCGTGGTCTCATGGAGGATAACTGGAAGGTCTGATCTCGAATGCTTACTTAAAGATGTCAATTCTGCAGCTTAGGAAGCCTATGACTTTAGAAAAAGTTACTCCACCTTTCTGCAGCTGTTTCTCACTGTTCCTATGAGGGGCTTGGGCCTCTAACAGCAATAAACTTCTGGTCTGTAACAGACATTTATTAAGTGCCTACCAGGCCTAGTATTCTTATTGAGTGTCTGTGTGTGACTCATCCTTCCACACACCACACCCTCTTAAGCTTCTCACCCACTGCCAGCAGCCCTCCTCCATCACAGCAGTCCCCTTCATCCTCAAAATCCCCAAACCCCAAAAACCTTGTTGAAATCTTTAATTTAAAAAATAGAGCAAGAAGAAGAAAGATTTCTGGAAATATAGATCACTCAGCTCTGGGGAGCCTCTTCAGTCCCACTCCATCCCAGGGACTGTTTGGCCTTCACATTAAAAACAGAAACAGCAAAGTACTAGATCACACCCCCACCCCAGGGGTGACACTTCTTGACTGTCATAACCTCCTGCCACCTTGGGGTACACATCCCGTGGGGAAACCATGCAGAAAAGGCATCCTAATTATTTTCCCAAACCTAAGCTCAGCCCTTCAGTGCCCTGGGGAGGAGAGAGCTCAGGGCTCCTTCTTTTCTCCAACCCTTCACTGGCTCTTGGTCTTGGCCTTGACCTTGGTAATTACATAGTTTTGGTGGAAGAACTGGACAAAGAGGAGGAAATAGGTTGTATACAAGATGAAGGACCAGAAGAGGTGTTCCTTTGTTGTATGGCATCCCTGTTCCTGTCTCCAGATGTAAGTCAGGATACTGACAGTAGCTCCCATAAACATCTGCAGGATTTGCAGGCTGGTGACGAGCATGGGAAACCACCTGGGGGGCTTTACTTTGGCAGCCTTCAGAGTATAGTAGGTGTACATGATGGCACGTACACCGTAGTTCATGGTCATGAACCAGCCACCTGCAGCCACCTTGTTCTTGTATCCAAAGCTCTTGTACACTAGCTCTGTGCTGTGGTGGTACCAGTGCACAAAGATGAGTGGCCATTTATACAGGATGATGAAGGCTGTGTCTCCTGGGAGATGGGGAGTCATAGCTGGCATACCACCCAGTGTTGGGACCACCCTCCGCACTGGACGTGGGGGCATATGGGGAATTGTCAGGGCAGGGAGAGGGGTTTTTGTGGCAGAGAATCTAAGGAGGGGCTTGGGTGAGAGGTGTTGTTAGGACCCAGGGGTGGGGAAGGGACTTTCCATGCGATGGGTAAGGCGGGGGGGCCCTGAGGAGGGGTGCAGTTGACTGGACACCAGAGAGACGAAGCCTTGCCACTCACCAAGTTCAATGATCTTGCTGAGAACAAAGTGGCAGGATCAGAATTTGATTATGGGATTATCGGTGAAGATGAAGAAGCATACAGTTTTCTTTAGGCTCCCCTAAGTAGCACAGTCCCCATATAGCCCCATGTCCTCACTGCCCCAAGGATACTGAAATGGGACAGAGGAAAAGGGTATAAGGGTCATTCCCAGGCACCAATCCACGCTTCACCTGGTCAAATTCCACCACCTCCCCCCGCTCCACAGGGGATGGGTCACAGCTTCTGAGATCCTGTGGCCAACCTGGTAGAGCCAACCAGTAATCTAGAAGACATGAAGGCTAGAGAAGGACCAGGGAGTGCTGGAGGTTGGGACTGAAAGTTGAATTAGGGAATAGGGCTCATGGGATGGGAGGAGATGGGTGGCAGGATGGGGGGTGATCAAAGGAGTTTGGGGGGGCGGAATATGGGAAGAAGGGGCTGGGGAAGTTATTGGGAGGTCTTGGGATAGGGTATTAGATGCAGAGAGTATTAGAGGCTGGGAAAAATGTTGAAAGTACCAAGACTCCATGAGCACAAGAGGACTTGTGAGAGAGAGCAGAGACAGCTAGTTCGGGGACTGGAGAAGGAAAACGGGAATATGGGAGGAGGGTGGAACCTGAGGAGAGAGTTAGAGCTGAGAGAATGGGATAGGAAGAGAGTTAGGGGGCAAAACTTGGGGAGTTGATACAATTGAGGTTTCTAGAAAGTTTTTAGGGATAGAATGTGGGTCTAGGGTCTATAAGATGGGTTGTGGGGGGGGGGTCTTACCTGAAGATTGCAAGGCAGAATGACCAAAGGATGAGAGGTCCCTGCAGGTTGAAGCCCTTCCGTGCCCTCATGTAGTTCTGCCCCACAAAGATGAGCAGCAGGTAGATCAGAGCTATGGTGAATGAGGTTGCCCTGGCAGGCAGAAGGGAGAGGGGATGGGCTTATGGGTAGGTGCTGGTTAGAGGAATGCCCACTCATATCCCCAGGTGAGTGCTCTGGGTTGGAGTCCTACTTCTGCCATTTACTAGCTGTGTGACACTGGAAAAACTACTTAGTTTTCTGAGCATTAGTATTCCCCTTATTTTGTAAGAGGGGAATACCACTCCTCTCCTGACAGTGTTAATATATACAAAGTACCTAGCACAGGGCAGGGGCTATGTCCAAGGTTTCTGTGATTACTGCTCTCTCAGTGGGGTTGGGAGCGGGTGACAGCTGCTGACCCATGCCTAGAAGCAACCCAGGACTGTGGTGTAAGAAGAATGTGGCAACAGCTTCTGCCTGGTTGGGTCATGACAAATTGGAGCACAAAGTCAACCCACAAACACCTCTGAGGAGCTCTTGGGCAAAGCCCGAGGAAATTTTGGAAGAGTATCTAGATTTTGTCTCCTTCTCCACAGCAGGGATGATGGAGCATTTGAGGAACAAGATGATAACTGTGAAGGGAAGGTGTCCCCGGGTACCAGCACTATGCACGCATGCGCACACATGCGGCCACAAAGGATGGAGAGTCATCTATAAGGTGGGTGCGAGTAGGAGTTCAGATCAACTCCATTCTTCAGAGACCAGTTCTCACTACACTCTTTCCTCTTGGTTTCTGTCTCCTCCCACATTCCTCACCCCATCCTCTTATTTCTGCCTTCCTTTCTTCCAGACCTAACCTCTCTGAGGTGCCACACTACCTGCACCTTGGACAACGGGTACGTGAAGCCAGTACTGGGGAGCCCGATACTTTTGCTCTTTAGCAAAATCACTGTGGATATTCTGTGTATCGCCCTCCCCCTCTTCCGCCAATCCCCCCAAATAGCAGTCATCAGAGTTGGGCCCCTGACACGGCTCTTCCCCTTCTCCAGGTCTCACCAGTACTCCTCCAAAACGGGCCTTATGTCCTGGAACAGCTCGAAGTTGTAGGGCTGGAACATCTGCTCTACTTCATCTGAGACATTCATGGCTGTGACCATTTCGTTCTGCAGATGCTGAGGTCGGGAGCTTAGGGAGCTGGACGAGAGTTAGGGACCGAGGATGGAGCGAACCTTGGGGCAGGACTGACCAGACCCAGAACCCAAGGTACTACGCGGCAAGCCGAAGAGCGTCAGATCCAGGCACGTGCGCTGCAGTCCAGCCGGCTTCCACCACCGCCGCCACTGCGGTATATAACGCGGAATTGCCAAGCAGCAGGCCTCGGAGGCTCGCGGCCCCCTCCCTGCGCCCGGCCATTATCCAATCTCGACCAAGATACGCCCCTGTCCCACCCCTGGGCCGCAGCCCGCTCTCTGATTGGTCATTCAATGGATGAGGCTCCCCCCAGAAGCCTCGCACTACAGTTGGCCTTCGCCACGCCCACCTTCCCATCTTTTTCTCCCGGCAACACTTCCACTCCCACCTGTTTGGCTTAGCCATTGTGGCCTTGCTAGTTACCGAGACAGGCTAGGCTTCCCCTGGCACTGCCGACTATAACTTTGGCTTCAGTTTGCTTTAATTCTGACCTACCTGGCAGTGAACAGAGAATGGAGGTGTCCTCAGTCTCTGGTGCCAGACATAGGGGTGTCAGTTTCCCACCTCCCCGAGACGCTGGGAAAACCAGGCCTGGGATGAGGCTGGGTCAGGCTGGGGAAGAAGCAGCAAAGAGCCCCTCCCGTAGTCCCACCTGCCTCCCTCAGGTCTGTAGTTGTGGGTGGGAGGGAGATGAATTATAATGAGTTTTATTGTGGAGGTAGTTGATGTTTGTTGAGGCTGTTGTGGTTTCTTTACAGTTTCCTGAATTCCTGAACTGCTCCAGCCTGACACCCAGTAATAACCCTGGGGAGGGAATGGGGTCACCCTCTGGGCTTCTGGGATTATTGTCTTCAGGTTTCCTGGAGACCTCCTGCGATTTATAGAAGAGGAGATGCAGTGCATCTCCCAGTGTCCTGCGTTCACCCCTAGTCTGTGCTTATCTAATCAAATCTACTTTTTCCTTGCCTGTATACCCAGCCCCAAGCAAATAAATATTTTAAAACTTTTAAGGCCTTATTTATTTCTCTCCTAGTCTTTATGAGAGTGAGGGAGAAATACAAGGCTTGAAGGCAGTTTGAGATAAGATGGAGATTTGCAAAACAAATGCTAAGATAATTAAATATAAAATATTTAAAACCACAAAGCTGCTATAAATGATTATGTGCAGTAAAGCCCACAGGCTCTGTAGCCAGAGGACCCAGGTAGGAATTCCAGCTCCACTTCTCAGCTACTGTCTGAGCTGAGGGTGGAGTGAGAAGTCCTGCCCATGCTATCTAAATGACTCTCAAGTGCATCCCTTTGTCTCTGTTCCTCATCACTTCTCACCTGGTTACTACAGCCACTACCTTAGTCACAATAACTGGTTGCACCACCACCTTCTCTAATATAGTGCTTTCTATTGCATTAGAATCAAAAAAGAACACCCAAACCTGGCTGATCATAGCATTCCTGAGCCCCAACCCCAGAGCCTCTGACCCAGTATGTGGTCTCGGACCATTCTTTGAAAACCACCACTTTCTGTCCTCTCAGCCAAAAGAGGGTTCTCAAACGTAAATTGGATCAAGCTGCTTTCCTGCTTAAAAACTTACTGGCTCTCGATTGCTTCACACATAGCCTGACACTCAGAAGGTGATCAGCACATGTTTGATGGATCAATGAACAAATGAAAGAATGAACATTGCGAGAATAATACCAGCTAGGGACTTCCCTGGCAATCCAGTGGTTAAGACTCTGTGCTCGTAATGCAAGGGGCACAGGTTTGATCCCTGGCTGGGGAAATAAGATCCTGCATGCTGCACAGTACAGCCAAAAAAATTAAATTAAATTAAAAAAATTAAAAACATAGGTGTGGCCACCTGTTGGGATCTTTAATAATTGAAAAAAGAAAAACAAAACAAAACAGCTTAAAAAAAAATAATTCCACCTAGGTGTTACAAGACTTGGATTCAAATGTCAGCTCTACCATTAGTCATGCGATTTTAGGCAAATTACCTAACTTCTCTGAGACTCAGATTCTTCAATAAAATGTAGATAGTCATACTTGCCTGCCTACCTCACAAGGTTGGGGTCAGTATACAAGTCAGATAATATCAATGAAAGGATATTATGGACTAGACACATGGAAATGTCAGGGTGAATCATTTGGGGAGGTTTACAATGCATATGAGTATGTATACACAGTCCTGGGTTTCTCTCAAATAAAGATATTTTACATTGCCTTTCCCTGTGAAGTTTAATGGTGAGGCTTGATGGAGGGGTGTGTAAGAAGGGAAGAAGAAGAAAAACCTCCAGAAATTATTTCCTAGGGGAAACCTTCCCTGACATTTGGACTTGGTCTGCTACTCCTGTTATATATAAATTGCTCTCATAGCATGGCATTTCTTTCGTTCAATGAGAGTTTATAATTATGATTTCTTGATTAATACTTGTTTCCCCTACTAGTCCTTGAGCTCCATAAATGCAAGGAATATGTCTACCTCTCATTAGCTACCAGAAAGGTCTTTCTAAAACATACATTAGATCATGTCATTCTTCTTTAAGAACAAAAAAATCTTCAGGACAAAGTCAGATTCCTGAGGTTAGCCCTGACTCTTTCTTTATAGCCAATGTCCCACCATCCTTCAGCCGCAGCGTTCCACATTTTAGCTATAATGGAAGAGTTGCAACCCCATAACACAGCACCATATTTTCAGACTTTTCAGCTCCTTTACCTCTCTCCGTATTGTTCCCTCTCCCCACACATCATTTTCTCACCTGGACAAATCTTATTGTTCTGCCCTAGCTCTGAAGTCACTTACCCTGCAAAAGCCTAATCTTTTTCAGACAGGGACAACCCTTCTCTTCTTTGTCTTCCACCCACAGGACTTTGCCCAAACAGCCTTCCAGGGTTGTGCTTCTACCGAGGGAGTACAGTTAACCATATATTTCCTATACTATCCTGGCTCCCACACCCTATCTCAAAGGGTCGTTTTTGTTAGGTCACTCCCCCTCTGAGGGATGCACACAGCTCTTGGCACAGAGTGGGCACTCAAAATATGTCTGTTGCTTTGAATTGAGTAGGCACCTAAGAGGAAAAACAAACAATAAACATGTGTATTTTAAAAAAGACTCAATTCCTTAGTAATTAGGGAAATGCAAATTAAAGACTGTAAGCATAGTATGGTTCCAATTAACAGCCATTAAACAGAGTAAAAATTAAATACCCAGCGCTGGTCCAAGCTTTGGGTAACAACAGATACATTCACACCTGGCTAGTGGCCAGGTAAACTGCCATAATCCTTTGAGAGGCACACTTAGGTCACACTTAGCAAGAGCCAGCTAGTTTGCTTTGACCCAGTCTCTCATCTAGGAATTTAAAACCCAGAAATAGAACAAAAGAAAAAAAATATCTATGTGTACTAAAATACTTACGTCATTGGGACTTAAAAGGGCTGCAAACAATCCACTAATGAGTGCTTAAATTATTAAATACTATACTACATACTAAGATTACAAAACAGCTTGCAGCTACCAGAACATGGAGAAACGTGAAACCATGTTTGTAAAATAACGTGAAAGAAAAACAATATTTAAAACTGTATCTAGCTCGTCCTTCTGCCGCTGCTCTTGGGCCGGGCAGCGCGTGGGGGAGGGGGGCGAAGGGGCCGGGGAGAGGCTTCGGGCGCGGCTTCCCTCGCAGGCTCCTGGGGTTCTGGCACTCCCCAGCGGCCCGGGGCCCATGGCAGCTCGGCGGCAGCGCACCGGGAGGCCAATGTCCGGGGCTCGGTCCCCAGAGAGCCGCCGTTCCTACGCTCCAAGGTGATCCCCATCCCTGCCGGAGTATTTACAGTGGGCACCAATGATCCTCAGAAAAAGTAGGATGGGGAAGCACTTGCGAGGAGAGTTGCTATTGATGTCTTTTACATGGATGCCTATGAAGTCAGTAATGCTGAATTTGAGAATTTGTGAACTCAGCTGGCTAGCTGACAGAGGCTGAGAAGTTCGGTGACTCCTTTGTCTTTGAAGAAATGTTGAGTGAGCAAGTGAAGTCTAATATCCAACAGGCAGTTGCAGCTGCTCCCTAGTGGTTACCTGTTAAAGGCACTAACTGGAGACACCCAGAAGGGCCCAACTCTACTGTTCTACACGGGCCAGATCATCACGTCTCCTACTGCACGTGGGTGGGGAAGTGGTTGCCCATGGAAGCTGAGTGAGAATACAGCTGTCGACGAGGCCTGTAAAATAGACTTTTCCCCTGAGGCAACAAACTGCAGCCGAAAAGCCAACGTTATACCAACTTCTGGCAGGGTGAGTTTCCTGTGACCAACACCAGAGCGGACGGCTTTCCGAGGAACCGCGCCTGTTGACGCCTTTTCTCCCAATGTTTATGGCTTATGCAATATAGTAGGGACGCCTGAGAGTGGACTTCAGACTGGTGGACCGTTCACCATTCTGTTGAAGAAACGATTAACCCAAAAGGCTTTCCCCTTCTGGGGAAGACCGGTTGAAGAAAGGTGGATCCTACGTGCGTCATAAATCCTACTGCCTATAGGTGTCGCTGTGCTGCTCGAAGCCAGAACACACCCGACAGCTCCGCTTCGAATCCGAGATTCCGCTGAGCAGCCGACCGCCTGCCCACCACCGGCTAAGAGCCAAGAAGAGCCTTCCCGAATCCGAGAAGTCGTGTGTAACCTGCACACGGCTTCCATCAGAACGCTGAACAATCTCGTGTGAAGAATTCCCGCCCCGAGGTGGGTTACATGCCTGCCCGATGGCCAAAGGAACGCCATTGCCAGACCAAATCGCTGACTTGCATCAGCATGTGTGGTTTATCGGTGTGGTGTATTTCACGTTACCTTTGAGAGTCTTTAAAAGAGGAAGGAAGTGGAGGGCACCCTGAGCTAGGCTTCAGGAGGCCTGCCTTCTTCCCCTGCGGTTAGACCCCAGAGTCCCACACTTGACCTTCCTGGGCCTCAGTGACCTCATCTGTCCAGTGAAGGGATACGTAACACGATTTCTGAGGCTCTTTCCCGCTCACAGATTCTCTGAATATATCAGATTCTGTTGTGATTTCATAGTGAGAATTTATGACTGATGATTTTTTACCTATTTTTTTTCCATTTGTGAACCTTGGGTGATACTAACCATGTACAATAACTGTTCTCTTATGTATTATTTTCAGAAAAGGATGGGGGTGGTGGTGGTGATGAGTCTTTATATTCATACTGCATTTCTTTTTGTCAAGGAAATCAGGGTCTTTTACATTGTTATGATGAATCCCACTTGGGTCAGTGATGGTATACTCAAGTTCAGCAATCTAAACACACAGGAATGTCTGCGGGGTGACTCTACTGTGCTTTATCCTTTAACATTAAATGCCTGTGGTTCAGGGGGGCAGTTACAAGCCCCATTTCCCCCGTCCCCAAAGCCTTTGGTGAATGTGAAACGTGTGCTACACGGAGAAACCTGTTTAATTCCAGACGTACGAGAAAAGTAACAAGCACCTTGAATTAACTGTTTTCAAGGTATCCAATGTTTTGTAATAGGGAAGCAGGAAATCTTACTGGCTGTGGAGTATCAGATGATTTGGATCATGCACTGTCAAATAAGCTGGTATCTGCTAAATAAGAAAAAAAATTTAAAAAAGAACTATCTATCCTATCACCTCAGTTATCTAAAAGTGATGATGTCCGTAAAGTTTGAAGTCAAAAAGAAACACTAAAATATGAAATCATTTGATGGGATGGGTGAGATTATAGGAAAGAATTAGAAGCATTTAAGGTTTTTTTCCATGATATTTTAAAATTGATCTCATAACATTTTTTAATGCTATGCACCCAGGGAATTATGCTTTTAATATAGGAAATGATCAGATATAATGTTAAGTAAAAAAATGTAGGATATAGAATGTACATGTAATATGGTCTCAAATTGGTGGAAGAAATGTAGATGGAAAGAATATTTGTAAACTTTTTGTAGAGAAAAAATATGGAAGAAAACTATGTTGAGAACCAGTATTGGAAGGAAATTCACCAAAATGCTAATAGAGTTTGTCTGAATAGTGAAATAATGGGTGATTTTTATATTATTTTTAAAATCAGTAAATGTTCAAAACTAAAATGAATGTATTGAAATTCCTTGGATTTCAGTCTTTGCCATGTGTTCTGTCACTAATTGGCTTCTCTGCTTCTACCTTCCCTACTCTAAGGTCCTGCATGTCCCTATCAGATTCATCTCCTTTCCCCAGTATTTTTACTGACTTGGTTTGGCTTCTAGATTTCTGCTGTGCCTTTACTGATGCTTCTTCTCATACTTCTCACTTCTTTAATGATGTTCTTTCTTTCTTTTTTGAAAAATATTTATTTATTTATTTGGCTGTGCTGTGTCTTAGTTGCAGCATGCAGGTTCTTCGTTGCGGTATGTGGGATCTTTTAGTTGTGGCATGCAGGATCTTTGAGTGACGGTATGCAGGATCTAGGTCCCTGACCAGGGATCAAACCCATGCCCCCTGCATTGGGAGCACAGAGTCTTAACCACTAGACCACCAGGGAAGTCCCAATGCTGTTGTTTCTTAAAGTCCTGTCCCATCTCTTTCTCTCTCACTCTATACTCTCTTTCCTGGCTATCTAATTCCCTCTTTGGGCTTTACCTGTTACTTCTACTTGGATGACCCCACATTACTTATCTTCTATATTGACCTGTCTTCTCTATTCTTGCTCACATTTGCAGCTGCCCATCGGACTTCTCCACTTGGTGACTTGAGTTACAGACAGCTCACACTCAGGTGTAGAAACCCAGCTCATCTTTTACCCAGAACTGCCTGTTCATTTTGCTAACTTATTTCCATTAAAATCACCACCGGGCTCTAGGTTCCTAGGCAGGATTGGCTACATAATTTGCAGGGCTCGGTGCAAAATAAAAATGTCAAGCCCCTTGTTCAAAAATTATTAAGAATGTCAAGTTGGCGGCAGCAGAACCTCAACCAAATGCAGGGCGCTTCTAAGTGTGGGGCCCTGTGTGGCTGCACAGGTGGCACACCTAGGCTTAAATCTAGGGGTCATCTTGGACTCCTCTCTCTCCTTTATTTTTATTATTTTTTTTATCATTTAAAATTTATTTTTTTATAGAGCAGGTTCTTATTACTTATCTATTTTATACATATTAGTGTATATATGTGAATCCCAATCTCCCAATTCATCTCACCACCACCCCACCACCCCCGCCAATTTCCCCCCTTGGTGTCCATACATTTGTTCTCTACATCTGTGTCTCTATTTCTGCCCTGCAAACGGGTTCATCTGTACCATTTTTCTAGGTTCCACATATATGCATTAATATATGATATTTGTTTTTCTCTTTCTGACTTACTTCATTCTGTATGACAGTCTCTAGATCCATCCACGTCTCTACATATGACCCAATTTCATTCCTTTTTATGGCTAAGTAATATTCCATTGTATATATGTACCACATCATCTTTATCCATTCGTTTGTCGATGGGCATTTAGGTTGCTTCTATGACCTGGATATTGTAAATAGTGCTGCAATGAACTTTGGGGTGCATGTGTCTTTTTTTTTCTTTAACATCTTTATTGGAGTATAATTGCTTTATGATGGTGTGTTAGTTTCTGCTTTATAACAAAGTGAATCAGCTATACATATACATATATCCCCATATCTCCTCCCTCTTGCATCTCCCTCCCTCCCTCTCTATCCCATCCCTCTAGGTGGTCACAAAGCACTGAGCTGATCTCCCTGTGCTATGTGGCTCCTTCCCACTAGCTATGTATTTTACATTTGGTAGTGTATATATGTCCATGCCACTCTCTCACTTCGTCCCAGCTTACCCTTCTCCCTTCCTGTGTCCTCAAGTCCATTCTCTACATCTGCATCTTTATTCCTGTCCTGCCCCTAGGTTCTTCAGAACCTTTTTTTTTTTTAGATGCCATATATATGTGTTAGCATATGGTATTTGTTTTTCTTTTTCTGACTTATTCACTCTGTATGACAGACTCTAGGTCCATCCACCTCACTACAAATAGCTCAATTTCGTTTCCTTTTATGGTTGAGTAATATTCCATTGTATATACGTGCCACATCTTCTTTACCCATTCATCTGTCAAGGGACACTTATGTTGCTTCCATGTCCTGGCTATTGTAAATAGAGCTTCAATGAACATTGTGGTACATGACTGTTTTTGAATTATGGTTTTCTCAGGGTATATGTCCAGCAGTGGGATTGCTAGGTCATATGGTAGTGCTATTTTTAGTTTTTTAAGGAAACTACATAATGTTCTCCATAGTGGCTGTATAAATTTACATTCCTACCAACAGTGCAAGAGGCTTCCCTTTTCTCCACACCCTCTCCAGCATTTGTTGTTTGTAGATTTTCTGATGATCCCCATTCTAACAGGTGTGAGGTGATAACTCATTGCAGTTTTGATTTGCATTTCTCTAATAATTAGTGATGTTGAGCAGCTTTTCATGTGCTTCTTGGCCATCTGTATGTCTTCTTTAGAGAAACGTCTATTTAGGTCTTCTGCCCATTTTTGGATTGGGTTGTTTGTTTTTTTAATATTGAGCTGCATGAGCTGTTTATATATTTTGGAGATTAATCCTTTGTCCATTGATTCGTTTGCAAATATTTTCTCCCATTCTGAGGGTTGTCTTTTCGTCTTGCTTATGGTTTCCTTTGCTGTGCAAAAGCTTTGAAGTTTCATTAGGTCCCATTTGTTTATTTTTGTTTCTATTTCCATTACTCTAGGAGGTGGATCAAAAAAGATCTTGCTGTGATTGATGTCAAAGAGTGTTCTTCCTATGTTTTCCTCTAAGAGATTTATAGTGTCTGGTCTTACATTTAGGTCTGTAATCCATTCTGAGTTTATTTTTGTGGATGGTGTTAAGGAGTGTTCTAATTTCATTCTTTTACATGTAGCTGTCCAGTTTTCCCAGCACCACTTATTGAAGAGCCTGTCTTTTCTCCATAGTATATCCTTGCCTCCTTTGTCATAGATTAGTTGAGCACAGGTGCGTGGGTTTATCTCTGGGCTTTCTATCTTGTTCCATTGATCTATGTTTCTGTTTTTGTGCCAGTACCATATTGTCTTGATTACTATAGCTTTGTAGTATAGTCTGAATCCAGGGAGTCTGATTCCTCCAGCTCCGTTTTTTCCCTCAAGACTGCTTTGGCTATTCGGGGTCTTTTGTGTCTCCATACAAATTTTAAGATTTTTTTGTTCCAGTTCCGTAAGAAATGCCATTGGTAATTTGATAGGGAATGCATTGAATCTGTAGATTGCTTTGGGTACTATAGTCATTTTCACAATATTGATTCTTCCAATCCAAGAATATGGTATATCTCTCCATCTGTAGGTATCATCTTTAATTTCTTTCATCATTGTCTTATAGTTTTCTGCATATAGGTCTTTTGTCTCCCTAGGTGGCTTTATTCCTAGGTATTTTATTCTTTTTCCTGCAGTGGTAAATGGGAGTGTTTCCTTAATTTTTCTTTCAGATTTTTCATCATTAGTGTATAGGAATGCAAGAGATTTCTTTGCATTAATTTTGTATCCTGCAACTTTACCAAATTCATTGATTAGCTCTAGTAGTTTTCTGGTGGCCTCTTTAGGATTCTCTTTGTATAGTATCATGTCATCTGCAAACAGCAACAGTTTTACTTCTTCTTTTCCAATTTGTATTCCTTTTATTTCTTTTTCTTCTCTGATTGCCGTGGCTGGGACTTCCAAAACTATGTTGAATAATAGTGGCGAGAGTGGACATCCTTGTCTTGTTCCTGATCTTAGAGGAAATGCTTTCAGTTTTTCACCATTGAGAATGATGTTTGCTGTGGGTTTGTCGTATATGCCCTTTATTATGTTGAGGTAGGTTTCCTCTATGCCCACATTCTGGAGAGTTTTTATCATAAGTGGGTGTTGAATTTTGTCACAAGCTTTTTCTGCATCTATTGAGATGATCATATCGTTTTTATTCTTCAATTTGTTAATATGGTGTATCACATTGACTGATTTGCATATATTGAAGAATCCTTGCATCCCTGGGATAAGTCCCTCTTGATCATGGTGTATGATCCTTTTAATGTGTTGTTGGATTCTGTTTGCCAGTATTTTGTTGAGGATTTTTGCATCTATATTCTTCAGTGATATTGGTCTGTAATTTTCTTTTTTTATAGTATCTTGGTCTGGTTTTGGTATCAGAGTGATGGTGGTGGCCTCATAGAATGAGTTTGGGACTGTTCCTTCCTCTGCAATGTTTTGGAAGAGTTTGAGAAGGATGGGTGTTAGCTCTTCTCTAAATATTTGATAGAATTCACCTGTGAAGCCATCTGGTCCTGGACTTTTGTTTGTTGGAAGATTTTTAATCACAGTTTCAATTTCATTACTTGTGATTGGTCTGTTCATATTTTCTATTTCTTCCTGGTTCAGTCTTGGAAGGTTATACCTTCTACAAATTTGTCGATTTCTTTCAGGTTGTCCATTTTATTGGCATAGAGTTGCTTGTCATAGTCGCTTAGGATGCTTTGTATTTCTTCGGTGTCTGTTGTAACTTCTTCTGTTTCATTTCTAATTTTATTGATTTGAGTCCTATCCCTCTTTTTCTTGATGAGTCTGGCTAATGGTTTATCAATTTTGTTTATCTTCTCAAAGAACAAGCTTTTAGTTTTATTGATCTTTGTTATTGTTTTCTTTGTTTCTATTTCATTTATTTCTGCTCTGGTCTTTATGATTTCTTTCCTTCTGCTAACTTTGGGGTTTTTTGTTCTTCGTTCTCTAGTTCCTTTATATGTAAGGTTAGATTGTTTATTTGAGATTTTTCTTGTTTCTTGAGGTAGGCTTGTATAACTATAAACTTCCCTCTTAGAACTGCTTTTGCTGCATCCCATACATTTTGGATTGTCGTGTTTTCATTGTAATTTGTCTCTAGGTATTTTTTGATTTCCTCTTTGATTTCTTCAGTGATCTCTTGGTTATTTAGTAACGTATTGTTTAGCCTCCATGTTTTTGTGTTTTTTACGTTTTTTTCCCTGTAATTGATTTCTAATCTCATAGTGTTGTGGTCGGAAAAGATGCTTGATGTAATTTCAATTTTCTTAAATTTACCAAGGCTTGATTTGTGACCCAAGATGTGATCTATCCAGGAGAATGTTCTGTGTGCACTTGAGAAGAAACTGTAAGCTGCTGTTTTTGGATGAAATGTCCTATAAATATCTATTAAATCTACCTGGACTATTGTGTGGTTTTAAAGCTTGTGTTTCCTTATTAATTTTCTCTCTGGATGATCTGTCCATTGGTGTAAGTGAGGTGTTAAAGTTCCCCACTACTACTGTGTTACTGTCGATTTCCTCTTTTATAGCTGTTAGCAGTTACCTTATGTATTGAGGTGCTCCTATGTTGGGTGCATATATATTTAGAATTGTTATATCTTCTTCATGGATTGATCCCTTGATCATTATTTTGTGTCCTTCCTTGTCTCTTGTAACAGTCTTTATGTTAAAGTCTATTTTATCTGATACAAGTATTGCTACTCCAGATTTCTTTTGATTTCCATTTGCATGGAATATCTTTTTCCATCCCCTCACTTCCACTGTACATGTCCCTAAGTCTGAAGTGGGTCTCTTGTAGACAGCATATATATGGGTCTTGGTTTTGTATCCATTCAGCGAGCCTGTGTCTTTTGGCTGGAGCATTTAATCCATTCATGTTTAAGGTAATTATCAATATGTATGTTCCTATTACCATTTTCTTAATTGTTTTGGACTTGTTTTTGTAGGTCCGTTTCTTCTCTTGTGTTTCCCACTTAGAGAAGTTCCTTTAGCATTTGTTGTAGAGCTGGTTTGGTAGTGCTGAATTTTCTTAGTTTTTGCTTGTCTGTAAAGCTTTTGATTTCTCCATTGAATCTGAATGAGATCCTTGCCGGGTAAAGTAATCTTGGTTGTAGGTTCTTACCTTTCGTTGCTTTAAATATATTGTGCCACTTCCTCCTGGCTTGTCGTGTTTCTGCTGAGAAATCAGCTGTTAACTTTATGTGAGTTCCCTTGTATGTTATTGGTCGTTTTGCCCTTCTTGCTTTCATAATTTTTCTTTGTCTTTAATTTTTGTCAATTTGATTACTATGTGTCTCAGCATGTTTCTCCTTGGGTTTATCCTGCCTGGGACTCTCTGCACTTCCTGGACTTGGGTGGCTATTTCCTTTCCCATGTTAGGGACGTTTTCGACTATAATCTCTTCAAATATTTTCTCAGGTGCTTTCTCTCTCTCTTCTCCTTCTGGGACCTCTATAATGCGAACGTTGTTGCGTTTAATGTTGTCCCAAAGGTCTCTTAGGCTGTCTTCATTTCTTTTCATTCTTTTTTCTTTATTCTGTTCTGTGGCAGTGAATTCCACCATTCTGTCTTCCAGGTCACTTATCCGTTCTTCTGCCTCAGTTATTCTGCTATTGATTCCTTCTAGTGTATTTTTCATTTCAGTTATTGTATTGTTCATCTCTGTTTGTTTGTTCTGTAATTCTTCTAGGTGTTTCCTCTTTAATTCTTCTAGGTCTTTGTTAAACATTTCTTGCATCTTCTCAATCTTTGCCTCCATTCTTTTTCTGAGGTCCTGGATCATCTTCACTATCATTATTCTGAATTCTTTTTCTGGAAGGTTGCCTATCTCCACTTCATTTAGTTGTTTTTCTTGTTCCTTCATCTGGTACATAGTCCTCTGCCTTTTCATTTTGTTTGTCTTTCTGTGAATGTGGTTTTCATTCCACAGGCTGCAGAATTGTTCTTCTTGCTTCTGCTGTCTGCCCTCTAGTGGATGAGGCTATCTAAGAGGCTTGCACAAGCTTCCTGATGGGAGGGACTGGTGGTGGGTAGAGCTGGGCGTTGCTCTGGTGGACAGAGCTCAGTAAAACTTTAATCCACTTGTCTGCTGATGGGTGGGTCTGGGTTCCCTCCCTGTTGGTTGTTTGGCCTGAGGTGACCCAGCACTGGAGCCTACCCGGGCTCTTTGGTTGGGTTAATGGCAGACTCTGGGAGGGCTCACGCTAAGGAGTACTTCCCAGAACTTCTGCTGCCAGTGTCCTTGTCCCCATGGTGAGTCACAGCCACCCCCCACCTCTGCAGGAGACCCTCCAACACTAGCAGGTAGGTCTGGTTCAGTCTCCTATGGGGTCACTGCTCCTTCCCGAGTCCTGATGTGCACACTACTTTTTGTGTGCCCTCCAAGAGTGGAATCTCTGTTTCCCCCAATCCTGTCAAAGTCATGCAATCAAATCCTGCTAGCCTTCAAAGTCTGATTCTCTAGGAATTCCTCCTCCCATTGCCGGACCCCCAGGTTGGGAAGCCTGACGTGGGGCTCAGAACCTTCACTCCAGTGGGTGGACTTCTATGGTATAAGTGTTCTCCAGTTCGTGAGTCACCCACCCAGCAGTTATGGGATTTGATTTTATTGTGATTGCACCCCTCCTACCGTCTCATTGTGGCTTCTCCTTTGTCTTTGGATGTGGGGTGTCTTTCTTGGTGAATTCCAGTGTCTTCCTGTCGATGATTGTCCAGCAGTTAGTTGTGATTCCGGTGCTCTCGCAAGAGGGAGTGAGCACACGTCTTTCTACTCTGCCATCTTCAACCAATCTCCTTTATTTTTTTTAATGAAGTTTTTTTTTGGTTTTTGGTTTTGGTTTTTTTGGCCATGCCACACAGCTTCCAAGATATTAATTCCCTGACCAGGGATCAAACCTGTGGCCTCTGCAGTGGAAGCACAGAGTCCTGGACCGTGAGGGAAGGGTAGATAATGCATCCACTCACAAAGATGGGAAATAATGGGAGAGGAATACATTTGAATAGTGAGGTGAGAATGGAGATGAGTTCATTTTGGGTCCTATGAATGCAAGGTGCCAGTGGAACTTCCAGGTCAGAAGATCCAACAACCAGTTTCTAGGTATCAGGCTGTCAGTAGAGGCTCAAGGTAGAGGGTATCACTGAACTACTGTTTTGAATGAAATTGGCCATGGAGTGAAGGTCAAGCAGGGCTTTTCAAAGTGGGGTCCATGGATCATTTATATTGTAATCTGAAGCTTGTTAAAAATGAAGTCTCTTGGGCCCAACCCAGCCTTCTGAATCTGAATATATCTGGAGGTAGAAAGGGCTTGGGAATTATAGCTTTTACAAGCTCCGCTTGTGATTCTTATGCTCCTTAGAATTTGAGAACAATTGATGTGAGTGAGAAGACTAAAGCAGCTACAACACCAGAGGAAATGTCAATATATAAAGTAGTGGCTTTCATACTTTTTTGACTGAGACATGGAAGGAGAAATACATGTTGTATTGTAATTCTGTACATATTTGAAACAAAAAATTTTAAAGCATACGTATCTTTACCATATTGTGTCTGATTTTTTTTTATTGTATTTCATTATTTATTTTATTTTATTTTATTTATTTATTTAGGTTGCACCAGGTCTTAATTGCAGCATGCATGCGGAATCTAGTTCCCTGACCAGGGATTGAACCCAGGCCCCATACATTGGGAGCTCACATTCTTACCCACTGGACCACCAGGGAAGTCCCTGTATTTCATTATTTTAAAATGCCCATCATGACCCACTAATAGCCTGCATCCTATAATTTGAAAAAAAAAAATCTGGTTAAGGAGTTATCAGAGGGAGAGGATGTTGCTAGTGAAAGGGAAAAAATAAATCTAAACTCTCCACAGGTTCTTCAGAGTCTAAACTACATTTCAAAGCTTTTGAGAGCAGGCCTGCATCTGAGTCATCTTTGAAGAACTCTCTGTGCTTCACATGTGGTAACTGTGACTGGATGAATGAATTCACAGAAGCCATGGCTCTGCCAAGAGCCCACAGTGACCCCCGCTGTCCATGTCAGCAGCCCAGGTCACAGGGAGGCTGGTGCCTACTAGATGTAGTGGCTAGAGAAGCTGCCCTGGCTTTGGCTCTGCCAGCTGCTCACCAGTCCTGCTAGGATTGCTTCTGTCTTCTGGGTGGCACCTGCCTTCCTTCTCAAAGGCCTCCCTGACCCCAGCCTGTCTACATCATCACCTTCTCTGATTAAGAGCCCAAGAACTAGTTTGAGCCTAGGAAAGAAAAAGGAGGTCCTGAAATCCAGGAACTTAAAGCTAGATCTCAGTATTGTTAGAAGCCGGCCTGGGGCTCACAACTGGGCCAAGTTATTCTGCTCGACATAAACAATCTCATAGGCTATTGAACATTAGGCAAAGTCAATCTGAAGTCATGATAGAGTGAGGCAAAACAAAGCTACTTCATAATTGTGTCTAAGCACAGGGACAAGGTCACTGTGCAACCCACAAAATCCTAAACATCCCCCTCCCAGCTTATGTGAATAGCACCTGCTTCTTAAACAGCTACAGCTTTATTCTCACTCGTTTGTCCTTCCCATAAATAAGATCTATTGGGATGAAGATGAAAGAGTAGGAGGATGTGGAGTTCGAGTCTCCTTACAACCAGGGCACCTACCAGGCATTGGTGGGGGACCTCGGACACCTAAGGGGACAGGAGGAATCCCCGTGTGACCGGGTAGGACGTGGTGGGGAAGGAGGGGAGAGGAAAAGTGGAGGAGGGATGGGACCAGTGCCCCTGAGGGGTGGCTGGGGGAGGGGAGGGTTTCCCATGCTCAGAGGGGCCCACTCATGGTGAGGGGATCAGTAGGGAAGGGGAGAGAACTTTGGGGGATCGGGGGAACAGAGGGGAATGCAGTCAGTGTCTCCCCCACCGCTCAGGCCCTCGCCAGCCTGCTGGGGTCCTGGACCTGAACCTTCGCCCTCCAGGAACCCCTCCAGCCACGCAGGTCCTGAAACTAAGCCCCCCTCTGGGTCTTTTCTGGCCCCATGGGTGCTGAGCCTAAGCCCCCCTCCCCCCACCAAGGCCTCTTCCGGCCTCAAGGGTCCTGGCCCTGAGCCCCCACCCCCACAGCCAAGGCTTTTTCTGGCCTTTTTTTTTTTTTTTTTTTACTGTCGTGGTTCTATTTTGCTTTGTTGTTGTTTTATTTTTTATACTTTTTATTTTTCTAATTTTATTTTACTTTTTATTCTTTGTTCTACTCCTTTTTGTTTGTTGCCTTTTTTTTTTTTTTTTTTTTTTTTTGCTGCTCCACACAGCTTGTGGGTTCTTGGTTCACAGGCCAGGGTTCAGGCCTGAGCTCCTGTGGTGGGAGTGCCGGATCCAAACCGATCCTCTGGACTAACAAAGAACCTCAAGCCCCAGGGAATACTAATTGATGTAAGCTCTCCCAGAGGTCCTCAGGCCAAGCAACCAGCAAGACAGGAACACAGCCCCAGCCATCAAAAAAAATGAGATGATGAAAAAATACCTTACAGATGAAGGAGCAAGGTAAAAACCTACAAGACCAAATAATTGAAGAGGAAATAGGCAACCTACCTGAAAAAGAATTCATAATAATGATAGTAAAGATGATCTCAAATCTTGGAAACAGAATGGAGGCACAGATGGAGAGAATAGAAAAAATGTTTAACAAGGACCTAGAAGAACTAAAGAACAAACAAACAGTGATGAGCAACACAATAACTGAAATGAAAAATACACTAGAAAAAATCAATTGCAGAATATCTGAGGCAGAAAAATGAATAAGTGAGCTGGAAGATGGAATGGTGGAAATAACTGCTGAGGAGCAGAATAAAGAAAAAAGAATGAAAAGAAATGAGGACAGTCTCAGAGACTTCTGGGACAACATTAAATGCACCAATATTCAAATTATAGGAGTACCAGAAGAAGAAAAAGAGAAAGGGCCTGAGAAAATATTTGAAGAGATCATGGTCAAAAACTTCCCTGACATGGGAAAGGAAATAGCCACCCAGGTCCAGGAAGCACGGAGTCCCATACAGAATAAACCCAAAGAGAAACACGCCAAGACACCTACTAAACTAATAAAAATTAAATTCAAAGAAAAAATATTAAAAGCAGCAAGGGAAAAGCAACCAATAACATACAAGGGGATCCACAAAAGGTTATCAGCTGATTTTTCAGCAGAAACTCTGCAAGCCAGAAAGGAGTGGCAGGGTATATTTAAAGTGATGAAAGGGAAAAACCTACAATAAAGACTACTCTACCCAGCAAGGATCTCATTCAGATTTGATGGAGAAATCAAAAGTTTTACAGACAAGCAAAAGCAAAGAGGATTCAGCACCACCAAAACAGCTTTACAACAAATGCTAAAGGAACTTCTCTAGGTAGAAAACACAAGAGAAGAAAAAACCCCACAAAAACAAACCCAAAACAATTAAGAAAAGGTAATAGGAACATACATATCAATAACTACCTTGAATGTAAATGGATTAAATGCTCCAACCAAAAGACACAGACTGGCTGAATGGATACAAAACAAGACCCGTATATATGCTGTCTACAAGAGACACACTTCAGACCTAGCGACACATACAGCGAAAGTGAGGGAATAGAAAAATATATTCCATGCAAATGGAAATCAAAAGAAAGCTGGAGTATCAATACTCATATCAGATAAAATAGACTTTAAAATAAAGACTGTTACAAGAGACAAGGAAGGACACTAACTACCTTATGATCAAGGGATCATTCCAAGTAGAAGATATAACAATTATAAATATTTACGCACCTAACATAGAAGCACCTCAATACATAAGGCAAATGGTAACAGCCATAAAAGGGGAAATCGACAGTAACACATTCATAGTAGGGGACTTTAACACCCCACCTACACCAATGGACAGATCATCCAGCCAGAAAATAAACACTTGGGCTTTCTCTAGTTGTGGTGAGCAGGGGCTACTCTTCATTGTGGTGCGTGGGCTTCTCATTGTGATGGCTTCTCTTGTTGCGGAGCACAGGCTCTAGGCATGCGGGCTTCAGTAGGTGTGGCGCACGGGCTTAGTTGCTCCACGGCATGTGGGATCTTCCCAGACCAGGGATCAAACCCATGTCCCCTGCACTGGCAGGCGGATTCTTAACCACTGCACCACCAGGGAAGTCCCAAAACACAAGCTTTAAACAACACAATAGACCCAATAGACTTAATTGATATTTATAGAACAATCCACCTGAAAGCAGCAGAGTACACTTTCTTCTCAAGTGCACACAGAACATTCTCTATGATAGATCACATCTTGGGTCACAAATCAAGCCTCAGTAAATTTAAGAAAATTGAAATCATATCAAGCATCTTATCTGACCACAACACTGTGAGATTAGAAATCAATTACAGGAAAAAAAATTGTACAAAAACACAAACACATGGAGGCTAAACCATATGCTACTAAATAACCAAGAGATCACTGAAGAAATCAAAGAGGAAATCAAAAAATACATAGAAACACATGACAATGAAAACACAATGACCCAAAACCTGCAGGACAGAGCAAAAGCAGTTCTAAGAGGGAAGTTTACAGCAATTCAATCTCACCTCAAGAAAAAAGAAAAATCTCAAATAAAAATCTAACCTTACACCTAAAGCAACTAGAGAAAGAAGAAGAAGAAGAACAAGAAAAAAAAAGTTAGTGGAAGGAAAGAAATCATAAAGCTCAGAGCAGAAATAAATGAAATAGAAACAAAGAAAACAATAGCAAAGATAGTAAAACTAAAAGTTGGTTCTTTGAGAAGTAAACAAAATTGATAAACCTTTAGCCAGACTCATCAGGAAAAATAGGGAGATGATTCCAATCAATAAAATTAAAAATGAAAAAAGAAATTACAACTGACACTGCAGAAATACAAAGGACCATAAGAGACTACTAGAAGCAACTATATGTCAATAAAATGGACAACCTGGAAGAAATGGACAAATTCTTAGAGAGGTACAACCTTCCAAAATTGAACCAGGAAGAAATAGAAAATATAAACCGACCAATCACAAGTAATGAAATTGAAACTGTAATTAAAAATCTTCCAAGAAACAAAAGTCCAGGACCAGATGGCTTCACAGGCGAATTCTATCAAACATTAGAGAAGAGCTAACACCCAACCGTCTCAAACTCTTCCAAAAAATTGCCGACAGGGCTTCTCTAGTGGCGCAGTGGTTGAGAATCCGCCTGCCAATGCAGGGGACACGAGTTCAAGCCCTGGGCCGGGAAGATCCCACATGCCACGGAGCAACTGAGCCTGTGCACAACTACTGAGCCTGTGCTCTAAAGCCTGTGCTCCACAATGAGAGAAGCCACCGCAATGAGAAGCCTGCACACCTCCATGAAGACCCAATACATCCAAAAATAAAAACAAATAAATAAATTAAAAAAAAAATTGCAGACAGAGGAACACTCCTAAACATATTCTACGAGGCCACCATCACCCTGATGCCAAAACCAGACAAAGATATCACACACACACACACACATACACACACACACACAAATTACAGACCAATATCACTGATGAACATATATGCAAAAATCCTCAACAATATACTAGCAAATCAAATCCAACAACAATTAAAAGGATCATAGACCATGATCAAGTGGGATTTAGCCCAAGGATGCAAGGATTCTTCAATATATGCAAATCAATTAATGTGATACCATATTAACAAATTAAAAAATAAAAACCATATGGTCATCTCAATAGATGCAGAAAAAGCTTCTGACAAAATTCAACACCCATTTATGCTAAAAACTCTCCAGAATGTGGGCACAGAGGGAACCTACCTCAACATAATAAAGGCCATATATGACAAACCACAGCAAGCATCATCTTCAATGGTGAAAAACTGAAAGCATTTCCTCTAAGATCAGGAACAAGACAAGGATGTCCACTCTTGCCACTATTATTCAACATAGTTTTGGAAGTCCTAGCCACAGCAATCAGAGAAGAAAAAGAAATAAAAGGAATACAAATTGGAAAAGAAGAAGTAAAACTGTTGCTGTTTGCAGATGACATGATACTATACCTAGAGAATCTTAAAGAGGCCACCAGAAAACTACTAGAGCTACTCAATGAATTTGGTAAAGTTGCAGGATACAAAATTAATGCACAGAAATCTCTTGCATTCCTATATTCTAAAAATGAAAGACCAGAAAGAGAAATTAAGGAAACAATCACATTCACCATTGTGACAAAAAGAATAAAATACCTATGAATAAACCTACCTAAGGAGGCAAAAGACCTGTACTCAGAAAACTATAAAACATTGATGAAAGAAATCAGGATAACACAAACAGATGAAGAGATATATCATGTTCTTGGCTTGGAAGAATCAAAGTTGTGAAGATGACTATACTACCCAAAGCAATCTACAGATTCAATGCAATCCCTATCAAATTACCAATGGCATTTTTCACAGAATTAGAACAAAAAATTTTACAATTTGTATGGAAACACAAAAGACTGAATAGCTGAAACAATCTTGAGAAAGAAAAACGGTGCTGGAGGAATCAGACTCCCTGCCTTCAGACTATACTACAAAGCTACTTTAATCAAGGCTCAAAAATAGAAATATAGATCAATGGTACAGGATAGAAAGCCCAGAGATAAACCCATCCACTTATGGTCACCTAATCTATGACAAAGGAGGCAAGAATATACAATGGAGAAAAGACAGTCTCTTCAATAACTGGTGCTAGGAAAACTGGACAGCTACATGTAAAGGAATGAAATTAGAACACTCCCTAACACCATACACAAAAATAAACTCAAAATGGAATAAAGACCTAAATGTAGACCAGACACTATAAAACCCTTAGAGGAAAACATAGGAAAAACACTCTGACATAAATCACAGCAAGATTTTTTTTTTAAGTTAAGATGTACACATTTATTTTATTTTACTTATTGATTTTTGGTTGCACCAGGTCTTAGTTGCGGAAGACGGGCTCCTTAGTTGCGGCTGGTGGGCTCCTTAGTTGCGGCATAAGAACTCTTAGTTACAGCATGCAGGTGGGATCTAGTTCCCTGACCAGAGATCAAACCCACGTCCCCTGCATTGGAAGGAGGATGCTTAACCACTGCACCACCAGGAAAGTCCCAAGATCTTTTTTGACCCTCCTCCTAGAGTAATGAAAATAAAAACAAAAATAAACAAATGGGACCTAATTAAACTTAAAAGCTTTTGCACAGCAAAGGAAACCATAAACAAGATGAAAAGACAACCCTCAGAATGGGAGAAAATATTTGCAAAAGAAGCAGTTGACAAAGAATTAACCTCCAAAATATACAAATAGCTCAGGCAGCTCAATATAGAAAAAACAAACAACCCAATCAAAAACTGGGTGGAAGACCTAAATAGACATTTCTCCAAAGAAGATATACAGATGGCCAAGAGGCACATGAAAAGATGATCAGCATCACTAATTATTAGAGAAATGCAAATCAAAACTACAATGACGTATCACCTCACACTGATCAGAATGGCCATTATAGATCAAAAAATCTACAAACAGTAAATGCTGGAAAGAGTGTGAAGAAAAGGGAACCCTCTTGCACTGTTAGTGGGAATGTAAATTGATACAGCCACTCTGGAGAACAGTATGGAGGTTCCTTAAAAAACTAAAAATAGAACTACCATATATGACCCAACAATCCCACTCCTGGGCATATACCCTGAGAAAACCATAATTCAAAAAGACACATGCACTCCAATGTTCATTGCAGCACTACTTACAATAGCCAGGACATGGAAGCAACCTAAAGGTCCATCAACAGATGAATGGATAAAGACGATGTGGTACATATATACAATGGAATATTACTCGGCCATGAAAAGGAACAAAATTGGGTCATTTGCAGAGATGTGGATGGACCTACAGTCTGTCATACAGAGTGACGTAAGTCAGAAAGAGAAAAACAAATATCATATATTAAATCATATATGTGGAATCTAGAAAAATGGTACAGATGAACCTATTTGTAGGGGAGGCATAGAGACACAGACGTAAAGAATGGATGTGTGGACACGGGGGAAGAGGAGGGTGGGATGAACTGGGATATTAGGATTGACATATATACACTACCATGTGTAAAACAGATAGCTAGTGGGAACTTGCTGTATAGCACAAGGAGCTGAGCTCAGTGTTCTGTGATGATCTAGGTGGGATGGCGGGAGGGTGGAAGGGAGGCCCAAGAGAGAGGGGATATATGTATACATATAGCTGATTCGCTTCATTGTACAGCAGAAATTAACACAACATTGTAAAGCAATTACATTCCAATCAGAAAAAATTCTATTGGGATACCCAATCATAGAATTGTCCTTGTTTTCTGTCAGCACCCAATCTACAGCAAACCTCTGTTTCCTTGCCCTCCCCCACCCCACTGCTCCAAATCAACCAACAAAGCCCACATCTTAGAACAGTCTTCCTTCTAACACCCCCTTACCGAGACATCCTGTGATTCTCTTGGTGTATGTTCTCCCTCACTGTGACGAGTAGTAAACTCCACTTATTCAACTACAGCTGTGTTCCTGGAGGTCTTTGGCTGGATTGCAATGACAAGACTACACAGAAACCACAAGACTTCCCCATGTCCCTGTCTCCTCCTTCTCCTCCTTTTTAGCCTGCCTCAAGTATTCTCAGGTGGCTCTGCTGTGACTCTTTTCCCCAGCATCATCTTCTGCCTCTCATCCCCTTTCACCTCAGAACTCTGCATTTTATTTTTCTGCTGCATGGTTTGCGGGATCTTAGTTCCCCAACCAGGGATTGAACCTTGGCCCTCGGCAGTGAGAGCACAGTGTCCTAACCACCAGACCACCAGGGAATGCCCTCTGCATTTGGTATGTTGTTTTTGGGTTTTTTTGGTGGTACACGGGCCTCTCACTGTTGTGGTCTCTCCTGTTGCGGAGCACAGGTTCCAGACGCGCAGGGTCAGCGGCCATGGCTCATGGGCCCAGCCGCTCTGTGGCATGTGGGACCTTCCCGGACCGGGGCACGAACCCATGTCCCCTCCATCGACAGGCGGACTCTCAACCACTGTGCCACCAGGGAAGCCCGTTGTTTTTGTTTTAATTAATCTCAAACTATTTTCTAATTTCTCTTGTGATTTCTTCTTTGACCCACTGGTTATTTGAGATTGTGTTATTTAATTTCCACATATTTGTGAATTTTCCAAATTTCTTTGTTATTGATTACTAGTTTCATTCCATTGTGGTCAGAGAAGACACTTTGTACAATTTCAAATGTATTCAATGTACTGAGATTTGCTTTGTGACCTAACATATGGTCTGTCCTGGAGAATGTTCCATTGCAATTGAGAAAATTACGTACTCTGGAGTGTTCTGTAAATATGTTAGGGCTTGTTCATTGTTCAAGTCCACTTTTTCCTTACTGATCTTCTGTTTAGTTGTTTTATCCATTTTTGAACATGAAGTACTGGAGTCTCCAACTATTGTTGTAGAAATGTCTATTTCTCTCTGCAATTGTTTGGTTTTGCTTCATGTATATTGGGGCTCTGTTGTTAGATGAGTGTATGTTTATAATTATTATATATTTTTGGTGGATTGACCCTTATCTATAAATAATGTCCTTCTTTGTCTCTGATAACACTTTTGGGTTTAAAGTCTATTTTGTCTGATATCAGTATAGCTACCCCAGCTCTTTTTGGTTACTATTTGCATGGAATATCTTTTTCTATCCTTTCACTTTCAACCTATTTATGTCTTTGGATCTAAAGTAAGTCTCTTGAAGACGGCATATAGTTGAATCATTTTTTAAATCTATTCTGCCAATATTTGCCTTTTAATTGGAAAAATTAATGTTTACATTTAATTACTGATAATGAAGAACCTACTCCTGCCATTTTGCCATTTGTTTTCTACACATATTTTTTAATCCTCAGTTCCTCTACTACGGCCTTCTTTTGTGTTTAATTTTTTTCTAGCCATTTTGATTCTCTTCTAATTTCTTTTTCTGTTTTTGTTTTTAGTTATTTTCTTAGTGGATACCTGGGTGTTACACGTAACGGCTTTGGTTGATAACAATCTAGTTTGAATTAACCCAATTTAGCTTCAATAGTATACAAAACTCTGCTCTTATGCAGCTTTGTTCTCCCTTTCTTATGTTGTTATTGTCACAAATTACATGTATATACATTTTGTGCCCATTAACATAGATTTATAATTATTATTTTTGTGTTTGTCTTTTAGTCATATAGGAAAAAAAAAAGAGTTACAAACCAAAAATACAATAGTACTGGATTTTATACTTACCTATGTAGGTACAATTACTGGTGTTCTCTATTTCTTCATATGGTTTCTAGTTACTGTCTAGTGTCCTTTCACTTCAGTATGAAGAACTCCCTTTAGCATTTCTTGCAGGGCAGGTCTACTAGCAATAAAGTCTTTTGGCTTTTTTAAAATCTGGGAATACCTTAATTTCTCCTTCATTTTTTTCATTACAATTTTTATTTTTTTGTTATTATAAAAGTTCTACGCATTTGTGCTTTAAAATGTTAAAAACTGTCCTGTGTATATATTTTCCATTTTTTTTATTGTGATAAAATACACATGACATAAAATTTACCATCTTAACCATTTTTAAGTGCACAGTTCAATGGTATTAAGCACATTCATATTGTTGCACAACCATCACCACCATCCATCTCCAGAACTCTTTTCATTTCACAAAACTGAAACTCTATACCCATTAAGCAATAACTCCTCATTCCCTCCCCCCACCTCCAGACCCTAGCAACCACCATTCCATTTATGTCTCTATAATTTTGACTACTCTACTCTAGGTAGTCACCAACAAGTCACACCAGGAACATGGGCCACTATTCCCAAAGCTGACACCAAGTTTTACAATCCTTCTTTCCATGTCCAGAATGTCTTCTGAAATTATCAGAAGAGAGGACACAATGGTATTTTTTTCCCATTACAAATACACACACACACACACACACACACACACGTGAGACTGAAGTAAGTAGTAAAAACTGAAAAGGAGGGACTTCCCTGGTGGTGTGGTGGTTAAGAATCCACCTGCCAATGCAGGGGACATGGGTTCGAGCCCTGGTCCGGGAAGATCCCACATGCCAGAGCAACTAAGCCTGTGCGCCACAACTACTGAGCCTGTTCTCTAGAGCCCGCGAGCCACACCTACTGAGCCTGTGTGCCACAACTACTGAAGCCCACACGCCTAGAGCCCGCGCTCCGCAACAAGAGAAGCCACTGTGATAAGAAGCCCGCGCACAGCAACAAAGACCCAACACAGCCAAAAATAATCAATTTATTTAAAAAAAAAAGTGAAAAGGAATAAAAAGTAAACCGAGAAAATCAACTCTGTCTCCCACTCCTATCCTTAGTTCTGTTTCCCAGAGGCAACCACAATTATCAGTTTCTTGTGTATCCTTTCAAATATGATCTATGCATAAAAAGGTATATGTTTGTGTAACCAAAAGTGGGGTCTGGCTGCTCATCACTCAAAAGCCAATAAAGAGGCAAGGTTGGTGGAAAGGAAAGTTTGCTTTATTTTGGGTGGGGGGGTGGGGTGGGGGTGGGGGAGGGCAGACTCCTGTCCAAAGGCCAACTCCCCCCCACAACAACTGAATGATCAGTGGGCAAGAGCTTTTATAGACAGAGTGAGGGGGCTACATGCAGAAACAGCACAGTCAGCTCTGGCAGTCATCTTAAAATTGGTCATGCGGTAGTCTGATCAGCGTCATCTTGATTGTTTTAGGTACAGTTAGTCTTCAGTTCCAGGGTCAGTTTGTTCCCATTTCCTTGAGGCCAATTCTTGGAATTGTGGCAGCTTATGTCATGGCCACAGTCTGATCATCATGTAGTTAACTTCTTCCACCTGGTGGGGGTTTCTGTATCTACAAGACAGCTCACAGTATATGGCTCAGGATATTATCTATAGCCATTGAGAAGGAAGTAAAGGTCCTTAATTATGCTTAATGACTAAACTATTATTATTTAGTTTTTTTTTTTTAACAAATTTTGTTTATTTATTTAGGCTGTGTTGGGTCTTCATCGCTGCATGCGGGCTTTCTCTAGTTGAGGTGAGCGGGGGCTACTCTTCGTTGCAGTGCACGGGCTTCTCATCACGGTGGCTTCTCTCGTTGTGGAGCACGGGCTCTAGGCACGCGGGCTTCAGTAGTTGCGGCACGCAGGCTCAGTGTTATGGCTCATGGGCTCAGCTGCTCCACGGCATGTGGGATCTTCCCGGCCCAGGGATTGAACCTGTGTCCCCTGAATTGGCAGATGGATTCTCAATCACTGCGCCACCAGGGAAGCCCTATTATTTAGCCTTGTTGGACTGTTTTCCTTTGTGTCTGTATTTTCTCACTTCTCTGATTAAACTTATTCTTTGGCTAAAGGGTTTTTTTTTGTTTTCACAGACAAAAGGCAGGCAGAGGACATGAGGGGGAAGGACCATAGGGTCCTGCTCCATTTCATTTGTACATATCTTCTTAAAGGATAGCAGTTTTTCATATTATTTTTTTACTTTAAATTTATTATTTATTTATTTATTTACTTATTTATTTATTTGGCTGTGCCATGCAGTTTGTAGGATCTTAATTCCCCAACCAGAGATTGAACCTGGGCCCTCAGCAGTGAGAGTGTGGAGTTCTAACCACTGGACTGACAGGGAATTCCCTTCATATTGTATGTTGCCTTTTAAATATGTCTTGGGGAGTGTCGCATATTGGTACATCTAGAGCTTCTGCATCTTTTTGAATAGCTGTATACTATTTCATTATCTTAGTTGCAGCATGCAGGATCTCTGTTGCAGCATGTTTAGTTGCAGCATGTGGGATCTTTAGTTGTGGCATGCAGACTCTTAGCTGCAGCATGTGAACTCTTAGTTCCATCATGCATGTGGGATCTAGTTCCCTGACCAGGGATCAAACCTGGGCCCCCTGCATTGGGAGCACAGAGACTTAACCACTGAACCGCTAGGGAAGTCCCAATTTTCCAATATTAATGACAGAACCAAACTACAGATCCAGGAAGCTCAGAAAACACCACATAGGATAAATACCCAAAATCCTGTACCTGGGCATATCATATTCAAACCACAGAAAACCAAAGTCTTGAAAGAAGCCACAGTGGGGTGCAGGGAGACCTTACACATACAGGAAAAAGATAAGAAATATGTTGAACTCTTCAGAAACCATGCAAGCAAGAGGTGCGTAGAGTGAACTATTTTAAGTGCTAAAAGAAAAAAACCATCAGGAATTCCCTGGCGGTTCAGTGGTTAGGACTCAGCGCTTTCACTGCTGGGCCCAGGTTAGACCCCTTGTCGGGGAACTAAGATCCCACAAGCCACACAGCACTGCCAAAAAACAAAAAACTATCAATCTAGAATTCTGTATCCAGCAAAATTATCTTTAGAAGTGAAGGAGAAATAAAGACTTTCCCAGACAAAAACTGAAGGAATGTGTTGCCAGTAGACCTGTCTTACAAGAAACATTATAAAATGTTCTTCAGAGAGAAGAAAAATGATATAGGTCAGAAACTTGCACCTATGTAACAAAAAAGAAGAGCGTTAGAGAAGGTATAAATGAAGATAAAATCTTTCATTTTATTGATCTATTAGTTAATTGTTCAAATAATAGCACAATGTATTGGGAGATTATAGCTTATAGATAAGTGAAATGAATGACAACAATGTTATAAGGGACAGGAAGGAGGGATTCATAATACTTTTATAAGATACCTGCACTATTCATGAAGTGGTATAGTGCATTTGAAAATGAACTTAGATTTGTTGTAAATATATATTTCAAACTCTAGGGAAACCACTAAATATTTTTTAAGTATAATTAATATGCTAAGAGAAGAGAGAAAATGGAATTATATAAAATGCTTATTTAAAACTAGAGAAGAGGGCTTCCCTGGTGGCGCAGTGGTTGAGAGTCCACCTGCCAATGCAGGGGACACGGGTTCGTGCCCTGGTCCGGGAAGAGCCCACATGCTGCGGAGCGGCTAGGCCCGTGAGCCATGGCCGCTGAGCCTGTGCGTCCAGAGCCTGTGCTCTGCAACGGGAGAGGCCACAACAGTGAGAGGCCTGTGTACCGCAAAAAAAACACAAAACAAAACAAAAAACACTGCATATTGTACAATGCCATAAAAATGAAATTCTAGAAAAAGCAAAACTAGAGTAGCGAAAAGCACGTCAGTGGTTTCACAGAGCTAGATTTTAGGTGAGGAGATTGATTACAATGGAGAAAGAGGGGACTTTTTAGGGTGATGGAAACATTTTATATCTTAATTGTGGTGATGGTTACATGACTATATACAATTGCCAAACTTATTAAACTGTACTGTTAAAATGGATGAATCTGGGCTTCCCTGGTGGCGCAGTGGTTGAGAGTCCGCCTGCCGATGCAGGGGACACGGGTTCGTGCCCCAGTCCGGGAAGATCCCACATGCCGCGGAGCGGCTGGGCCCGTGAGCCATGGCCGCTGAGCCTGCGCTTCCGGAGCCTGTGCTCCACAACGGGAGAGGCCACAACAGTGAGAGGCCCGCGTACGGCAAAAAAAAAAAAAAAAAAAAAAGGATGAATCTTATTTTATGAAAATTATACCAAATTTCTAAATTGGGGGGAACCTAATCCCCAGAATTCCCCCCTAATCTAAAAATAGGAGGGAAATCTTTTTTTTTTTTTAAAAAAGGAAGAATTAGGCAACTCAGTAAGAACTGATTTGAAAAGCTCTCCAAAATACATTGTTATGGCTAGTATTTGTACAAGGAAAAAATGGCCGAGTCTGTGACTGTAATTGCATAGAATATCCTTGAAGTTTAACGAAAGAATTGGTATAAGGGCTGTCTGTGGGGAGGGGAACTGGGTGGTTGGGATAAGTGGTGGGCCTTTTTACTTTTTTGGAATTTTTTCTGGGTGCACATAATATCTAGGTAAGAAATAAACAACTAAAGTAAAATAAAACAGTTATAAAAATAAACTGAATTCAGACTCAGAATTTTAAAAAGAGAAATGTGACCATTTTTAACAGTCAAATTTGGTAAAGTGGGTTGTACCAGTTATATGAACATACTGCTATGTTAATAATAATATAATAATAACAACAACAACACTTACTGAGTTGTGTCATGTGCCAGGAATTGTTAAGAACTTAATAACAACTTGAGACATACAGAAGTTAAGTAATGTCTCTAAGTTCATACAGCTAGCTGGAAGACGTAATGATAAATGTCTAAAGGATGCCTGGATCCTTACAGCATAGAAGGGAGTAAGATGAAGCACAGTGCTTCTCGTGGGAGTAAAGTAAGTGTGACAAAAAAAGAAAGTTTACAGTACTGGCCACTCAAGAGGCCCTGGTCTGAGAGGCTGGGCTGATACATCTAACAGGCCCCAGAGGACACGTCCAGGGACCGAAGACCTAAGGATCATGTCGTGGAAGTTACGCCCCAATCAGAGTTCTCTATATTGAGTCAAAGGGAACTACTCCAGGCAGGAGTTTCCAGTCTGACTCAGGAAAACCTGAAGTATGTAAATAACACCTTGATCTCAGATGCTCTGCAATCTAGCAGGGATGTAAGTTTGATGTGTACCTTTCAGCATTTGGAAGAGCCAGGGTAGCAGAGCAGCATTCAGGGAAAAGAGAGAAAGTGGGGGGAAAACTGGGGGGTATAAGTGAGGTAGGGTCTGTGATGGAGGAATTGCCCCCATTTTATCCTGTATATGGCTTCAGGATGGAATAGGCACAGGACAGCTACTGGGTATAACAGGGTTTTTCTTCATGAACCCTGAGAATATCTCCCTGAATGTCTCCACAATCTGTTGTCCTCCTTTATCTCCAGACCATCTGGTTGGGAAGCTGAGCTATTTCAAGCCAGTGTCTGGTTTTTGACACTTCACCCAATTGACTAGACCTTTTCCTGGAATCGTTTCCAGGAATCTCTATTTCCACTGCTTCCTTGGGAGACCCCCACTTTACTGATTCCTCTGTGGAAACCAACCAATTCCCTCTAATTTCTCTCCTGCATATCTGAGGACTTGGAGAAGAGTCAATTCTGTCCCCAAGGCAAGGAGATAAGGGGATAGATGGATTAGTGCATTGAGTAGCTGGCTCCAACCATTTTGCAACTTGAGGCTATAGCTGGACTACAGTTAGTTAGTATGCACCTGTGTTTTTTTCTAGACTGTATGTCCTTTCTCCTCCAATTTATGAGAACTTTTCTAAGAGCCAGGATCCATGTCTGTCACACCATCCAATCCATCAAAACCGCAAGGCTCTACCTCCAAATATATCCATTGTTCTCTCTACTACACCCAACCTGATCAGGAAGGCAGGAAACTGATAGCAACTCAAATTGCTAAAATTAACCTTTTTTTTTAAAGGTTAAACTGCTCAAATTTCCATGAGCTCTTTACAGTAACCCCATTTCTTTTTCTTTCTTATTTTTTTTTTTTTGGCTATGCCGTGCAGCTTGCGGGATCTTAGTTCCCCGACCAGGGATCAAACCCATGACCCCTGCAGTGGAAGTGTGGATTCCTAACCACTGGACTGCCAGGGAATTCTAGGAAAGTTTAATAAAGGAACTATTAAACTAATAAACTGGTATAGGGAAATACAAGTGCACTAGTGGTGGCCACTATAGGCCTAGAAGGAATGAGGGAGGGGGGCCATTACTAGAATACAGAGACAGAGAGAGCTTTGTGGAGAGGGCTGCCTGGCAGGAACTGTGGCCTTTCATCAAGGGATATAGGTGCCCACAGCAACCCTGCAGATGGGGAACCAGGAGAGTACCCTGATCTCATTCTCCCCTCACCCTCTGATCTCTTACCAGTCCTCCACGTTGGCAGTGCTCCACACTGGCCAAGTTTAATCAGAAATCAGAGGGTCTAGCAGCTGGTTAAACGGTCAACACAGGTCGGCTTCCTGGAGCACAGAGCAGGGTAGAGAATGATAGAGTGGACCTGGAAAGGTAAACAGAACATCATCTTTAACCTGGATTCTTGCAGTAATGTTAACCTATAGTCTGATTTCTTCACAGCTGCCAAAGCAGTCTTTTTTTAAAAAATTGTGGTGAAATATATATACATCACAAAATTTGCCATTTTAACCGTTTTTAAGTGTACAATTCAGTGGCATTAGTTATATTTACAATGTTCTGCAACCATCACCACTATTTCCAAAACTTTTTCATAACCCCAAACAGAAACTCTATCCATTAAGCAATGATTTTCTATTACTTGCACTTCATGCTCCTGATAACCTGCAATCTACTTTCCAACTCTGTGAACGGGCCTATCCTAGATATTTAATATAAATGGAATCATACAATATTTATCTATTTATATCTGGCTCCTTTCACATAGCATAATCTTCACAAGGTTCATCCATGTGGTAGTATGTATCAGAACTTCATTCCTTTGTATGGCTTATTAATATGTCATTGTATGCATATACCACATTTTGTTTGTCCATTCATCATTGATGCACACTTTGGTTGTTTCTACCTTTTGGCTATTGCGAATAATGCCGCAATGAACATTATCATACAAGTATTTGTTTGAGTCTCTATTTTCAATTATTTGGGGTTTTATACATAAGAGTGAATTTTCTGGGTCATATGGTAATTCTATGTTTAATTTTTTGAAGAACCCCACAACACAGTCTCTTAAAAATATAAACTGATGCTGTTAGTCCCCTCCCTAAAATGCTATATTGCTTTCCAATTTCAAAACTTATTGTAAAGTTACAGTAATCAAGACAGTGTAGTACTGGCATAAGGGTAGACATAGATTAATGAAGTAGAACTGACAGTCAGACATAAACCCATATATTTATGGGCAACTGATTTCAGACAAGAGCCCAAAGACAATTCAATGGGAAAAGAATAGTCTTTTCAACAAATAGTGCTCGGACATCTGGACATCGACATGCAAAGAATGAAATTGGACCCCTTACTTACATACACACAGAAAATTAACTCAAAATGGATCATAGGCCTAAATGGAAAAGCTAAAAGCATAAAACTCTTAAAAAAAAAAAAAAGGAGTAAATCTTTGAGACCAAGGGTTAGGTAAAAGCTTCTTAGATATGACACCAAAAGCATAAGCAACCAAACTAAAAATAGATTAAACTTCATCAAACTAAAAGCTTCTGGACTTCCCTGGTGGTGCAGGGAAGAATCCACCTGCCAAGGCAGGGGACACGGGTTCGAACCCTGGTCCGGGAAGATCCCAATTATCGTGGAACAACAAAGCACATGCGCCACAACTACTGAGCTTGCGCTCTAGAGCCCACGTGCCACAACTACTGAATCCCGTGGGCCTAGAGCCCGTGCTCTGCAACAAGAGAAGCCACCGCGATGAGAAGCCCACACACTGCAACAAAGAGTAGCCCCCGCTCACCGCAACTAGAGAAAGCCTGTGTGCAGCAACGAAGACCCAACGCAGCCAAAAGTACATAAATAAATAAATTTATTAAAAAAAAAAAAGACTCAGGATGTTCCTTGACACTACAGATCCCCCCTTCACCAGAACACACAGGCTCTCTGAGAGGCTGTCAGAAAGTGGTCAGGTTTCCTGAACACCACAAGTCCATGAAGTCTAGAAACACCAGCAAAGAGACATTATACCATCAGGAATTCTTCCACTGGAAAATAATAAATACTATCATCTATGTTTCCAGACTTTGTGGACATCCTGTATACAGACTAGGACCACTGTCCTGAACAAAATCCAGTTCTGCTCTACTGTCCAGCCCACTCCAGCAGATTCCAGCAGACAATTTATCTTTCAAGGTTTCCAGTGATTCTGACTTTTTCAGAAACCCTCAGGCTATCTGGAAGCTCACATTTGAATTCTAAATATGGGCCAGGTTCCAGTTCTCGCCTTACATGACTCCTCGGCCTCTGCATAACTCATGTTTCAGTGCCTACCAACATCACAGGACCCTTTAAAAAGCTCTATAGTACACTGAGTTATTTGTAGTGAGGTGGATGGACCTAGAGTCTATCATACAGAGTGAAGTAAGTCAGAAAGAGAAAAACAAATACCGTATGCTAACACATATATATGGAATCTAATTAAAAAAATGGTTCTGATGAACCTAGGGACAGGACAGGAATAAAGACACAGACTTAGAGAACTGACTTGAGGACATGGGGAGGGGGAAGGGTAAAGTGGGACGAAGTGAGAGAGTAACATTGACATATATACACTACCAAATGTAAAATAGCTAGCTAGTGGGAAGCAGCTGCATAGCACGGGGAGATCTGCTCGGTGCTTTGCAACCACCTAGAGGGGTGGGATAGGGAGGGTGGGAGGGAGACACAAGAGGGAGGGGATATGGGGATATGCGTATGCATATAGCTGATTCACTTTGTTATACAGCAGAAACTAACACAACATTGTAAAGCAATTATACTCCAATAAAGATGTTAAAAAAATAACCATCTTATGAATGGATAAAGACGATGTGGCACATATATAAAATGGCATATTACTCAGCCATAAAAAGGAATGAAATCGAGTTATTTGCAGTGAGGTGGATGGACCCAGAGTCTGTTATACAGTGTGAGATCAACTCGATGCTTTGTTATGACCTAGAGGGGTGGGATAGGGAGGGTGGGAGGGAGACATAAGAGGGAGGGAACATGGAGATATATGTATACATATAGCTGATTCACTTTGTTGTACAGCAGAAACTAACATAACATTGTAAAGCAATTACACTCCAATAAAGATGTGAAAGAAAAACAATGAAATAACCATCTTAAATGTGTAGGTACCCAATAACATAGCTTCAAAATACATGAAGAAAAAGCTAACAGAACATAAAGGAAAAATAGACAAGTCCACCATCATAGTTGTTTCAATTTTCCTCTCTCAGTAATTGAACAAATAGAAAAATCAACAAAGATGTAGAAGATTTGAGCAACACTATCAATCAGTTTGCCCTAGCTGACATTTATAGAACATTCCACCAGCAACAGCAAAATACATATTCTTTTCAAAAGCATGTGGAAGAGTCACCAAGAGAGACCGTTTGCTGGGCCATGAAACAATCTCTATAAATAAAGAAGGATTGAAAAATCAATATCAGGTCAACTATAGACCTAAACAAGGAAAACAAATAATAAAGCCTTTAGAATATAATATAGCATATCTTTATTATCTCAGGATAAGGAAAATTTTCTTAACACACGAAAGTACTAATTTTGAAAGGAAATATTAATAAATATGTTATATGAGTCAGAAATCCAATAGGAAACAGATGACACACTCAAATTAAAATGGTCTGAGAGGGACTTCCCTGGTGGCACAGTGGTTGGAGAGTCTGCCTGCCAGTGCAGGGGACACGGGTTCGATCCCTGGTCCAGGAGGATCCTACATGCCGTGGAGCAACTAAACCGGTGCACCACAGCTGCTGAGGCCCATGCGCCTGGAGCCGGTGCTCCGCAACGGGAGAAGCCACCGCAATGAGAAGCCCCCGCACCACAACGCATAGTGGCCCCCGCTTGCCACAACTTGAGGGGGCCCGCGCACTGCAACAAAGACCCAACACAGCCAAAAATAAATAAATAGATTTATTAAAAAATAAAATTAAAAATAAAATAAAATAAAGTGGTCTGAAACAATCTATAAGGATGTTACCATCACTTGGGCAAAAGCAATGAGAGTAAGGAGCAGGTTCAGAATCCCCAAGGGAAAGTTTATATAGGAGACTGTTATTTTTTTTGGCCGTGCTGCATGGCATGTGGGAACTTACCCCAACCAGGGATTGAACCTGTGCTCCCTGCAGTGGGAGCACGGAGTCTTACCACTAACCACTGGACTGCCAGGGAAGTCCCGAGGAGACTATCTTGAGGGGAGCAGTGACTTTTGATTTGAGAACACAGCAGTTTGGGGCTAGGAAAAATAAATACCTACTCTCGTTCTCCACCTTCTTCTGATTTCCTGCAGGGGCACCCCATTGGCCAAAACCCAATCAGGAGCCAAAAAGCAGAGAGCCCAATGATGCAATTCCTAGAGGTCAACCTCCCTAGGCAAAGAGCCAGTGGAGAAAGGTGGATAGTGTATATGGAGAGACAAATGCAAGATATCTGGCATATCTGACTAAATAAAAAGTAAGCTCTCTTTCATCAAAAAAAAAATACAATAAAGTAAGGCAAGACAGAACTGAAGAAAGTATCTATACAGCATAAAACCAACAAAGGAACTGTATCCAAAATATATAAAAAACTCCCACAAATCAATAAGAGAAAAACAGAAAACCCAACAGAAAAATGGATGAAAGACTTAAGTAGACACCTTCAGAAAAGGAACTCCAAACAGTCACTAAATATATGAAAAGGTGTTCAACCTCATTAGTAGTCAGGGAAATTCAAATTAAAACCACAATAAGATATCATCCCACACCCAGAAGACTGGAGAAAATTTTGATTTGACGTGACTTACCTAGTGCTGGAGAGACTATGGAACAAAAGGAACTCTCTTGAGCTGCTGATGGGAATGTAAATTAGTAAATACCTTTGGAAAATTGGCATTACATGGAAGATTGAAGATGCACTTACCCTATGACCAGCACTTTCCCTTCTAGGTTTAAATTCAGGGAACTCTTGCACATGTACACCAATAGATACAAGAGTGTTCACAGCAGCATCACAACTTGAATGCCTGTTAATAAGTGAATTAGTAAAGAAATGGAAGTATACAGTGAACTACAACACATCAGAGAAATAAGCAAGTCGTAGGAGAATAGATACAGTGTGGTACAATTTATATAAAGTTTAAAAACAAGACTATATATTCCTTAGGGATATATATATATAAAATATATATATATATATAAAAAATATATATATATAAAAAATATATATATATATATAAAAGGCCCCTCTGTGCCAGGCATTAACCCTTTATTTGTTGGATTATGGAACAGTTCAAGGGAGGTGGTGTGTGTTGTCTTAGAAAGAGGTCAAGGATTTGGAAATGAGAGGAGATATTCAGAGGGTACAGGCCAGCAACTATTTCCCAACCAGTATTAATATATTTCAATATTTTAACAATTGGTACTTATTAATGTTAATACTGGCTTAACATTCAGCCTTAACATACATACAAAGAGGGAATTTAACTGTGCTGGCAACATTCTGCTTATTAGGCTGAGAGATGGGTATGCAATTTTTCAATAAATTATTCTTTATACCTTTTTACATTTCTTAAATATTAACTAATACATTTTAATTTCACTTAAAATATATGTCACAGTTTACAGTAGTAAAAATAAGACGCTTTGCACGGCTTGCGGGATCTCATTTCCCCGACCAGGGACTGAACCTGGGCCATGGCAGTGAAAACCCAGAATTCTAACCACTGGCAACTAGGGAACTCCCAAGACACAGTTTAAAATTTAAGAATGTTATTAATTGCATCATGTTAGTGAGGAGTTATGTGCTTTGTACTCGTTCATCAAGTTGAGATCTAGCTTGAAAACAGAATTTGAGCTCCAGTTTAAGTTAGGTTTTTTTTTAAGCACTTTATTTCTTCCTAATCACAAAAATTCTAACTCACAAGAATAAGGCATCTGGAAAGACAGCAAGTGTTGAGTGGCTGTCAGATGATTCTCTCTGGTTAAATTAGACTCAGAAATTATAGACTAATTTATCAACGATGAAAGACTACTTTGGGACTTCCCTGGTGGCGCAGTAGTTAAGAATCCGCCTGCCAATGAAGGAGACACGGGTTCGAGCCCTGGTCTGGGAAGATCCCACATGCTGTGGAGCAACTAAGCCCATGCGCCATAACTACTGAGCCTATGCTCCAGAGTCTGCGAGCCACAACTACTGAGCCCGTGTGCCACAACTACGGAAGCCGGCACACCTAGAGCCCATGCTCCGCAACAAGAGAAGCCACTGCAATGAGAAGTCTGCACACACCGCAATGAAGAGTAGCCTTCGCTTGCCGCAACTAGAGAAAGTCAGTGCACAGCAACGAAGACCCAACACAGCCAAAGATAAATAAATAAATAAATAAAATTTTTTTTTAAAAAAAGGAAAGACTACTTTGAGTTCCTTAGTATGTTGATGAGCATATCCTAAATTCTAAGGTTGAATATTTCAGTTTGAGAGATGAAAAACGAATAATTGGAAGAGTGTTTTTTTATGTTCTGGTACAGCATTTGACTATAGTTTTTAAATACCCCAAAAAGAAAAGGTCATCAATTTCTTATCCTTGAGTGAAGCAAATCATCAAGTGCTAGGAAAGTGTCAATCTCGTGGCAATAGAGACCTAATCACCAATTTGATCTTCTTAAGCATCTTGACATATTAGCCAGTACTTTTATAGTTCCAATATTTATTTATTTATTTTTTTGCGATACGCGGGTCTCTCACCGTTGTGGCCTCTCCCGTTGCGGAGCACAGGCTCCAGGTGTGCAGGCTCAGCAGCCATGGCTCACGGGCCCAGCCGCTCTGCGGCATGTGGGATCCTCCCGAACTGGGGCACGAACCCGTGTCCCCTACATTGGCAGGCGGACTCTCAACCACTGTGCCACGAGGGAAGCCCCCAACATTTTTTAAAATTGAAGAATAGTTGATTTACAATGCTGGGTTTAATTTATGCTGTACAGCAAACTGACTCAGTTATACATATATATATTCTTTTTCATTCTGGTTTATCACAGGCTATTGAATATAGTTCCCTGTGCTATACAGTACAAAGTTGTTGTTTATCCATCCTGTATATACTAGTTTGCATCTGCTAATCCCAAGCTCCCAATCCTTCCCTCCCCTACCCGCTCTCCCCCTTGGCAACAAGTCTGTTCTCTATGTCTGTGAGTCTGTTTCTGTTTCATAGATATGTTCATGTTGTGTTTTAGATTCCACATATAAGTGATATCATATGGTATTTTTCTTTGTGACTTACTTTGCTTAGTATGATCATCTCTAGGTCCACCCATGTTGCTGAAAATAGCATTGTTTCATCCTTTTATATGGCTGAGTAGTATTCCACTGTATATATACACATCTTTATCCATTCATCTATTGATGGACACTTAGGTTGCTTCCATGTCTTGGCTATTGTAAATAGTGCTATGAACACTGGGGCACATTGTATCTTTTTTTTTTTTTTTTTTTTTGCCACATGCACACAGCATGTGGGATCTTAGTTCCCCAACCAGGGATCGAACCTGCATCCCCTGCAATGGAAGTGTGGAGTCTTAACCACTGCACCCCCAAGGGAAGTCCTGTTTTTGAATTAGAATTTTCTCTGCATATATGCCCAGGAATGGGATTGCTGGATCACATGGTAACTCTATTTTTAGTTTTTTAAGGAACCTCCCTACTGTTTTCCATAGTGGCTGTACCAATTTACATTCCCACCAATCGTGTATGAGGGTCCCATTTTCTCCACACCCTCTCCAGCATTTATTATTTGTATGAGAGTCACTTAATGCCTTACTCTTCCTCACTGCTCCCCTACCTCCACCCCACCAACCAAGTTCTAGTTTTTTTCCTAAATATTTCTCAAATCCATCCACCTCTCTCCATCTTCTCTATCTTGGCACCACTTTAATTCAGGTCACCAAAATGATCTCTCTCCTGGCCTACTGCAGTAGCCTAACTGGTCTCAAAATATCCACTCCAAATCCCTTCAGTCTATTCTCATGCTAACCACATTTGGCTTTTCAGCATGCAAATCTGTCACCAGTCTTTAACACATTCGGTGATACTGATGGAATATTTAATGTTAGTTGATTACTGTCTGTATTGGTAATTCTTTTATATATTTGAAATTTTCCCTAATAAAAAAAAATGATACCCACACATACACTCACTGTTATGGACTAAATGTTTGTGTTCCTCTGCTCCCCAGAATTTATATGTTGAAGCCCTAACTCCCAACATGATGGTAACAGTAAGCAGGGCCTTTGGGAGGTAATTAGGTTTAGATGAGGTAATGAGGGTACAGCCCCAAGATAGGATTAGTGTCCTTGTAAAAAAGAGACCAGAGGGGGGCTTCCCTGGTGGCACAGTGGTTGAGAGTCCGCCTGCCGATGCAGGGGACACGGGTTCGTGCCCCAGTCCGGGAAGATCCCACATGCCGCGGAGTGGCTGGGCCCATGAGCCGTAGCCGCTGAGCCTGCGCGTCCGGAGCCTGTGCTCCGCAACGGGAGAAGCCACAACAGTAAGAGGCCCGCGTACCGCAAAAAAAAAAAAAAAGAGAGAGACCAGAGAGCTTACTCTGTCTCTCCCTGCCATGTGAGGACATAGCAAGAAGCCTTCTGAAAGCCAGGAAGAGAGTTCTCACCAGGAACCAAACAGGCCTGCATCTTGATCTTGGACTTCCCAGTCTCAAGAACTATGAGAAACACATTTCTGTTGTTTAAGGCACCCAGGCTATGGTATTTTGCTATGGTAGCCCCAGATGACTAAGACACGCACACACTCTTCAACAGCTTCCCATTGCCTTCAGAATAAAACACGCCTTACAAGGCTCTACATGCCCCGGTCCCTGCCTCCCTCTCAAGCCTCATCTTATACTGCTCTCCTCCTTCCTCTGCCTTTCAGCTGCACAGACCCCTTCTGGGGTCTCCATCATGTTCCCTCTCACCAAAAGGCCTTTGCACATGCTGTGTCTTCTCACTGAAAAAAACACACAGCCCTGCTCATCTTGCACCACTGAGACAGGCTGGGACCTGGGACCCTTTACTGGAGTGCTTGCACCTAGACAAGCAACAGAATACCAAGAAACTATAAGGGACTATGAACAATAAGATACTAAAAGACGACAAACCAACTGCCACTTCTGAGGAGCCAGGAGCAAAAGCAGGGTACTCTGCATGATCCCAGCACCGCCAAGCGGGTGGGCAGACCACCTAAGCCACTCCTTCAGCCTAACCCACCCATCCACCCCCACCCTCACACCGCTTAAGGAACAAGCCCACCCTCCTCGGAGAGCGAGCAAGGGAACCCGTTACTTGTTTTCCCTCCTTTGTGCTACAGCGTGAGTCCCAATAAAGCCTTGCCTGAATACCTCGTATGGTCTCTTATCAACTTTTATTGATTAAAGAGTCCAAGGACCCAAGTCAGTAACATCAACACCTTCACCTAATTAACTCTCACCTTCAAGTCTGGGCTGAAACATCACTTCCTCAGTGAAGACATCTATTACCACAGTGACCCTATGTCCTGACTTGCCTGGGAAAGTCTCAATCCACACCTGTTCCTCTCAGCCTAATTATCAATCTCTCTCCCTTCATTCTCAAAAACATCCCAGTTTAGGGACTTCCCTGGCTTGTCCAGTGGTTAAGACTTCGCCTTCCAATGCAGGGGGTGCAGGTTCGATCCCTGATCAGGGAGCTAAGATCCCACATGCCTCGAGGCCATAAAACCAAAACATAAAACAGAAGCAATATTGTAACAAACTCAGTAAAGACTTTAAAAATGGTCCACATCAAAAAAAAAAAAATCTTTAAAAAAAAAAAAAAGCATCCCAGTTTAGATGATAAATCACATGGCTACCCAGTCCGTGAGGAAGTCTCACCACTATGTGGGCTACTTTCCCGTCACATGTGCTCACAGCTCTTCGTACCTTGCCCTCATTGTACTGAAGTTTATATTTATACATTTATTTGTGTGGATTAATATCTTTGCCCCTCATTGGGTAAACTTTGGTTGCTGGGACTGTGTCTGGTTTTTTGTTCATTCATGATTTTGTTAACATCTCACAAATTATGTGCCTGGCATATAGTAAGCACTCATATTTACTGAATGGATGAATTTCTGTGTCTGATAGGCTAATTTATTGAAATACTCTGTACCCTACCTACCCTCCAATACACTTAGAAGATGGAAGCCTGGCATATGTTCTCCTCAATCCTGCTGGGAGAGGAGGGGAGACAGAGGAGAGAGCACCAGGGCCTCTGAGCTCCCAGGCATAGGAAGGACACAGGTCTGCAGTTTCCATAAGCAGTGGGACCTGTGGCTGGCCCCCCTTATGGGAGCTCCAGTGCCCTGTTGGACCTGAGGGGAAAGTTGGGAGTTCCACATGAACATCAGGGTTCCTCTATGAGCCATGTTGCCTGTTGCTGGTTTTCAGGTAACAGATGACCTCTCATAGATGACAGACTCTCCTCTCCACTCTCCAGAACCAAGGGTCCTCAAACTAGGACCTACGTCTTATTCATCTCTGTATCCAAAGGCTCATAGCAGGTGCTCCGAATTTGTTGAATGTTAAGTGGGGTAACACAATGCCAAGCTTCAACTATAGAGTCCAGCTCCCTGCAGTGTGCAAGGGCCCCACCTACTGGCCTCTTCAGTAATTGCAGACAGCTTAAGCCAGCTTTGCATGAGGCAGGGGGATAAGAACTCAGTTGTCAGCAGGGGCTTTGCTTTCCCTGCAGCTGTATTTAGTGCCAGGAGCACTGCATTGGACTAGCAATCCCCTAACACACTCAGGAGAACAAAATAAAGTATTAACTCCTCACTTGGGTACAAAAGGCCATTGCTACTGAATCCTCAGACAGTATTAACCTGCCCCTACTTACCACACATCCTCCACCTGATCCATCCTAAAGGCTCTCTTCTCCCACTGGGAACATTTCTTCTTCCTTTCATGGTATGTGCCTTCTTCCCCCCTGGCAGCTGCTACTCTCCTCAGAATCCTGGGCCAAGGTCAGTCTTTTGTTGCTGTCCCCTTGGGGGTGCTACTCTGGCCCTTGGTGACAGGACTCAGCATGGTGTACAGAACTGTTCCCATCTCTGACTTCCCCTATTAGACACTGAGCTCTCAGGGAGTTCTATGGTTGGTACATAGCAGGCATTCAAACACTCTTAGTATTTCAGAGCCCCCAAATACTAAGGTTGAGACACCATGATCTAGTTAATATCCACCTAACAGGATTGGGTAGTAGTGAGGATATAACCTGTGAAACATAAAGCCACAAAAGGATATTGGAAAGTCTCCTGCTTTGTGTCCATATGAGGTACACTGCAGATGGGCATGAGCCATCATGTATGTGATTCACTTAACGTGTGGATTTCAGCAACACTGCCAGAACCCATCAGCATAGGTAGGAATTCAGGTCCCTGAAACTAAACAATGAAATGGATAAATTAAATGTGGTATATACATACCATGGAATATCACGCAGCCTTGAAAAAGGAGATCCTGACATGTTACAACATGAGTAAACCTTGAGGGCATTATGCTAAGTGAAATAAGCCAGTCACAGAAGGACAAATGCAGTCTGATTCCACTCATGAAATATCTAAAGTAGTCAAAATCATAGCAATCTGTTGCACAACAATGTCAGTGCTAACACTAATGAACTATACACTTAAAAGTGGTTAAGATGGCAACTTTAATGTTGTGTTTTTTTACCACAATTTTAAAAAACTGAGCATTTTCATTTACCCAAGTGGCAAAGATAAACTTGTTTAAGTGTTGGCAAGAGGGCAAGCAAAGAGGTACTTTCATAAAGTGTTGTTGGAACTACAAGTTGGTACAATGGTTTTGGAGAGCAATGATGAACAAACGTTAAATGTACACATCCTCTGACCCAACAATCACTCTTAGACTATTTCCTATAAAAATACCCACACAAATACTCAGTCTCACATATAAAATATCCACTATGGCACTATTTATAATAACAAAACACTTAAACAACCTGAACAGCTACCAATAAGGTACTACTTAAAATAATTTATGCTACTTCCATACAATGGGGTCATTAAAAATAAGCTCCAAAGTTATGAAACCCTGCATATAGCAAGCTACTCCATATGTGTGAGGAGAAAGGGGAGAGGATGCATGTAGTAGTACACACAGTGAAACTCTCTGGAAAGAGACAAAAGAATCAAGTCCCAGAAAACGGGGATAAAACGGAAATTTAATTTTTACTTTATACTATTAGATTTAACAAGTACATTTGAAAAAGAAAGCATAAGGGGAGGAAAGAAAAATTACCAACTCATTTCTTTTCAAATGCTCTTAGATTAGTGGTTTTCAGCTCTGGTTGCTCTTTAGAATCACCTAGGAGCTTTAAAAAATCTTAACTCCCAGAATCCACCAGAGAGCACCAGGATCTGACTCAACCGATCAGCAGATGGGTCCCTGGGTATCAGTGTTTTTAAAAGATCCCCAGATAATTCTAATTTTCAGCCAGTGTTGTGAAATCACTGATTTAGGCCAGGGTTTTGCAAACTGTAAAACGCCAGATAGTAAACATTATATCCTTTGTGGTCACATAAAGTCTGTCACTTTTTTTTTTTTAAACCCTTTAAAAAATGTAAAAGCATTCTTAGCTCCTGAGCAACACAAAAACAAGCCATGGACTGGATCTGGCCCATGGGCCACTTTGCCAATCCCCAAGTTAGACTACGCACAGGCTGGTCTATTGCCTGGACAAGGCACCATGAGACAAGGTATCATGAGATAAGGAATAGTCAAGAAGGCTCCACACTGAACCCACAAGTCTGGGCCCCAGCCCTCCAACTAGCAACCAAGTTGTTCTGTTTTGAGTGGAGGTGGGAGAGCTTTGGACTCACATTAATAAAACTCCCAAGATACATTATAAACCAACCAGCTTATTACTTTTTAGTAAGATGTAGAACTTTTACCATGCAGACTGAATACGTATGTCAGCGTGAAGAGCACATTTTCTTCCTAGAGGCAGTGACACAGAAAACCAGGTTATCTGTGGAACCCAAACAAGGGGAAGCTATCCTTAAGTTACAACTCATCCATAAAGCTAGGGCACACTTTCCCAACACAGGGACAGACCAGCCCCAGAGAACTTGGAGAACTCGTCGACTTTCCTCCCTATCTTACTCTGGCTGAGCACTGCCAACAGTCATCTCCTACAGCTTTATGATCAGCCTGCTTGGCCTAAGAGTCGTATCTCTGCTCACTGTTTTTTACTGTTATCTCCACTGTTACTGAGAATCAAGGTTCTGAAGGGGGCACATCAGTTGCTCCCGTGCACCAACTACAAGACACAATAATCCTGTTAGGATGCTCTCCCAACACCAGTCTAACTCAAGTATTACCAGATAAAATGCTTTGTAATGATTCTTCTCATCCTCCATTTACAGGTTACCTATAAATTCACTTGAATAATGTAACCTAATTCCTACTGAGGATTAAGGTTTTTAATTATAGGTTTTCTTCTTTCACTTTCTTGATCAGTGATTCCCAACCATGTAGGAGTTAATGAAACCAAGAAACTAATTTTGTGTCACCACTGCTACCAAGACAGAAATACCAAGTGATATGTGCTTTTCAGATTAAATTAACGCTATTTTGTTCTCTAAAATGTAAAAAAATAAGATGTACCCCTCAATTTAGTATTCGACACTCTTAAAGGTCAAGCCAATCAAAAATTGTCTTTGAACAATAAAAAAGTTTATGCTTTCAAATTAAAAAACACATATCGCAAACATTATGTAATAATAAAATTATAGCAAACGAAATATTCAGACAGACCCCACGGCATTCACACCACACCAGAATTTTGCCTGAAACAAAACAGTAAATTTTATCCGCCAAAGTAGGTAAGTCCATGCTGGCTGAAAACTTCAGTCCTAGACCCCACGAATGAGGTACATAGTTCATGCTTAACAGATAAATACATTAACCAGTCTTAGCCACCCCTCACCAGGGCCCTGAGGGGTAGAAAGGATGAAATGTGGACACAAGCACTCCCATAGACAGAATTCTCCAATTATAAAAATTCATAATGTGACCTTTACCACATCTTGGAAGATAGCTGAGATTTTAATCTGTGAACCCACCTCTGAAAACCACAACAAAAATCAATAAGAAATAATCTAATGTAAAATATACAAATTTCTCAGTATGAGAACTTCCACAAAACAGGGAGAATGACAACTAAAACAATTTTTCTTAAAAAAGAACACTCCCCTTACCTTGTCCTTGCTACCCAACACTCAAAAACAAATCTGTACAAAACCACAAACACAGAAAAGGACCTTAGAGGATGTTACGACGCAAAGCCTTCAGACCTAATCTAAACTGCTCTCCTCACTGAGACCCTCCCCCGATAGAGCTGAGGGTTCCCAGGTCCACTGGGGAAAGTGAGTGGTCTCAGATCATCACCCCTGCTGTGCTACAGATGGTCCACGGTCACTCGCTGTCAAACTTAACAGAATTGACTTGGACAGAGATGGAGCCTCCCCGGTAACTGCCCCGCTTCTTCTTGGTTTTCTCATGCCGGAAGGATTTGCCTTTGGTGAACTTCAGAACTTGATTGGCTCGCTCCCCCCAGTCTCCGGTTGCACCCCGCTGGTAAGTAGAGACAGGTGGTTAGCACACAGAAGGACAACGTCAGGGCCCTGTCAGTTTCTTCTCCCTGCTCCAGGCAACCCGAACCCAGAGAACCTCCTACCAACCAGAACCAAAAGCTACCCTCTCTCACCCCACCCCCTCAAGAATGGTGAAGACCCTCTCTCTCCTCACCTTGGCGTCAAAGGAATTGTCTGCCACTCGAGCATCCACCTCAATCTCCTCCTCCCTGATCCTTCGGAATGGGGAGGATCCCCTTCGTTCTCCCTGAAGAAGAATGAAGCAGGAAATTCAGGATGGAGTGGCCTAGTGGTCAGGAAGGCCCTCCGGAGCTACACCCACAGCACGTATGCCAGGCCAGGCAAAGGGCTGTCAAGGTGCTTTGCAATTTTTCTTTCTACTCTAAACGCTGGCTCCTGAGAGGAAAATAAGGCAACTTACTTTCTTCCTTTTAGGAAACGTGTTGGGGGTCTGGGGCTTTATCTTCTTGGCTAGAGGAGTCTCTGCCTCCTGAGCAGCCTCATTCTGCTTCCGCTTCTTTCCTGAACCTACAAAACAAAAGGCCAGACTCAGGAGACCAGTTTCCTGTCCCTCCTCCCAGGGTCCCACACTGAGGGCCTCCAACTAACTGGAAGCCAGTCATGGGCCTCGGCTCCCTATCCCACCCCCAAGAGTAGAGCCCATCCTGATCTGGGGGACAAACCCAGGAGGCAGGTTCTTTGGATACAGACCTGGCTTAGCAACTGCCACTGCTGCCTTTTTCTTGCCCCGCTCCTCCTCGTTGCTGTCCTTGTCTGCTTTTCCATTCTGGGCAGTCAGTGCAGAGGTGCCATTGGCCTTGGCGGTTTGTGGTCTTGGAGTGCCCTTGGCCTTGGGCTTCTCCTCTTCCTCCTGCTCACTGGAGTCCTCAGAGGAAGAAGTGCTGCTGCTCTCGGCCTTTGCTTTCTTCACAGAGGCTGGTTTGGAAGGGGCTACAGTTCCCCCTGCCTTCTGTGGCTTCTTCTTGGCTGGGGGTTTAGGCGTCTTCTCGTCCTCGTCTTCCTCGCTGCTGGAGCTGTCTGAATCAGAGCTGCTGTCCCCACCACCCTGAGAGGCCTGCCTGGCAGGCAAAGACGGAGCTGCTTTGGCCATCACCTTGGACTTAGGGGTGGCTACAGTCTTCTTCGTCTTCTCCTCCTCACTAGCACTGCTCTCCTCCTCGCTGGAGGAGCTATCAGCCTTTCTGGTCAGAGGCTTCTGGCCAGTGGCTGCAGGCTGCTTGGGAGTTGTAGCTGGCTTAACCGCAGACTGCTTGGGAGTGGCAGCTGGCTTACCTGAGGAATTCTTGGTGGTACTGGCTGGCTTAGCAGGAGCTTCATCAGAACTGTCGGAGTCTAGACAGAGAGGATGGAGTGAGTATCTCCCCACATCAGACTGAGGGGAGCCCTTGGAGCTCCCACTGCCCTGAGGGCCTCCTATGCCTTACCTGAGCTGTCTGAAGAGCTCTCTGCTGCCTTCTTTGTTGGAGCTGGTTTAGTAGTTGCTTTGGAGATGACTGCCTTAGCTGGGGGTCTCTTTTCTTCCTCAGAACTTGAATCTGGAGAGAACCTATGGCATTAGGCTGGGTCCAGAGTCCCAATCCAACCAGGGGCAACGAAAAGAAGGATGCAGGGAGTTCCCTGGTGGCCTAGTGGTCAGGATTCCAGGCTTTCAGCGCTGTGGCCCGGGTTCAATCCCTGGCGAGGGAACTGAGATCCCAAAAGCCGCGCGGCGCAGCCAAAAAAAAAAAAGCAGAAGGGACAGAACCATTTCCCTCCCTACTCCTCATACGCTCCCCAGACCCACTCACCACAGGTGGTGACTCACCAGACTCGTCGCTGCTGTCCTCACTGCTCTCCACAGGCTGCTGCTTCTCTGCAGCTTTCTTGGGAGCCTGAATTCCCAGGGACTTCTTGGGTGGGGGAACAGAAGGCGGGGGAACTGAACTATAGGGACCTGTTTAAAAGGGACAGTGTGGTGGTTTTAAAATATATACACAAATTCTTTGATACTGCTTCCTTCTAGAAATGGAGGTTAATTCCCTATCCCTTGAGGGTGGGCTAGGATTAGTGACTCATTTCTAACAAATAGACTACGGCAGAGATGATGGCATGCCATTTCTGAGTCTAGGTTATAAAAGGCAACGTGGCTTTCTCCTTTCTCTGGGAGAAGCTGGCTGACACATGCCAAGGTCCACGTGGTGACTGTAGAGGTCCTCCTGCCATTGGGCCCTGGTCACAGACGTCCAGCTTGACTCCCCGTGTCCAGTCACCTGGTTTTTTCTTCATGGGTTTTTTCTTCTGCTCTTCCTCCTCCTCCTCCTCACTGGAGGAGTCCTCACTGCTGGAACTCTTTTGGGCAGGAGTGGCAGCTGCTTTCACTGGGGCCTTGGCCACAGCTTGCTTTTTAGGTACAGTCTGCATCACACAGAGAAAATCAATTACCACAGGAAAATACTGACCCAACCAATCCTGCCATGCAATGGAGACCCCCCAATTACCAACGTCCCCAGTCCCTTCTTTCCTGCTAGATATTAAGGTCCATACCTTCTTAGATACGGCTGCTGCTTTCCCCTCCTCTGAGTCATCATCACTGCTGCTGCTGCTACTGCTGCTGCTGCTGTTACTACCAGCTGCTTTGCCATTGACTACTTTAGGTGCTGGACGAGCTGGTATACCTAAGAAAAAAGAAATAATGTAAGCGAGTACAAAGACAGCTTTCGGATCCACCATGGGCAGTGGTGCCGCCGCCAAGATGCAGATTTTCAGGAAGACCCTGACAGGGAAGACCATCACTCTCAAGGTTGAACCTTCAGATACAATAGAAAATGTAAAGGCCAAGATCCAAGATAAAGAAGGAATCCCTCCTGACCAGCAAAGACTGATCTTTGCTGGCAAGCAACTGGAGGATGGCCATACTTTGTCTGACTACAACATTCAAAAGGAGTCCAAAGGCTTCCCTGGTGGCACACTGATTAAGAATCCGCCTGCCAATGCAGGGGACACGGGTTCGAGCTCTGGTCCGGGAAGATCCCACATGCTGCAGAGCAACTAAGCCCGTGTGCCACAACTATGTGCCCGCTCACCTAGAGCCCATGCTCTGCAACAAGAGAAGCCACTGCAATGAGAAGCCCGCACACCACAACGAAGAGTAGCCCCCGCTCGCTGCAACTAGAGAAAGCCCGTACGCAGCAACGGAGACCCAACTCAACGAAAAAAAGACTAAATAAATTAAAAAAAAAAAAAAAAAAGTCCATTCTTCATCTGTGTGGAGACTTCGTGGTGGTGCTAAGAAAAGGAAGAAGTCTTACACCGCTCCCAAGAAGAACAAGCATAAGAGAAAGAAGGCTAAGCTGGCTGTCCTGAAATACTGTAAGGTGGATGAAAATGGCAAAATCAGTCGCCTGCATCAGGAGTGCCCTTCAGATGAATGCGGTGCTGGAGTTTCCACGGCCAGCCACTTTGACAGACACTATTGTGGCAAATGTTGTCTGATCTATTGTTTCAAGAAACCAAAAGATAAGTAATCGTATACTGGTTAATAAAAGACAAGAACTAATCAACAACAATAAAAAAGGAGTATCAAAACATTAAAAGGCCATAAAAACCTCCTTCCTATTAGCACAGAACTTGGGAGTCTGTCAATTCTCTTGCCTCTGGAGGAAGCATGAAGGAGAATGCTGTGGTTTACTACATCAAAGGATGAATTTCTTGCCCAATTTCAGGAATAAACCTGTCTTCCAAAAAATGATATGATGCAAATTATTTGAATATGCCCTCTGAAGTCTTTAAAACATGTTTTCCCTCACTGCAGACTATTTCTATAGTTACTAGTCCCTAACAATAAAACTTTTTACTTACTAGGAAAATGTTTCTTTTTTTAAAAAAATGACACCAGTCAATACTTCTAGTTCAACATCCAGTGCCATTTCACTCCTGTGCTGAATTAAGGAATTTTCACATCAGTCCCCAGGGCAACCTGGTCCCCAGTCCAGCCTCCTAGGAACATAAACAATACCTGGTTTGGCTAGGGCTTTAGCCTGAGCTTTAGCTGCCACGGGTGTTGTCTTTGGTTTCTGGTTCTTTGGCACCTCATCTTCTGAGCTTGAGTCAGAATCAGAATCAGAGTTCTTGGCCTTCTTAGGAGGAGCTTTGACTGTCTTGGCTTGGGGCTTAACTCCCTTCTGTGAGAAAACACACAACCAGGAGAATCAGCAAGAGTTTCAGGGCACCCAAAGGACATCCTAAGGTAGAAAAGCTTCCTAGGTGCCCCCTTTTTTAGGCCTTGTCGCTGCCACTCCCTGTCTAGAGTTCCCTGTACCTGTCCATAAAACATATTCTCTTACTCTTGGAGTCCCTGACAGTATTCCAGAGAAACCCAATACTGCCAGGCAAGCAGAACGGGTTGAATTTCCTCTAGATTCAGGGCTCAACTTCAACCTCACATAATCCTTCCCAAACCTCATACTTCTACAACCTCCCTGAAAAACCATGTAATCACCTGTTGTATACCTAACACCATCAAGCTAAAAACCAAGATTTTAGTTTCTTCTTTCCAATCCCTTAGCAATCCCTTTCCTTCTCAAAGTTGCAAACCTGGACAGGCTTTTTCTTTTTGTCCTCCTCATCATCATCACTGGATTCTTCACTGCTGCTGCTGCTCTCTGATGCCTTGACTGCAGCCTTTCCAGGATGCTGAAGCAGACTGGCCCGCTTGGCAGGTACAGCTGAACAAAAGTACAGGTCCCAGTAAGAACCAGAAATTTAGCACAGACAGCCTCCAAATCCTTTTCCTGGAACCACAACTCCCTGCTGGGTCTTACCAGCTTTCTTAGCGGGAGGCCCTTGGGCTTTTTCCTCCTCACTGCTGTCCTCACTGCTGTCACTGGATGAAGTCTTCTTCTTAGCCTTCTTAGTCACTGGTCCATTTGCCTGTAACTTCCGCTTTGGGGCCTTGGTGGACCTGTTGGGGTAGATTAGGCTAACTCCTGGGGAATCAGGACCTTCCCAAACCAAAGAACACAGTCCAGCCTACTTGGGGGGAGAAAACAGCCACACTAGCACAGAGGAGACTTACTTGAGCCAGAAACTATAGATGTCCAAGAGGGAAGAGGCATTGGCATCCTGCTGGGTCTGTAAGAGAAAAGAGAGCAGAGTAAGAAATTTTTAACTTGATATAAATGTTACATCTCTGTAAGACTTCTCCTACTTGCATAAATTAGGAGAAAAATATTCTATTTACGTATTTCCCAGTTTTTGGCATCAAAAACTTGGGCTATCCTTGTAGTCTCTGGCACCATCTATCTATTCCCCCACCTGTCAATCCTATTTATCAAAGCCTTTAAAAACATACATTCCCTTTACTCTAGCAGTGTACTATCTAAGAATTTATCCTTACCCATGAAACAAACATCTACACAGGAGGATGATTGCGGCAACGTGGTTTATAATTCCAAATCACTGGAAACCATCCTCCAAGAGAAGACTAGTAAAAATCTATGTTACATATTCAGTACATAATTGCGTTCAGCTATTACACTGATATAGATTATAAGTTGGTAACCAAAAAGTGGCAAGGCGTTACAGTATATACAAAAATACTGGCTCAAAGTTAGATGAGTAGATGTGAAACTCACCTCTGCCAATTATTAATGTGTGACCCCGAGCAAATCACTTAATCTGGGACTTCCCTGGTGGCGCAGTGGTTAAGAATCCACCTGCCAATGCATGGGACATGGGTTCGAGCCCTGGTCCAGGAAGATCCCACATGCCACGGAGCAACTAAACCCATGTGCCACAACTACTGAACCTGTGCTCTAGAGCCCTCAAGCCACAACTACTGAGCCTGCATGCTACCACAACTACTGAAGCCCGTGCACCTAGAGCCCGTGCTCCACAAGAGAAGCCACCGCAATGAGAAGCCTGCGCACCGCAACGAAGACCCAATGCAGCCAAAAATAAATAAATGAATAAAAATTAAAAGAAAAATAAATCATTTAATCTTTCTGAGACTGTTTCCTTCCCTATAAGATAGATGACACTACACATCTTATTAACTTGTTGAGAAGATAAGAAATAATGCATATAAGGGGCTTAGCATCTGGAAATAGCATCTTGCCCTTAGTAAACCCTCCAGAGATTAGTTTTTGTCACATAAAAAAGATTTCTGATTCTGAAAGGCCCAATTCCATCCAGCCCACTCTCTGCAGCCTCCCTAACAGTCAAAACAGTTCCAATATGAAAGCAGCTGTATCAGATCACATGGCAGGCTGCCCCAGCTTAAGGCAGCCCTTTCTGAGGCCGATCTGACTCTCAACTTGCATAGCCTGATTCTACCACAAAGAACAAGCCTACCTTCTTAGTCAAAGACTAAGACCACTAAGGACTACCATACCACTCCACTCTACCCTCAAGGTGTTTTCTCATGCAGTCATGTCTTTCCTTGAGATGCAGATTCCAAACCTTTCACATTCCTGGTCATCTTCCTTTTACTTGTTTTTTGGAACATCCTAAGGTACAATAACTAAGATAACAGCTTTCACTCACTGATGCTTCCTGAGCACCAGGCATCAGTACTGCCACTTTGTATATGTACATATCATGTTACTCACAAAAATCCTATAAAGTGGATGATGACATCCCCACAGAAGTAGAAACAGATTCAGGGACGTTAAGCAAGCTGCCTGGATTATACATTTCAAAAATGGCAGAGGCTGTTCCCAAACCTAGACTTGTCTGATTCCATAAGTCAAAGATTCAAGCCAACAGCTATGCCTGCTTTGTAGAGAGAACTATGATGCTCAATCCTGCTTCAGTAAAACGAAAAGCAGAACCCTGCCTCTACTCGTTCATTTTCTTCTTTAATAACAAAAATCCTAGCCTTCATTATTTCTAAAGCAATTTTACTTATCTTTTGAGTCCCGGGTAAATTCGATTGAGAGTTAAGGTCAAGTCACGCTCGGCATCAGCCAACATAAAGCCCAAAGAAAGAACCAGGAGCCTCCAATGCCTCCGGTGGGGCACGACGCTGCCGCCTCGCCGCACTCCGCCAGCCACGTGACCTAGGCCACGAGGTTCCCACGCGGCCACCGCCGCCCCACTCACCAGAAAAAAGCAACAAAGCTCAGCGCCATATAGTCAGACATCGTGGAAGAGACGCCGAGACTCCAGGCTTTCCGGCCACCGCCGAGTGCTCGGCACAAAGGCCTGGCAGACACTGGGCGGGCGAACCCCACAGACCTCCCCACCTGCAAACCTAAGCATGTCAGGGCCCGGAGCCCTGTGGTCATCCCACCCCAGCCCACGAATCATGCCCGGGACTCACAGCGCCTGTTGCCTTGGCGAACTTGTTGGCCACGTCCGAGAGCTGGTTATCGCGCAGAAAGCCGAGCACGAGGGGATACAGGTCGCTGGGAACCACGCGGCGTAAGCCGGCGTCCGCCATCCTCTCGGCAATACGCGTCACTACCGTTGCCGACGCACGCGACTCAGGAACCCGGAAGAGGAGGGGTAGGGGCGGACCCGCGTGACGCCATCGTGCCGCGCAGGGCACGGCGGAAGGGGCGGGCGCACTCCGCAGAGCAGCCCCGCCCACACCTCGGAGACAGGGTAAAGACGAAATCTACTGACGCTTTCCGGTCCCGCGAGTGTCGCCATCTTGGTAAGGGTGGAGCCCGCCGGTCTGCTTTGTGAAGGCGGAACCCTGACGTCAGGGGCCACGCCCTCAGCCACGGCGGGAAAACTTCGGATTTCCCGCGCCCTGCCTTTTTGATGGAGCCACCTTTTCTCAGTGCTGCGGTTACCCGCGCCCCTGGCATCTGGATGCCAGAGTAATGAGTGGGCCGGGGGGCCCGAGCTGACCTTGAATTCCTCTAAACTTGGTCACATGATCTCCCAACCTACCCTATTCGCGCTGCCCGTGGACTCCCACTCTTCATCTTCACTGCCTCCAACACCCTGGGAGGCCCTTTCTCAAGATACCACCCCAACCTCTGCATTCCCATCTCTATTACAGCGGACACTTCAGATTATCTGTGGTAGTGGTGAGGCGCTGACCTTCAAAACTGCCCCTACCTCAATCATGACTTGCCCATGAGACAACCCTTTCCTCTTACATAACACAGCCTTAGGTCAGCTCCATGAAGGGAAAGGGGGGTTGTGCACCAAACCTGAGTGACAGCAGCAATCTCTTCAAACCTATAATCCTGAAAATAACCCTTCTACCTCCTGGGGACAGCCCACACTATGAACTCTCCCTGTGGAAGAACTAGAAAACCCCTCAGCTGCCTCTCCTTTTGTCATGAGTACTCAAATTTATCAATCAATGCTCAGGCCTGCCAAGTTAATTCCAAGTTCTATCTTATGTCAGTTCGTATTAAACAGCAATCCCTTCAGTCCTATGCACTACCCCTTGACTATTTCCCATTCATGCCCCTCAGGGAGGTAAGGATCCACTTTCTCAAGGGACACACCTCTCCTTTGCCTTTCTCAGGCATTCCCCTGTCCTTGGTATATAATTCCTACAACTCCCTCTTCCCCAAAGGTCTATCCACCTGCATGCATTCTTTGAACATCTGAGAACCTGCTGAATGCCAAGCATTGTGCTCAAGCTATTATGGTCCACATACACACAAGTCTCGGTTTCAAAAACCATTATTTGCAACAGTGTGAGCGTCCTCTGGGTCCTTGATATTAAAATTCCTTCCTGGACCAGTAGCACCACCTTTGTTGGAAATGCAGAATCTCAGGCCCCATCCCAGAAGTCAGAATCTGCATTTTTAAAAGATCTCCAGATGATTCAACTGCTCTTTTAAAGTTTGAGAGGCACTCCTAGATGACTGATTTCACTTACAACACTCTTGAGGAGCAGTTTCAAGTGGTCAGGATTCTACACCTGACCAAAGAGGGGTCCTAGGAATTAAATGGAGGTAAGCATGTCCCTGTTGTGTTCAGAGAGGAAAAGTGACTTGTCTGGCACTACTACCATAGAAAGAAGCACAACAGCACTTGGCAGTTCCCTCTAGTTCATGTTTATTAGTCTGCATAGTGACTTCGATTTTCCAAACACTGGGGGAACCCCTCAACCCCATCCTTCTTACATAGGAATGCAAGTTAATGTGTTTCAATGCCTATTATAAAAAACAAATACCACTTTAAAAAAATCTGATTTAACACATTTTTATTTCACTTTTTTCCATTTCTTTATAAAACAGTCATCTCCTCACTAGCAGCTGTCTCCCCTAGACTGGGGGAGGGAATGGAGGAGGTTGGGCACCTCCAAAGAAAAGGGGGTGGGGGAGAAGGGCCCAGGGTTACCTCCTGAGGTTCTTCTGGGCCTGTTTCAACAATGTGTCAAAGTCAAGAGAATCAAATTTGCTCTTTACAGGAGCAGGGTCAAAGTCTTCCCGGTTGGAGTCTATAAAGGTAAAGAGAGACAAACATCAAGGTCTCTGAGTACACCTCCCAACCACAGCGTCCTCAAATGGCCAGCTACCTCTCATGTCTATAATGAATGGAGCTAAAATCACCTGGATATTAAGTCAAAAGACAGGTGAGCACCCATTTCTCCTCTCATCCCACCCCTTAGGCTCTTCACGTGTCAGAGGAAGACAAGTCTGCCTAGCTAGCGCCCCTCTCAAAAGCCTGGGGACCTTTTGAGGGAGGAGATGATACCAAAGGCTCAGGGCCTCCCTCCACTCACCAAGATCAGAATAGCTTCTCTTGCAGAACTGCCTGCGGCCCCCAAAGCAGAGATCAAAGGGCTGTTCATCTGCTTGCCTCAGCTTGTGGCCACTCTCAATGGCTGCAAATGCCTCCTCAGCATAGCGATAAGTGACGAAGCCATAGTTGTCACTGGTGGGGAGGGTGAGACAGAGGCTGACATGGCTATTTGGGCACATGCCATGGAGAAGAGACAGCTCGCCAGGGTACAGTAATGGACTGGGGTGGTTCTTCTCATTCCCCAAATTGCCAACCCTCTAACTGTAGAAATGAAGGTGCCTATATTGCCTAGGACACCAGAGCAAGGGGGGAGAAACAAAGAAGCATCAAGATAGATAATGAGACAGGACATCCTGACCTTAGGGCCCAACCTCACCCTTGGACACGGAAGTGGATGGTGCACTCCTCAATCTCTCCGAAAACAGAGAACCTCTGTTTCAGCTCTGACCTAGTCATGCGACCAGGTATCTTCCCAATGAAGACCACTCTTCTCTCTTCCTATGTTAGGTCAAGGAAAATTGACACACTATGAGCCAAGGCCATAGCTGCAGACGGCTCTCTGAGCTCATGTCATGGCTCAGGGACAAGCCCTCTCCTCCCAGGAGCTGTTCCTCTACTCACTATTGCACGCTCCTTCTGCAGAACTCTCTGCCTTTGGTAATGGTCGTGTGAACGATAAGAACTGTACCTGACAAGAGAAGAAGGTGCCATCAGTGCCCCAGACATTACGCAGCTCAAGTCTCAGAACTCTTAGGCACCTGCACCCCAGATGCACCGACTCCCTGAAAACACGCTCACCGCCGCCTCCTGTCACTTCTCCGGCGAGGAGATGGAGAGCGGGACCGACTTCGGGAACTAGATGATGAGGATGAGGAAGACGAGGAGGAAGAGGAGGAGGAGGAAGAGGAAGAGCATCTTCGGGAACGTCCAGAGGAACTGCAACTGGACCTGGAGAACAAAGGGGCACACAGGAATGCTGGGAGCGGTGCAGGTATATTCTACTTACCTCACCTTGGCCCCAGCCCTGCCTCCCTGTCAGGAAGCTCAGGACCAAAGGCAAAGCAGAGCAGAGGAGATCTAGAAGAACTCTTCGCAGATGACCAAACTGAGAACCTCATGAACTTTAGATGTTCTAGAGTATTTGGGCACAGATCATATTTATTTTCAATTATGCAATTAAAAATAGAAAAATATTTAACAAATCAAAAAGAATAAAAATAACGGAGACTCGGACATAAAAGGCTGGGCCCTAGGTCTTACAATTAGCTGCGGGTGGAGAGGGGGGCAGGCCTGGGTCTCTGGGATCCTGCTCCCCTCATATGTCTCACAGGAGTACTATGAACACGGCATTTAGGGGATGTGCTAGACCTGTAGTAGGGGACATTTCTGAAGATAAGCTTCACCATCAAAAACCAAGAATTCTTCATTGATTAAGTGGAAAAATTTGGGTCTATTACTGAGAAAAAGGTACTGCCAGAAAATAGCTGAGGCCACAGTGACACTCAAAGGAACTGTCCCAGACTGTTTCCTCAACAGATGATTAAAGGAAGGACCATTTGCCATTAACAACCCACTAGACCACCATCCCACATACTACCGGGAAAATAGCAGAAATAAGGACTGATACAGTATGCAAAGGAATCAACGTGGTCAAGATCAAACCCTAATTGTCTCCCCAAGGCAGGTCTCCAGGAAGGAGGAGACCTCAGAGATATCCCAATCTCCAACAGGGGATAGAAGCTATCTTCTCAGAGCTTGCCTCCTTCGAATCCAGTAAAGGGGGAGAAGACAAAAGCCAAAGACAGAAATAGAAGCCTTACTGCCTGAAAGTATCGATGTGCTAAAGCTTTCAGAGTAAACCAGAGGAGAGAACTTCCAAAGTGGAGAGAACCTAACAGGCCATCAGAGCTCACCTTCGCCACCTCTTGTGTGGGGGGGAGAGGGACCGGGACCGGGACCGGGATGAGGAAGACGACGATGAGGATGAGGAGGAAGATGCTTCGCTGGTCCGGTTGGACCCAGAGCTGACAGAACGGTTGCTGCGGCCACGGCGGCCTTGCCAGCCCCGGCTTGGGGGGCTGGCTGACCTGCAGGCTTTTCGATAACAGCGCATTGACTGCTGCTTGGCTGAGGGATCAGGGAGAGTCCTAGTGTTCGTGTCATTCCGGCAGGGTGAGGCCTCAGGGGACAGCAAGGTGGATGGGGCAAGGCAAGGGGCTGGGGGATCTGCCTGATCATTGCTAGTCCTGTGATCAAGTGGCTCCTGGGAGGCAGCTGTGCATGGGGGCAGCGGGGTGGCTGGGCCCAGGGACAAGACAGGTTTGATGGTGATATCCTGATGGCGTTTGACATTCCATCGGGAGCCCACCTCTGGAATGACTAGGGCAGGCGTCTTTTTTGGGGGGGTCCTGCTCCGGACACAATAGTCATGGTCCCCAGAGCCCACATGGACTGGACTAGGGCCATGGACCCCTTCTTGGAGGCAGGCTGCAGCTGGATGTTTGGCCTCTGTAACTCCTTCAGGCTTCAGGGTTCCCTCCTGGGCGGTGGACTTAGGAGATTTGGCTTTGGCCAGCAGTGAGACAGCAGCCAGGGGCTTCCATAACTGATGGGGAGGGGTAGCTGGAGGGGTGAGCCCTGTGAGGGGAGGGAGGATGGAGATAGCAGGATGAGATCCGATTCTACACTTCTAAACACTGTGAATATAGGCTCCAGGGATCCCCACTTCATCTCACAGAGTATACTAACAATGATCAACAGCCCAACTTCTCCCACTGTTAAAACTGCTCCTTCCCCTGAGTTCCCCATCTTGGAGACCAGCAGTAGAAACCCAACCAGCTTTGGTCCTCCTGAACTGTTCAACCTCTCACTGCTCAAACCTAGCTGGTGGCCAGGTCCTGTCTGTCCTACCTCTTCATTCTTAGACTCACCCCCTGCCCTCAGAACTGCCTGACTTCTGGGCTGCATCTTGCCTGAACTCATGTAATTGTCTCCTAATAACCTCCTACCTCGGGCATCACACCTGTCCACCTGTCTTCTACATTCCTGCTGGTGGGAGCACCCAAAAACCAAACTGGTAACGTTTTTACAATTGCTTCTTCACTGTACAGTATAAAGTCCAACCAGCTTAACATGGCAGTCAAAGTTCCCATAACCTGACCTCCTGCTTTCCACTCCAGCTTTCTCTCTTCCTTTAGCTCTGCCCAGCACCCTGATCAACCACTACACTCCAGCCAAAATGAACCACTCACAATTTCCCAAAACATACCGGGCTGGCTTTGCTTCTCCAGCTCACTCAAGCCATTCCATCTACCTAGAATGCCCATAAACCTACCTGATTGGTATCAGTGATTTTCTCAAGCCTCCACTTTGAGGATTACCTTCTATATAACCCTACCCTGACTGTCCCTCTTCAGACCCCACTATAAGCCACACAGGCTTCTTTAACACACATCTGATACTCAACATGCTCATTTGTTTACACATCTGACATCTGCCCCCTGGACTGTGAGAACCTCAAGGACGAGGATCAGATCTCTGTATCCCCAACACCTACACACACTTGGTGCAGAGCAGGCTCTAAAAACATTTGCTGCATAAACTAATCAAAGGCAGAGTTCCCCACCCTGAACCCACCTGCCACGTTGGCCAGTTCTGGGGCTTGTAACCGGTCTAGGGGCCTCTTCTCCTGGGGAGTGTCAACGCTGCTGGCGGGGGGAAAAGGGAAAGCCTGGTTCATTGCCTCCTCAACATCTTGTACATCTGCTTTGCTCACAAAGCAATGGGAGAGGGGTGCGTGCAGAGAGGAATGGGGGGCACAAACTGCCCTAATCATTCTCCTCCAGCACAAAAGGGGTCTTAGTGACTGAACTTTATGTAGGTTGGGTCTCAATTCAGCTCTGCCCAATTCCTGGATGACCTTGAATACCCCCCACCTCCTCCAAGCCAGGAGCCTCTCGTGCCTGGCTCAAACCAACCCAAAATCAATGTGGAGGAAAATATGCTTGGCAAAACAGGATGGGGTATTGTGAACATGAAAAAAAAAAAAGGCCTCTTGGTGCTGGAAGAATGGGGAACAAGGAGGTCCAGGATGCCTGTGCCCTCCAAGGAGTCAGGGGAGCCCTAGCCATGAATATCCTCCCCCACTTTTTCTTACACCATTACCAGTGCTGAGCAACCTTAACGCCTGTTAAATAAAGGAAAGAAATCCCCAAAAGCACGAGTTGCCAGAAAATAAAAGGCATCACCATTTGGAACCCCAGACTGGAATAAGCCAGAAAATGGAACATATATATCCTCCTCCTTCACCACTCAAGACAGTACGCTGTAGTGATGGGCTGAACCGGGGGTGGGGAACAGGGAAAGACTAGAGCGGACTAAATGTCCCTGTAACAGAGGCATCCAGTTGACAGTCCTGGAGTACCGGCCGGCTGCTGACCAACAGCTGGTAGGGTAACTCACTCATGTCCCCATACTTACCCTGAGTTTCCTACAGCCAGGCTGTCAGCAGGAGCCGGGGGAGGGCACTCCTTTTTGGCTGCAAAGAAACCATACTAGTTAAAAGCCCAACCGGATGTTCCATACTGAGGAGGTGCAGAAGGGCTGGCTCTGAGACCCAAAGGAGGAAAATCCATTTTGCCTACATACTCCATTTGGGTCTCCCCAGAGAGATCCATTCTCCTCCAGTGGGTACCCAGGTATATTTTTAATCATGTCTCTTCTCTGCTCAGAAACAAGCACACTCCCCACTGAATCTGGGGAGTCCAAACTTCTAAGCCTAGCATTCCAGGCTCTACATAACCCACCTAACTAACTTCCTAGTCTTATAACCTACTCTTGATCTACACTTATATTTTCTATTTTGCCTTGTACTACCGATACCTGTTACCAATTCAGCAGTCATTTCTGCAAATTCTTCTCCCCAGTCAGACCATAAGCTCATCTGAGAACAGGACATAATATCTCCCGCAGCACCTAGATCCATGCCTTGTACTGAGAAGCTGAGCTATCCATTGCCTTTCAAATACACCACATGCGATCTTTCCTATACCTCTGCCTTTACTCATCAGTCTCTGAATTCCTGTCTTCCAAGGCTCACCTGGAGAGCTACCTCCCCAAATAACCCAACACACTTGAATCTCCCCATCCATCTACTCTTTATAGTTCTTGCCATGCTGTACCCACCACTCTCCCTGGCTTAGATTGTGTCACAGGTAAATCTTGTCTTCCCATTCCAATTAGGGGGCTACTCTAGTGGCTGAGACTCCCCTTCTCCTTCCCCCCAGTTTAAGCAACTACAGGGCTAGGCCCAAAGGAAACATCAACAAAAAAGGGTTGGAGCAAAGCTACCCAGGTTTCCTCACCTTCTGATTTCTCAAATTGCTCCAGCAGACTGGACAGGTCCGATGCCTCAATTCCTGTGGAAGCATACAACACAGCCCCTATCAACTGAGTACACAGGTCCCAGAAGTCCCAAATCACCTCACTTCTTCCCTAGGCTCCCCATGCTCACTGTACTAAGTAAACCAAGGCAGCAACACAAAGCAGAAAGAATCAAACCAACCCAGACTTCTACCTCTCAAGAACTCTCCAAAGAAATCCAACAAAGGCCAGCCCCACCAAGGTAGTTTATCCTGTTTTATGGAGGACACTCCTCACACAACCCCCATGCCATTCTTCACACCAACGGAACTGTGTGGCACTCACCAATCTCACTGATGAAAGCCTGTACCACATCCTCAGGACCCTGGGTACGTGGGGTAGGCAGAAAGGACAGTGTCCTTAGACGCGCTGGGTGGACAGCAGGCAGCTTGGTGGTAGTGCTCTGCCTTGGTGCAGATGTGGGAACAGCCTTGGCAACAGGAGAGGGTGCCTTCTCCCTGGGCCTAGCTTCCTGGGGCTCAGGCTTTAGCCTCTCTGATGCAAGCTCCTCAACAGCCACACTCTCAGCAGGCAGACACGGTGGAGCCTTGATCCGAGGGCTGTGCACCGGGGAGGACACCTTGTGTTTCAGATGGGGAGATGCAGACACTGGCTTGACCTCCACCTTGGTGGGCTCTATCTGTGGAGCTCCCTGACCAGCTGCCCCAAGACTGAGGGGAGGAGCCATCGGCACAGTCAGTACACTATCAGGAGGGCCAGGTGGGATGCCACTGGGTTCCACCTTGGGTGAGGGAACAGCTCTTCCAACAGAGGTTAGAGGCAAAGGAGGTGGGGGAACAGCAGGCCAGAATGGAGGGTGTTGCAGCCCTGGGCCCCATCCCAAGGGCCCATAGGTACAGCTGGAGCTATAAGGTGGGACTGGGGCAGGAGGAGGTACCCAAGGCACATTGCAAGTGGAGGGCACAGCATAGGCCCCTGGAGTACCAGACACTAGGGGCACCGTCGGTGGAGGGGGCAAGCAAGGATAGCCAGAAGGGGACAAGGGGGGATAACAAGGCCAGGGTGGCACAGGGGCATAGTGAGTAAAGGGATCAGGTGGCACTGGCCCCACAGACATCGGAACACTAGGAGGCTGCAAGGGTGGTGGGGGCAGACTGGGGACACTTTGCCCATTTGTGGGAAGGGGCAGCATGGGGGTCATGCCCAGCCCACCCGTGGGAAAAGGCAGGGCAGTGGGCATTGTGGGGGGCATGGACTGCACAGCAGGAGGTGGAGGTCTTGCTGGCAGTAGCATCTCTTGGGATGGCACCTGCTCAGTGGGAGTTGAGGCCACAGGTTTGCTTGCAGGTGGCTCAGGACTAGGAGAGGCAGGGCTGGGACCCATAGGAGCAAAGCAAGCCTCAGAAGGAGCCTCAGGGCTTCTCTGCAGAATTGTCTTCTTGGCTGTGGCTGGTGGGACAAGACAAGGGATGTCTGCCAGCCCTGTGGGAGTTTCTGGGAGGCTGGGCCACTTCCCAGCTGGGGGATGGGGGTTCCTCTCTTCTGCCTCTGCTTGGCGCTGCTGCCTTCGTCGCCGGTACTCAGATAGGCTAAGAGGCCGAGGCCTGGCTTCCTGGGCTGTTGCACTAGTACCAGTTTCCCCCTTCAGAGGACCCATGACCTCCTTGACTTCAGGATTGATGGCCTTTGGGGGGTCTGAGGACTCTGACTCCAGGAGGAGCTGGGGGGCTGGACTCCCCTGGGCTGATGACACTGCGCCACGTCTGGGATCAGTTGGCCTAGACTTAACTAGTACAGGGTCAACTGGAGCCAGGTCATTGGGAAGAGAGTCAGCTTGTACTGGCTTGGCTAGGATAGGGTCAACTGAAGGCAAGTCATCTGAGATGGGAACAACCACTGCACGGTCTACTGCTGCTGAGTCAGCCAGAACTGGGTCAATCAGCACTGGGTCAGCTGGGAGAGGGTCAACCAGCTCTGAGTTCGCTAAAGCACGGTCAACCAGTTTAGGGTCAACAGGTACAGGGTCAGCCACAGTGGGATCAGGGTCAACTGCAGTGGGATCAGGGTCAACCGCAGTGGGATCAGCTTCAACAGAGTCAAGTGGCATGGGGTCAGCTTCAGAGTCAACCAGTGAGAGATGGGTTGAAACAGGGTTGGCTTGGATGGGGTCAACCAGGCTGGGGTAGAGGTCTAGAGGACCTTCTTTAGCAGGACTAGCTTGTCCAGCACTACTCTCCAAGTTCCCAGAGCCAGGCTTCTCCAAGGCAGCTGCCCAGGCCCGAGCCCAAGCCTGGGGCTTCCCTCTACCACGGGGAGGCACAACCTCTCTTTGAAGGTCCTCCTGAGGCAAGCTGCCTCCCTGAGAGGTCAGCTCTGTAACTGCTGTAGACTGCCCACGAGAGGCTGACCTCAGCCTCCTGGCATAGCCTTCTGCACAGGCAGCTGGCTGCTCCTTGCTCTTCTTCTTCCTGCCCTTTCGAGCTCTCTGGGAACTTAGCATTGTGTTGGCTGGTGGGTTCTGAGGCCCCTTGGGTGCCATTGGCTCCATGACCTCCCTGGGCTCCAACAAGCAGGCTGACTCCAGCTTTTCCTTTGAGTCCAGTGACAACCCCTCTTTCTCAGGGCAGAGGGCTTCCCTGGGCACAGCAGCCTCTGTCTCTGCCTCTAGTGTAGGCATGAGCAGCTGCAAGGCCGCACTGGCCTCTAGCGAGTTATCCAGGAGGACAGGCTGGGGTCCAGTAGGGATCTGTCGCACCACAACTGGGATCTCCAGGTCGTTGCCAGCTGTGGCCGCCTGGCCCACAATTTCCAGCACCACACAATCCTCAGGCAGTGTCAAATCACCTGGCTGCTCTTGAAGCTCATCCTCAAGTGCCGTCAGGTGGGTGAGGTTAGGCAGGCAGTATGGGTGCATGGCCCGCACCAGCTCACTCAGGGAGGAGATGCTCTCATCGCCAGCTGCCTGCACTGCCATCTCTGCTGCTACTGCTGTTTTATCTTCCTCCTCGGGACAGGCCAGGTGCATGGGGAAGTCTGCGATGCTGCTCACAGAGTTGTTGAGCTCCCCAGCAAGCATCTCGCTGCTGAAGCCGGCCACCTCCTCCTCTTCTTCCCCATCACTACGCTGCTGGGGAGGTGGGGACTGGCCCCAGCGGGGTCTTGACCTTGGGGGTCTCCAGCTAGGAAGCTTGGGGGAGGAGGTCTCCAAGAAAGAGGGTGGAGAGAAGTCCCAAGGAGGATCTGTGAGAGACATCTCAACCTACAGGAGAGAAAATAAGACATAGGAGTTTTCTCCAGGAATATCTTTTTCCAGACATGTCCCCATATATTCCTCCCCATTGGGAGTCCATGAGGCTCCCTAGGTCAGGCTTACCCCACTCACTCTACTACTGCCTGTGCTGGGCCCCAATGGGTCAGTCGGGGTGATGAGGTCACGTTCTGGGGGTGTCCGAGAGAGGCTGAGCAGCCTGTGCAGCTAAAAGGGAGAAAAAGACCTGAAATGTGTTTGTGCTTCAGAACTTTATGAGTAGGCTCGTGGATGTGGTTCTAACCTTTGCACCAACCACACACCCCCTTCCCCTCATCCCACACTTACAGAGGAGCCCTCCCGAGGTGACACAAGCAGCTCTGAGTCAGGAATGCTGTCAAATGGAGACAGGTTCTCGGAATCTGCATTGTCCAAGATCTCTGTTAGAGCTGTGAGCAGTGACACTTCATTCTGGTCCTCCAGAGATAACCTGCTCTGCTCAGGAAAGACAACAGGAAGGTCCCACCACCATCCCTATGACCTACCAGGCCACTGAGAAGGACTGGATGCCAAGAGAATCCCTCTCCCAGGCTCAGTTCAGCTCAATTTGCCAGAGAGAGATGTTAGTACCAGGAGGCATGGGTTCCAATCTTATTTACTACCATCCACCATCTCTCTAGTGTCAACAGAGACCTGTCAAAACTGAGTCTTGAACTTATGTTTCATACTCCCTACACTCTCAGGTAAGATGTGGGATGCTCAGCAGACAACCCTTGGCTAAGCTGGAATTGGACTCAAAACACAGATCAGAACCCTCTGAACATGTAAGTCAGGGGCCCAGGCAGGGTGAAAGGCCTTGGATGATAATCCAAGTCTGCCAGGGCATCCTCTTACATGGGATGTAGCCCAACTCTCACTGAGAAACAAAAACACACTTCAAGGACTCAGGCTGAGTATCTAGGAACCAAGGTGCTAAGAGAACAGAGCCACTGAGCCAAAGCTCCTGCCTGAAGACCTCCAAGCTCAGCCCCAGCTCACCTCTCCAAGGCCACCAAAATCTTCAATGAGGGAGATGAGGGAGGCATCCATATAGCTGTGCATGGTCCCCAGCAGTGTCCCATCCTGCAGTATCAGCTCCTCCATCTCTAAGTCCTTGTCCCTCAAACAGGGGCCCAGCCGAGATAGACTGACAAAGCCAGAATCATCCCCCTCCTCATGCAGCAGCACCTGGGGCAAAAGGGAATAAGGTCAGGAAGGCACAGTGAAGGCTGCAGGGCATGGGCCCTCGGGGGCAGCTGATTTACACACTCTGTAAACTAGGTACCGAGCCCTCCACCAATGGCCTCAGACTCAGCAGGAGCCCCAACACACTCTGGACTTGCTGGGCAGAGAGAAGTACAAACTATGAGCCACAGCCACAACCAGATGGCAGTGTTCAAGAACCTTCTGGGAAAAAAAAAAGTTTAGACTCCATCCAGAAACACTTGGAACCACACGAGATTGATAAACTGGGGAATAAAAACATCAAAAAGACCAAGATTGTTGAGAAGAGTTATCTGCTGGCAGTGATGAAGACAGACACTCTCAGGGGCACACCAAAGGAGAGGAGGTCAGTAAGCAGGCAATTCCAATTACAACCACCTTACCTCCCTCAAATCCCACTTAGGCCTCTCGTCTCTGCTTAGCTCAAATCCCACCTTCTCAAGAAGACACCTCAGCCCTCCCCAACGCATCTCTCCTCACACCCCGAATTCATACGTGTTCCTGTACCGCTCACTTCTCTGGCAATCACATCCTACCCACTTCCCTACCCCATGACATTCCTTGCATCATTACTAAAACTATATTCCAAGTTCCTTTGGGGCAAATAACCCTTTGTATTCTATTAGCTTATATCTTTCTTGGCTCTTGGAAGGGTTTAAACTGTGCTTATACTTCCTGGTCACCCACCATGCCTGGCACAGTGCATCACAGTATACACAGCTGACAGTCACACTTATTTCGAACTTCTATTTTGAAGGCTCTACAGTGTGCCACCCAACCTCTCAAAGGTAGTCCCAAGGGACAAGTCTCTTCCCTACCCCAACCAGGTTAGAGCAAAAGAAGAGAAAGCTTGATTCTGTGGACGGAAAAGCCCCGCCCCACCCCACCTCTTCCCTGAGAACTAACATCTTCAGCCTTGTCAGGCAGGGAGCCATCCGCCCAGGCCTGTCAAGAGTGTGGGCGTGGGCAGGGCCAGAAGTGGCTAGAAGGGCTGGCAAGGCCAGAGGCAGGGGTATCTCCACTATACGAAATTATAGATGATGCAAAGTCCAGAGAACAGGAACAAACACGGACAAGCCAGTCTTACCTCTCCTTTGGCAGCAAAGGGAAACTCTGTACCTCTTCCAAAATAAAAAAAAAGCAACAGGTGTGACTGCACCCCCCCCCCACCCTCCTAATCAAGCTGAAGAGTAACAATGCCCAACGAGAGAAAAGGATAGATAGGGACAATTTAGGAGGCCAGGCCCAGAGATGAAGTAAAAGGTGGCAGGTTTTAGGCACTAACTCCTCCCAAGCCTTCACAATCCTGTAATTACAACTAGCAACTGAATAGCACCTCGCTCAGCAAACACTCCCAGGTGAGCAAAGAGGCTGCATCTCCTGCCCTGCCACCTACCTGACCCAGCTACTAGGCCAGAATCTCAAGACAATGTCCAGCTTTATGAACCACTCATCACCACTTCCATCAGGCAGGTACTGGAGCCCCAGTCAGAGAAGCCCCTCTTTACCTGACCTCACCCATCCCTCCCCTCAAACCCCAAACAGCACAGCTCCCAGAGTACCAAGATCATGGAGAGGATAAGCCCAGGCTAAGAGTGTGCCAGCCACCAGCATCTCTTAACTTTAACAACCTCCCGACTGGCTTTCCCATATCCGGCTTGTCCCTGCAGGGTTCAAAACCAGCTACAAACGTGAAAATACACATTTGATCACCTCTTGAGACACTCTCTAATCCCCTCCAAGGGCATCTTCCCGCTCTTAGCACTAGGTTTAAAGTCCTTAAATGGCTTACAGTGGTCCTGGTATTCCCCACCAGACTCCTCCAGCGTGTCTTCTCTCACCACTCTGTCTGTCTCTGTTTACACCAGCCATACGGGTTTCTCCAATAAGCCATGTTCTCTCCCACCTCAAGGCCTTCACATACTGTTCCCTCTGAGGAAAGCTCCCCCTCCCCTCCGCCCCCCACAATCTCACCTTAAAATGTCTCTTCCCAGACCCTGCAAGGTAGATTACTACTGCTGATTATATAATATGCTGCACTTTCCTCTGTCCTCATCATTATTTATTGTCTGTCTAAAACATAAGATCTGATAAAAACATAAGATCCTGGAGGACAGGGACCATGTGTGGTTTACCACAGTATCCCCCTATGTCTAAACATAATGGAACCTCAGTAAGTTCCTGGCTGATTGACTAGCTTCCACATACTCATCTTTGTGTGTGTTTGTGGTGAACAATCTCTCCACAAGACCCTCTCCAACCCCAAATGACTACCTAACTTGGACTACAGCTGGATCATGGATACTTCCTGCCTCTCCCCCAAAGGGTGGGCAGCACCAGCCCCACAAGATGTGGCCTCTGAGAAAATAAGGGAAGAGCAGGTGGGCAGCTCCCAAGTAGAGCCCCAGAAGCCACTCCCCACCCCCCACCCCCAGGGCCTGGATTGGTCTGCTAGAACTGATATTACCTGGCAACCTGCAGCCCAACTCCCACCTAGAAACCAAAAAAGAAAAAAAAAAGCTTTCAAGGACTCAGCTTAATTGCTTAAGCAAGATAACAGTTCAAACGAAGTCTTGCCGACCTCCACTCTGGGTGGGAACTTTTAAGAAGCCCTGGTGAGGAGTGGGACGATAACACTTTTAAGTATGGAGAACTGAAGACCAGGAAAAAAAGAGTATGACAGAAAGAATGTCCCCCCCGCATTTAGTAAACGTTCAACTGGTGTTGAGTAGTTCTCAGATCGCCTCCAACTTTTGCCATCCCCAGCACAAATTCCAGAGAAGCTTAAACACAGACCATCTCAAATTTGTCTGTATCAATTCACAGGAGCAGGCCTTAGCTGCCTCCTCAAAAGCGATGCTTGAGGAAAAGTGAGGGAAGGAGAGGACTCCCTTTCCTTACTTAAGCCTGTGCCATGTAAATGTTGAAACCTCCCATGCCCCTTGAATCACGAACGAGGCAGGACTGCAGGCAACAAAAACGCCAGTGCCCATGCCTCACAACCCACCCCAAGCCGGTCGGAAAGAGGCCGCCACTCCACAGCCCTTCAACCTCAGCCCTCTACCCTCCCCAACACACTCCGCCATCCGCAGGGCACAGACTACCCGCACACCTGTAAAGTCCTTTACCATTCGTTGTCGAGAGGCAACGCGGATCAAAGCAAAAAGAAAAAAACTCCTCCAAGGCTCTGGACAAAGTTGATTCTAGCAGCCCCTACCTTCCTTCCTTCCCAGCCTGGGGCCCCCAGCGCCGATCGGAGATGGCGGGACCGGCTGAGACACACCCAGTTCCCGGCAGTGCGGCTCCAGCGCCGATACGAGATGCCCGGCAGCCTGGAGCGGGAGCCACGTGGACATCCCCTCCCCGCCCCCACGTGGACCCGAGGGCCTCCTCCCCCCCGCCCAACCCACGTGGGTGCCGGGGCCGCCTAGAGGGGGAGGGGAAGCAGACAAATTATCCCGGGAAAATCGCTCCCCCCACCCCACGTGGCTCCGAAAAAGCACTGCGGCGCTGGGCTACAGGCAGCCCCCACTCGGCATCCTTAGAGGGAGGTCTTACTCTAAGTCCGAGTCCCCCCACACACAGGGGCCAGGTTTCCGACACCCTGCTCTGCCCCTCCGGCGTTCCGGAGGAATGGCCATAAGGACCCGCCTCTGCCCGCATCCCCCCAGCAAACGACCCAGGTCCGGTCGGTCCAATCCGTCTTCCGCAGCCACCCGGCATCGACTCCCGAACGCTTCTTCCCTTTCCTGTGGCGTCCACGTGTCACCGCCCGGCACACGCCGCTTTGCTGCCAGCCGCGGGCCGCCCGCCAGTCTCACCTGCTCCCCGCCACTCACAGCGCCCACAGTGCCATACGGCGCTTGGCTCCGACTCCCCCAACCGCTGCTGCGCACTCCACCGCCAGGGTCGGGGCCGGAGCCCCCACTCAGAAGCGGCGCGACTCCGTCTCTCAGTCCCCGGCGCGCCGCCATCTTGGCCCCTGAACACCCGGCGCAGCTCTGATCGCCGGGGCCGCCTCGCCCAGCCGATTATAGGAAGGAAACTACAACTCCCGAAAGACACTGCAAGACTACGAATCCCAGAAGACTGAGCGGCGATACCCATTTGCACACGGGAAGAGGGCACTGGCCTCACGAGGGAGCCTGGGAGTAGTAGTCGCATTCAGCAGAGTCTGAGTGGCACGTGCTAGAGGCATACTGTAATGCATAATTTTGTGTTGCGCGCGGGGACCTAGCTGGGGAGCGCGAGGTAATAAGGGGATAATTACCTATTGCGTATCTTTTTATTTTCCCAATTTGTCCAACTGTCAGAACCCCCTCTTTGTCTGACGTTTTACCTGCTGCACGTTCCTTTCTCCTTAGTCCAAGCGGGCCTGTGTTTTGAAACAGCACCCCCTCGTGGGCACCAGCACTCCAGGAGCTAAGCCTCACCCGCTACACTGCGGCACTACCGCGAGTTTAATCTTAGAACACAGCATTATCGGTGTCTCTCTGAGCTACTCAGAAACCCACGTTCGTGTCTCATTACCAAATTTACTTCCTGCTACTGCAGATCATCTTGCTATCTTCCAAATACAACAGGTGTTTTCCTGCCTTGTGGAAAACTTTAGCCTCAAAACATCTTTGAGGCCCTGTTTTATCCGGGAAAGACTTTTTGGTTATCCCAGCCAACCTTGATCCCTCTCTGTATTTCCACAGTCCATCACTATGTCTATTATTTACTCATTTGCCATTTAGAAGCTACTTCATATTGTTTTCTTTTTCAAAATATTTATTTATTTATGTGGTTGTGCCGGGTCTTTGTTGCAGCAGGCGGGCTCCTTAGTTGCAGCTTGTGGGCTCCTTAGTTGTGGCACACGGGCTTCTTAGTTGTGGCATGCGAACTCTTGGTTGCGGCATGCCTGTGGGATCTAGTTCCCTGAGCAGGGATGGAACCCAGGCCCCCTGAATTGGGAGTGCAGAGTCTTAACCACTGTGTCACCAGGGAAGTCCCTGTTTTCTTTTCTTTTTTCTTTTTTTTTTTTTTTGCGGTACGCAGGCCTCTCACTGTTGTGGCCTCTCCCGTTGCGGAGCACAGGCTCTGGACGCGCAGGCTCAGCAGCCATGGCTCACAGGCCCAGCCGCTCCGCGGCATGTGGGATCTTCCCGGACCGAGGCACGAACCTGTGTCCCCTACATCGGCAGGCGGACTCTCAACCACTGCGCCACCAGGGAAGCCCGTTTCCTCTTTTTTTTTTTTTTTTTTAAACATCTTTATTGGGGTATAATTGCTTTACAATGGTGTGTTAGTTTCTGCTTTATAACAAAGTGAATCAGATATATATATACATATGTTCCCATATGTCTTCCCTCTTGCGTCTCCCTCCCTCCCACCCTCCCTATCCCACCCCTCCAGGCTGTCACAAAGCACCGAGCCAATATCCCTGTGCCATGCGGCTGCTTCCCACTAGCTACCTTACTACGTTTGTTAGTGTGTATATGTCCATGACTCTCTCGCCCTGTCACAGCTCACCCTTCTCCGTCCCCATATCCTCAAGTCCGTTCTCCAGTAGGTCTGCGTCTTTATTCCTGTCTTACACCTAGGTTCTTCATGACAATTTTTTTCCCGTTTCCTTATTTTTAAAAAAAGTTTTGTATTAGAAAAATTTAAAAATCACTTCAAAGAATACAAAACTATTTAAGTAAGAAATATACTTGGCCTACAAATTCCAGTCCCCAGATTTAACCCTTGTCACCTTTGGTGTGTATTCAGCCACACTTTTTCTATGTATATAAAAACGTATAGGTCCCAGTGAAGAAACATTCAAACATTACTTCCTGTCCTAGTCCCAGAGCTTGTAAAGGTGAACCCACTGGGGCTGGCTGGAGAAGAAGAGGAAAATTTGTTCCAGAAGGAACTGAGGGATCATAAGGATTTCAAAACATGGGAAAGGGAGGAATAAATTATTCGTCAAAAATCAGTTGTGTAGGGCTTCCCTGGTGGCTCAGTTGTTGAGAGTCCGCCTGCCGATGCAGGGCACACGGGTTCGTGCCCCGGTCCAGGAAGATCCCACATGCCTCAGAGCGGCTGGGCCCGTGAGCCATGGCCGCTGAGCCTGCGCGTCCGGAGCCAGTACTCCGCAACGGGAGCAGTTGTGTATATTTTTTCCAGGCCCAAAGAAAGAACAAGTCACGTGTAATGGAATCTAACTCTTGGAGAATATCAATAGGGAATTTTCAAGTTATTTGTTATACAACCTAGCTGTTTTAATTAGCATACAATCATTCCAACCCCTCTAAATAAAAAAGTTTTGTTTTATTTTGTTTTTCTTTTGGCCGCTCCGCGCGTGACTTGTGGGATTTTAGTTCTCTGACCAGGGACTGAACCCAGGCCCTCGGCAGTGAGAGCGTGGAGTCCTAACCACTGGACCACCAGGGAATTCCCAGAAGTGTTTTTTTTAACCTTAAAAAAAATGTATAGGGACAGACATTGACCTTTGTTCAAAAATGGGACCATCCCACATGTATGGTTCTATAACTTGCTTTTTTTTCATGTAACAATATGTTTGTCTATTCATTAACCAATATATACTGAGATCTTGGTGAGTACCAGTTCCATTAAAGGAATATATCATTATTTAAATGAATATATAATTTAATATCATTATCATTATTTAAATTATATTTGTGATTTCTAGTTTTTCACTATTACAAATTAAGTTACAGTGAACATTCTTTTTTTTTTTTTTGCGGTATGCGGGCCTCTCACTGTTGTGGCCTCTCCCGTTGCGCAGCACAGGCTCCAGATGCGCAGGCTCAGTGGCCATGGCTCACGGGCCTAGCCGCTCCATGGCATGTGGGATCTTCCTGGACCGGGGCACGAACCCGTGTCCCCTGCATCGACAAGCGGACTCTCAACCACTGCGCCACCAGGGAAGCCCTACAGTGAACACTCTTGTACATGTATCTTTCCTTTTTTTTGCCGTGAGATCTTAGTTCCCTGACCAGGAATGGAACTCACACCCCCTGCAGTGGAAGCACTGAGTCCTAACCACTGGACTCCCAAGGAATACCCTTTTTTTTTTTTTTTAATCTTTGCCTTTTTGTACACTCTTTCTATGGAATACTTTCCTCAAAAGGAGATTGCTGAGTTAAAGGGTATATATGTATGTACATTTGAAATTTCGGTGGACAATGCCAAATTGCCCTTCAGGAAGGTTGTATTAATACACATTCCCAGGGAATTCCCTGGTGGTCCAGTGGTTGGGACACTGCGCTTCCACTGCAGGGGACACAGGTTCAATCCCTGATCAGGGAACTAAGATTTTACATGCCGTGTGGCACAAAGTATTAAAAAAATAAAAAATAATACACATTCCCACAAAAATTCATGAGAAGAGAGGACCTCTTGTTATGGACTGAATTGTGTGTGTCGTCCCCCCTTCACCATGGGCAAAATTCATATGTTGAAGGGCTCCACACCCAATATGACTATATTTGGAGATAGAGCCTTTAAGAAGGTAATTAAGGGTAAATGACATAATAAAGGCAAGGGGTCTAATCCACTAGGAATGGTTGCAGAAGAGGAAGAGACACCTGCAAGCCAAGGAAAGAGGTCTCACTAGAAACCAGCCCTGCCAGCTCCTTGATCTTAATCTTCCAAACTCCAGAGCTGTGAGAAAATAAATTTCTGTTCTTTAAGCCACTTAGTCTGTGGTATTCTGTTAAGGAAGCCTGGGAAGACTAATACAACTTTCTTTTAGTTAGTTTCTTTTTTCTAATTTTTTTAAAAATTTATTATTTATTTAATTTATTTTTTTTGGCTGCGTTGGGTCTTAGTTGCAGCACGTGGGATCTTTGTTGAGGCATGCGGGATCTTTCATTGCGGCACCCTGGCCCTTCGTTATGGTGTGAGGGCTTCTCTCTAGTTGTGGCGCAGCACGCATGGGCTCTGTAGTTGTGGCGTTCCGCTTCCAGAGTGCGTGGACTCTCTAGTTTGTGGCACACAGACTCTCTAGTTGAGGCCCGCGAGCTCAGTAGTTGTGGCACCCTGGCTTAGTTGCCCCGAGGCATGGGGGATCTTGGTTCCCTGACCAAGGATCAAACCCATGCCCCTTGCAGTGGAAGCACAGGGTGTTAACCTCTGGACCACCAGGGAAGTACCTTACTAACCTTTTGGGTGAAGTGAATCTGTTCACAATTCTCCCTATAAAATAGAGAGGGCAACAATAAAGTTTATTTCCAATAAACTTAGAAATAATTTGCCAGTGAGAAATCAGTAAGAACCAATACAGGGTGGCACAATTCTTCCTCTGTTGAAGAAACATTCTCTAAGAGATGCTCTGTAAATGCTGGTGATTTGGGCACTAATTATGGTCATTATTATAAGGATTAGACTCTGGGAAGAAGATTAATGTTAAAGAAAGCAGAAAGCTGTGCCCTTTTTTCTTTATTCAGCATATGATAAAAAAATATTCACCTACATGTGGTGTCTGCATGGAATCTACTAAAAAAGATACGAATATATCTCTAGGTCTCCACTGCCACCTAGACAGGAGTGTTGTGGCTACTAGTCTCCTTGGCTGGTGCATTCCTAAGGGCTAGGAAGGAAAACCTCAGAGACACAGGCCACCAAATATTGGGTGTCAATCACATCTTTGCCTGACTCCACATTCACCAAGGACTCATCTGATTATAATAACTGATTTCCCATATCATTTTCTATGGGGAGAGTGAGATGATCAAGTGAGACAAAATGCCCAGTTCACATGACATATATTTCTCAGTGTGAATTAACAAATCAACATTCTGGTTTACTTATTGAGTGCCTACTATGCACCAGGCAATGTTTTAGGCACTGAAGATACAGCAGTGGCAAAACAGACCAACAAACACACAGAAACAAAAATCCCTCCCTAACAGAGCTCACATTCTAGTGGGGAGACAATCTCCAAGTAAACAAAGAGTCAAAATAATTTCAGAGCACCAGAAGGGCTATCAGAAAATAAATGGGGGACTTCCCTGGTGGCACAGGGGTTAAGAATCCGCCTGCTCGCATGCCACAATTACTGAGCCTGCGTGCTGCAATTATGGAAGGCCGCACGCCTAGAGCTTGTGCTGTGCAACAAGAAGCCACCGCAATAAGTCTGCGCGCTGCAAGTAGAGAATGCCCACGTGCAGCAACGAAGACCCAACACAGCCAAAAATAAATGAATTAATTAATAAGAAAAAAGAAATGGGATGGGACTTCCCTGGCGGTCCAGTGGTTAAGACTCTGTGCTCCCAATTCAGGGGCACGGGTTCAATCTCTGGTTGGGGAACTAAAATCCTGCATGGGGAAAAAAAAGAAAATAAATGGGATGGAGACTGTAAAAGGTAAGAGGGGACAATTTTATTTTATACGGTGTGATCAGGTAAGGAGGAGGAGATATTTGAAGTAAGACCTGAATCACAAGGAAGACCTAGCCATTCAAAGAGCATTCTAAAGAGCATTCTATGGTAAGAAGAACAGCCAGTGCATTGGCTCTCAAGTGACAACACATTTTTTAAAATAAATTTATTTTATTTATTTATTATTTATTTTTTGGCGGCATTGGGTCTTCGTTACTGGCTTTCTCTAGTTGCGGTGAGCGGGGGCTACTCTTTGTTGTGGTGTGCGGGCTTCTCACTGCGGTGGCTTCTCTTGTTGTAGAGCACGGGCTCTAGGTGAGCAGGCTCAGTAGTTGTGACGCATGGGCTTAGTTGCTCCACGGCATGTGGGATCTTCCCGGACCAGGGCTCAAACCTGTGTCCCCTGCATTGGCAGGTGGATTCTTAACCACCGCACCACCAGGGAAGTTCGACAACACTTTTTTTGTGTTCAAAAGGAAGACTAGTTTAACTAAGGAGTTCTAGAAAAGAGGCAGAGTAGTACCAAGATAATGTTTCATGTGTATTTAATTTGTGTGAATCAGTTTCCTGAATCTGATGAATTCTGATTAACTTCCTAAATTAAACCTCCAGACCTGCAACACTAAGGACCAGACCTGTTGTCATTGAAAACCCCCAGGATGGGTCCCAATAACCTCTGCCTCCTGTTATTCACACTCTTATGTAGTTCTCTCCCCATTTGTACCAGGGTTGGTCTGTGTAACCAATAAGATAAGGCAGAAGTGATGATATGTCACTTCCAAGATTAGATGATAAAACGACTGAGGCTTTAGCCCAGGTGTTTTTGTTTCTCTCTCTCTCTCTCTGATCTCTTACTCTAGTGACAGCAGCGTGCCATATTGTGAGCAGCCCCATGGAGAGTCCCATGTGGCAAAAAATTGAAGCCTCTGTCCAACAGCCATTGAAGAACTAAGGCCTGCCAATAACCACTAGAGTGGACATGGAAGCTTATTCTCTAGCCCCAGTCAAGATGACTGAAGACCTGGACAACAGTTTGACTACAACCTTGCGAGAGACTATGAGCCAGAACCAACAGCTTACCCACTCCTGGATTCCTGACCCTCAGAAACTGAGGGAAAAAAGATAAAAAATAAAAAGAAACCAAGGGAGATAACAAAAGTTTGTTGTCTAAGGTGCTGAATTTGAGGGTATCTTGTTGCATAGTAATAAATATACCTGGTTTACAGTTATTCTTTCAGGGAGATGCAAACTTTCAGGCAATATTCCTTTTAGTGCTTTATTTTTAGCCCCAAACAACCCACAGTTGAGGAATGGTTTACAGTCTTGAGCTTGCTGTCTCCTTGCAATATCCCTAGAAGAATTAGAAAAGTAGGGATTATTGTCCACATTCTACTGAGGAAGAAATTGAGGCTAAGGGAGGGTTAAACAATATGCCCAGGGGCACACAGTGAATAGAGTAGACTGTTTTCTTTGGTTCCTCTGTTCTTAGCAGTGTATCCCCCACTGTACTAAGCAGTTGCTTATGGAATGAATGAATAGGTTTCATCCCATTTGGTGGCATGCTCTGAAGGGGCATGGACCCTTTTAGAAGGAACTATTCCCAAATATTGGCATGTGTAAGAACCAACTGAGGCACTTCTTTAAAATGCAGATTCCTAGATCCCTTTCCTCCAGACGTAATGTTTCCTCCACACAAGGATGGGGCCGTCTACATATTTATTTGGCCAAATCTGCACATGACAGAGAGAGGATGGTAATGGTAAATGGTGATGGTGATGGTGATGGTAAATGGACAAGAAGGGAAGGAGCACTTGTTGGAGCAGGGAAAGATAAATCCTATCAGAATTCTTATAATCATTTAGTAAGTGTTATAGGACACATATCAGGTTCTAGGCACCTTCTTAGGTGCTGGGGACAGAGCCATCAATAAGACATATTTGCCATCTTGATGGAAAAAGAAGATTCGTCCTTGAAAGAAAGAGCAATACCAATGAGTATTTGAGGGAGTTTCAGGGCTAAGAGAAATGTGGGAGAAAATAGAGAAGGCCAAGGTCAAGGTCAGGAGAAGAAGTTGGATGGGACAGGTTCTAGGAGCTGGAAGAAGCAGGGAACCCACCTGTCCTAAAGCAGTCTAGCCCATTGCTTCTGCTGTCTGCCTCTCTGTGGGGCTCCTCTTCCCTTCTCCTTTCCTTACCACCTCACCTCTTCTCACTTCCCATTTTGCTTCATCCCCATGTCTAGAGTCCATCTTGCACTAATGACTGTATTTAAAAATATTGGAATGCCCCTGAATTATTCACTTTTTTTTTTTGCCACGTCACATGGCATGCAGGACCTTAGTTCCCTGGCCAGGGATTGAACCCACGCCCCCTGCAGTGGAAGTGCAGAGTCTTAACCACTGGTCCCCCAGGGAAGTCCCTGAATTATTCACTTTAAAATGGTTAATTTATGTCATGTGATTTCACCTCAAAAAAGAAAATATTGGACTTCCCTGGTGGTGCAGTGGTTAAGAATCCGCCTGCCAATGCCAGGGGACACGGGTTCGAGCCCTGGTCCGGGAAGATCCCACATGCTGCGGAGCAACTAAGCCCATGCGCAACAGCTACTGAGCCTGCGCTCTAGAGCCTGTGAGCCACAGCTACTAAGCCTGCATGCTGCAACTACTGAAACCCACACTGCTGGAGCCCGTGCTCTGCAGCTAGGAGCCACCGCAATGAGAAGCCTGCTCACCTCAACAAAGAGTAGCGCCCGCTCGCCGCAACTGGAGAAACTCTGCACACAGCAACGAAGACCCAACGCAGCCATAAAAAAAGAAAATACTGGGTGCTCAAATCCATCCATCCACATCAGCTAAGCCTGCCACCCTCCAGGACCTTGTCATTAAAGACCTTCCACATAGACTCATTGCCTTCCTACCACACCCCAGGGCTATCTGCCAGGCATCTGTGACTTCTCCCATTTTTGCCTGCAGCACAGTTTCCAGAGCTGCTCCAATGATGGTTTCCTCTTCTTCCCCAGGCCTAGTCCAAACTAGAAGTAAGGCAGAAAAGAGCACTGGGTCAAGTACTTGTTAGCTGTGTGACCTTGGGCAAGTTCAGGGAGATGAATCCACTTAACTTAATCACCCATTCAACAGTACTGAGATAATATTTCCTTAAAGGAAACAGGACCAATAGATTAGCTGGGGTGGGAGTGAGAGGAGTACCTCCCCAGAGGAGGTGAAGGTGTAACTGAGGTTTAAAAGGCATTAACTAGTTAGTAGGCAAGAAGACAGAGAAGAATGTTTTACAGAAAGTTTGAATTTATTAGCCTTCCTGAATCTGTTTTCTTGTTTGTTTAATGGAGGTAACAGCACCTTCTTCCAAAGGTCATTATTAAAAGTAAATGAGATCTCAGGTGTGAAACACCTTGCGCAGTACCAGGCACATAGTGTATACTCAACAAATGCTGTTTTTCTTCTTCCCAGCCTTCCACCTTCCACATGTGTAATCTAGGAGAAGGGAGCCTTAGATTGAGAGGAGGCAAAGTCCCCTATAGGGTGGGTTATAAGCCCCTTTGTCCACTCAAGTGATTGGTGATCACCGTGGAATCTGGCCAAGCTAGTTATTTGGAATGAGTGGCCTTAGGGGTGAGTGGTTACAGGATTGGGGGAAGGCAAATTCGTACACAGTAGAGAGTGAAAGGGGTCCAGCCAATTCAGCCCACTTCTGAAATTTTTTTTTTTTTTTTTTGCTGTACGCGGGCCTCTCACTGTTCATGGCCTCTCCCATTGCGGAGCACAGGCTCCGGATGCGCAGGCTCAGCGGCCATGGCTCACGGGCCCAGCCGCTCCGCGGCATGTGGGATCTTCCCGGACCGGGGCACGAACCCGTGTCCCCTGCATCAGCAGGCAGACTCTCAACCACTGCACCACCAGGGAAGCCCCTGAAACTTTTGAAATAACCGATAACCTCAAAGAAAGCAGAAAGGAGCTAATGTATATTGAGTACTGACTACATGGCTCGCATTGGGCTAGGCGACTGGGCATACATTGTCTCATTTGACTCTCATCAAGCTGCAGGTACCAATTACAGAGGGTAAAGCTAGAGTTCAGAATGGGGAACTCATTTCAGTTGTCCCACGTAATTTGCTAGTGAGGGGCAAAGCTGGAATTCAAACTGAGGTATCCAAAATTCCAGGCTAAGTTTCCATTGCTTTAGGTTCCCTTTACTCCCTGTAGTGCTGACCTCTGCCCTGCGGAATGTGGGGAGGAGGTGGACACAGGCAGGGGATGCTGCCAAGGAAATAACTGTGTAAGTGTGGATGGCTTCAGTCACATCCCTCTGCAGGCTTCTATCTCGCCCCCCCCCCCCGCCCCCCAGAGGGTGGAGGTAGGGAAAGCTAGGGGTGGGGGAATCCACAATGTGGACGGAATGCTGGAGTTAGTGAGAGGCTATGCTTACAGTTCCCTTCCCCCACCCTCTCCTGAGCATAAGGGAGGGATGCGCATCCCTGGGCAGGCCCTCTTTTCAACTCCCAGACTCTGCATCTGCCCTTCGTTTCTTGCTCCCTCAGCAAAAGCTTAAGGGGTCTCATAAACACTTAAGCTTCCACATCTGTAGCCCTCCCCCAGCCAGTCAAGCCAGCTGTGCAGACTCTGGGCAGGGGTGAGGGAACCTTCACAATCAATCCCCACCTAAGTAACAAAGGGAAGGAGGACCCTTCACCCAGTCTGGGGCAGACGCCCTAGGAAGGGGACACCAGGCCAGGTCCCCAGCATCTACTCCTGTAGCCCACCCTGAAGCTTAAAGAAGAGCAGCTAGCAGCTGGGGACCCCCCAGAAGGGAGGGGTCCAACTCTCTCTTCCAGACTTCTCCCCTCCCCTCCCTCCTCCCAGCTAATAGGTATTTCCTGTTTATGAGGCAGCTAAGGCTAGGCTTTTGGGAAGGGATGGAGATGGAGATGTTGCCCCCCACCCCGTCTGGGTTAGGGAATCCTTGAGGAGCGCCTGAAGGTTGGGAAGCTCCTCCCTGGGGAAGGAGTGTTCCTTACGTTGACCATCCACATCATCCTCCCTTCCACCCCACCCCCTCCAACTGAGGCCACAGCCCCTGCGGGTAGGGGGCACTGGAGGGGTTTGCTTCCTGTTCTTCCCAGTCTCTGAGGCCCTCAAAGGAAAGCAGCTTCCAGGCGATTGGGGGGGGGGGGGAGCGGGGGGAGGGAGGCTGAAACTGGATGGAGAAAGGGGGAAGGGAGGTGAGCATCTTGACTGATGAGTCAAGAGTCTGCAAGGGTAAAGGACAGCGTACGGATTCTCCCTCCCCAGACCAACCTGGCGGTCATTTCGCTGCCCGCCCTTCTCCCAGCAAAACACAGATCGCAGGCAATTAGGCGAGGGAGGGCCGGGACCTCACCTAATTAACCCTTTTAGGGCCAGTCCCAACTGGTTTAGCAGGCAAGGGAGGGGTAATTAATTTAGGGGGGAGGTGAATTCAGGGGTTGCTACTAGAATTAAGATAGTGCTGCTTTCCCCACCCACGTTGGGGTGGGAGCGCATAACCAGGGGCCTCCAGATTAAGATTGGGGTTTCAGCAGAGAGCATGGGCGGGGGGTCGGCAGTCGCGTTTCCCTCCCAGAGCGCGGCCGGGGGTGGAGAGAGCGCTACATCTCAAAGCCCACCCTGGCCCCGCCTCCCCCAGTCCCGGCTCCCGCTTCGGCTCCTCTAAGCTCCCAACCCAGCGGCGCCCGCAGGACGGACACCCAGCGTGAGGCTTCGCTTCCTCTCCCTTCCCCTCGCCCGCCCTCTCCCGGGTCTCTGCCTCGGTCTCCTTTTTTAAAAGCTGCGTCACAAGCACGCCGAACTCGGAGCGCTGCCGGCCCCTCGCCGTCCGCCGCCGCGCGGCGCACGGAAGTCGCCGCCAGCTGCGCCCTCGCCCGGGTCACTTTGACACTGCTCTCCCCGCCCACTAGCAGGCAATTAGCATATTAATAAAGCCCGGCCCAGCCCGACTAGGGCTGGTGAGCGGGCGCCTACGAGAGGGAGAGCGAGAGCGAGAGGGAGCGCGAGAGCTAGAGGGGGCGAGCGGCAGCGGCGGCGGCGTTGGCGGCGGGGAGGGCGGCGGGAGCGCACAGACACGCACACGCACACGCGCACACACAGACACACACTCCGGGGACGCACACCCGCGCGCACACACGCAGAGACAGCTCGCCTTCCTGCCTGGCTTCCTTCCTGTCTGCTCCACGCCTGACAGGCCCCTCACTGCAGCCAGGGGCCGCCTGCACCGGGCCGAGGCCGGGCCGGGCCGGCGGCGAGGACAGCGGGGGCCGCGGGCGGCGGCGGCGGCTCATGCCCGGCCTGTCCCCGCGCGGGGCGGGCACCGTGACTTGGCTGGGCCCCCAGCGGCGGGCGATGTGAAGATGTCAGTGGGCTGTGCCTGTCCTGGTGAGTGGGGCGCGCTGCCGCCCGGCCCCTCCCCGAACCCTCCCTGCCGATCCTTCACCCCTTGTTTGGTGAGAACTTGTGTGTGGGGCGTCGATGGCATGGCTGTGGTCGGAGGCTTGAGGGGTGTGTGGGGCCTCAGTCGGGGGAAGGTTTTCCCCAACTGTAAATGCGCAGCAGCCCAGAGGCACGGGTAAGGGGCGCTGGGGTTAGCTTGTGTGTGTTTTTTGGTGGAGGAGGCTACTTAGGGAGGGGTTTTGGGGGGGCTGAAATTCCCAGAATTCCAGGGTGTTAGCCAATCAGAAGTGAGTCTGGACTTTCGACCCCCCCCCTCAGGTCATCATACAGTTGTGATTGGCTGGTTGGGGTTGCCCCCCCTTCCCTGCTGCCTATTCCCTCTTACCTATTCTGTGACACCTCCCTCCAGGCTGTTTCTGAGGACCCTGTTTGGGGGGAGGGATTGATTGGGGGCCGTCTTGTCCCTCTCCAAATTATCCTGCCTGTTGCCAGGGAAGGTTGGCCCTCCTGAGGGACACGAGGTCCTCCTGGGGTGTGGGGGGCAGATAATTCGGCCCTTGGGTCTGGCATCTTCGCCCTAGTGGGAGGGGGAATGTGGCAGCCCCAGGCAAGCTAGGAAATAAGAGTGACTTGTGAGAGTTGAATTGAGGGGAGCGATGCTTGATCCCAATGAGAGGACTTAGGTTCAGATACCTGCCTCCCCCAGACACATCAGCTCTTGCCAGTGACAGACAGCCTGGGTCTGAGTTCTTTCCTAGGGAGGAGGAAGGCTTGGGTCTGAGTTCTTTCCTAGGGAGGAGGAAGGCCTGGGTCTGAGTTCCTACCTGCTGCCAGGGAGAAGGAGAGGGGCCGTGTGACTGGAGAGGTGGTCTTCAGAGGGCCTCAGAACACGGTTTATATCCATCCCCAGGACTCTGGGTTCTTGAATTATCTGCAGGACCCCCTTCTGTCCCAGGCAGGAGTTAGCTTTCTCTGGAAAGTCAGGTATTCCTGAATCTAGCCTGGTTTGGATCCTTAGCCCCTCCAAATGCCCTGTTCTCTGGGAGGCCCATACCTCACAACTGGAAACCCCCCTCCCCCCAACACACATCCCCAAGGGAAGCTGCCAGTGCGGACGCTTCCTTGAAAATCATGTGACCCGGGCCAAAGCTCTGCTGGGCTGGGCACACATTAAAGTGCCTGCTGAGGCTGACGTTTAAGGGGCATGGGGCCCAGAGGGAGGGCTAGTAGAGCCTAAGAATCCTGGGATATCCAGGTGTGGGAACCCCTGGCTCCTGCTGCAGAGGGTCGGGGAGAGGAGGAGAGGGAAGAGCCTGCCAAGCTGGAATCCTTCCTGGCCCCATCATTCCTCCTCCTACCAGCTTGGTGTGTGTGTTTGTGTATTTTCTTTACAATTGCCCCATGCTGAGTACCCTGTTCAGATCCATCCATTCTCTGAGTCCATCCCATGGCCTTGATCCTCCATCACCCTACATAAGCATAGCTAAAGGGCTGAGTCTTAAATATGATTATTAGTGCCTACAAATAGCGAGCAGGAGGTGAGTATGGAAAGGTTGTCAGGCTGGAGGTAGATGGGAGGTTGATCTTGAAGTTGAGGTAGGGTGCCTGGTCCTGTAGGAGAAGGGAGAAAGTTTCCCTCTCAGTCTCTCAGGGAGCAGCATGGGTACAGAAGAGGACCTGTATGTGTGAGGGGGGACAACTTAAGGCAGTGCCCTAAAAGGTATGTTCCTTTTGTGTGTCTGGTGATCTGGTTGGGGAAGAGGGGGCCTAAGATGGCCGAGAGTGGGGAATCTTTTTCCTGAATGTGAGGAAGTCTTACGGATTGGTGCCACAGAGGATGGATGGAGGTTAGTCTTCAAGAGAACCACTTGGGGAGGGGCATGAGAGTGGCCTGGGGGTGAGAAATGGTAGGATTCGGGGTAAGGGAGGGCACCACGCTTGCATGGGTGTGTGTGAGCACATGGCTGAACACAGGGACCCCGTGGCAGCATGTCCAGTCCAGGCCTAAAGACCACCCCCCGCAACCTGAGCAGCCCTGGGGTGGGGGCCCAGGCGCCCTGGCAGGCTGCCTGCCTGCCGCCTGCCTGCCTGCCTGCCTGCCTGAGTCTCTCCTTTGTGCTCTGCTGTCTCCCGGCTCCTCCTCCCCCAGCCCGGCAGAGACAGCACATGCCCCACACATGTGACTGAGGGAAGCCAGAGCACACGCAGACCCACACACATGCACATGCAGAAGGAAACACTACAAGATACACACATACACACATCTAGCTCTCATAGTGCTCCTGGGGTGTGTAGTAGCTTCTGGGGCTTTGGTCAGGAGCAGGGAGGACCTCTGCTAAGGGACATCATCCTGGTCAGGGCAGGTTGCTGAGGGGGCCAGGGCCTGTCTGGGGCAGCATGTGACTCAGAAGGGTTAAGGTAGGGAGGAGTAGGGGGCGGGGAGGAGGCAGCAGTGGTGGCGGCTGGGAGCCAGGAGAGGAGGATGGCAGAGCGCCAGGCCAACGGGAGGCCGGGCACAGACAAAGGAAGGGGGGCAGGCACACTGGAGGCCTGGGTCAGGGAGCCCCAGGGGCCCGGGCAGGGGGCAGTGCTGGTACCTTATCCTGTGGGCTGGGGCGGGCTGCTCCCCTTCAGAATTCCCACCTCCAGCAGGGGTGCTCTTGCTCTTCCCTCCCTCATCACCTTTGTCAGTCTTTGCTGCTCCCTGCTTTCTCCCCACCCCACCTCCCACCAATTTTAGAGCCTTCTAACTCTGAGTTGCTCTCTTTAGTTGGACCTCATCTGCCTCTGTGCAAGTGGGAGAATTAAGTCCGAACTGAGAGAGGACTTGCTGGAGAAGGGGAACTAGGAGAGGGCCCGTTTTGAATGATATGCCAGGGTCTAGATACATCTGGGTATTTAGGGGCCCTTCTCCCTGAAATTTGAGGAGACAGACTGGGTGGGGGTTCTGAGTTCTGAACTGGATGCTGAAGCCAGAGCACACAACCATCTCCCCTCCCCAAGTAGATAGTCATTTGGGGCCTGGAGTGACCATTCCTTGGAGGGGGCAGGCAGTAGGAATGGCTGCAGTGCCCCAGGGCTGGGCTTGTGTGAGTGGGGTTAGAACCAGGGTTCCAGCCTCAGGCCCTCCTGTCTCACTGTAATCTGTGCAAGTTAGGATAATAGGCCCTGGATGCTATTAGGATCTCTTGAGGTACTGCCTGTGAATGTGCTTTGGAAAGTTTAAAGGCACAAAACAAATGACAGGAATTGTCCTGTCAGTGGGGGAGGAATGTAGTTATCCCAGAGTTGGGCTGTCAATTTGGGAGTCAGGACAAGTATCTCAAGTCCTGGTGGTAGGCAATATGATGGTAGGCATTCTGGCTGAATAGTATAGATTTCGATAGGTTTATGAAAGCCAGGACGTATCATATGGCCAGGCCATGATGGAGAATGTGTGCAGATTTCAGAGGGGGGTGGGGTTAGTCCCTGGGTAACAAATGGTCAGGGTATGTGTGTAGCAGTCTGTCAAAGGTTCAGGAGGTATAATGCAGTTTTGGGGTGTGTCTTGGGGCTTGGGGCATGTGCGTCACAGGTCCCACTGTGTATGTGTGTGTGTCCTGGGTTTGGGTTTATTTGAGGTTTGAGGTATATCACAGGTTGAAGTGTGTATCAGGTACGGATTTGTGTGAGAGTGAGCTGTGTTAATTGTGTGTGGAGGATGTTCACAGAGCCAGATGCAATAGTATTATTATTGCACAGTCAGCTGGTGTGTATGCCATCCTGTTGTGGGGCTGTGTGTGAATCTGGTTGGGGGGGTGGGAATACAAAGCTGAGACTCAAATTGCAAAGAAGGAGGAAGTCCTTACTGCCCCCCACTTCCCATGTGAGAGAGAGAGAGAGAGAGAGAGAGAGAGAGAGAGAGAGAGACTGTGTGTGTGTGTGTGTGTGTGTGTGTGTGTGTGTGTGTTTCTGTCAAGGTAGTAGGGCCTGGACCACTATCCAAGTTTTAGAAAAGCCCCCTCTCTTGGGCTTCCCCCCTTGCATTGGAGAACAGGTTCCTACCCTGGTAACCATATACCATTTTTTCCTAGGGTTTGGGGGAGGATTCAGCAGCAGACTAGACCCCTTCTGGGGACCCTCAGATGGGCAAGTTTGCCTTCCTGAGCTCTAACAGAGCCCCTTTCCCTTGCACCCACGTGCCTCCGGTGGTGGTGGTGGTGGTGGTGGTGGTGGTGGTGGTGGTGGTGGTGGTGATGATGATGGGTGGGTGGGGGAAAGGGGGCTTCCTGCAAAGGTAGTCAGCATTTGGAACTAAGCTGGGTTGGGGCAGGGAACCTGGAGTGTCCCCCTCCTTCCAATCAGTGTTTACAGGCTGAAGTCTGAGTGTGTCTCTGTCAAAAATAACCCCCTGGAGCCTTCCCCCCAGCTGCTCTGGGATTTCACCAGCCACGGGTGGCTGCTCAGGCCAGCCTTCAACCGGAGATCACTAGGGAGAGGAAGAGAGATTTGGGGGATGTTTGGGAGACCGTTAGAAGATACTGGGAGTCTCCAGAGAGGACGAGTGCCCTCCTCCATCCCTGCCTGTGGCTTAGACTCCCCAGCTCACCCCTGAGCACCCCGCTTGGGGCTTGGGAGCGGCATTCCAGTTCCTGGCTCCCACAGCCCTCCCCTCCATCCCGGTCTCTCCAGACCCAGTCTCTCTGTATCCCTCTCTCCGGCCTGTCCCCTGTCTCTCCCAGTCTCTGTCTCTCTTTTGTTTTTCTCAGCAGTCCTCCCTGCCTGCCTCCCTCTCTCAAGCTCTCTCCCTCCCCTCTCTCCCTCTTCCTCTTTCCTCGCAGGGAGGGGGCGGGGCCGGTGGGGGCAGCTCCACCCTCCGCCCGCCCTGGGGCCTCATTCTGAGAGAGGCTCTGAGAGAGCCAGCGGGGAGGGAGGGAGAGAAAGGGAGAAAAAGAAGGGAGCCGGCGGGGCGCTGTGTGTGTCTGTGCGTGAGCGAGTGTGAGTGAGTGTGAGTGCCGGGCCCTGCCTCTGCTGGTGCCCCGGCGGAGGGGCCTGCTGGCCTGGGGAGGGCGGGCGGGCTGCTTGGAGGCAGAGGCAGAGGCGGCAGCGGGGAGAGCAGAGGAGGAGGAGGAGGAGGAGGAGGAAAGAGCGGAGCAGCCATTGTTGAGGGAAACCTTGCAAACAAAGAAGGCTCCGGACTCCCCGCGGCCCCCCGCCCCCCAGGCCGGCCCCCTGGCCCCGGGTCCCCAGCCCAGTGGCCATTGTAACTTTCTCCCGGGGCTGTGGCCGCCGTGGGGCGGGCCGAGGCCGTGCGTGCGAGTCTTTGTGCAGCCCGCGGAGTGGAACTCCCAGCCAGGCCTGACTGTCCCACTCGGGACATGAGCGGCTGAAGTTGGCCCCCCCTCAGGCCTCACCCCTGCCAGGGCCCCTCTGGGCTCGCAGCCGCTCCCCGCACCTCTCCTGGCCCCCTCAGTTCTCCCAGGTAAGTAAGTCTGGGCACCCTGCAAGCCTGTTGGGGGTGGGTGGAAGGTCCTCCATCTGGCCCGGGCCTGGTATGCTGGCTGTGAAAGAGGTGACCCAGCTCATAGAGGAGAGGGCTCTCGGGCCTGCTGACCTCTGGTCAGCCCCCAAAGGGAGGGGGCCTGCCCTCGGGTCAGGCTGGTTACCATGGAAATACCCAGCTGGAGGTGCCCCCCTAGGCCACAGGATGCAGCTTCCATTCTGAGAAAACTTTACTAGTTCTGGGCTCTTCCTCTCTCCTCCCCCTTCCTAAGGGCTCCTAGGTTGCTAGAGGTGGGAGACGGGACTCTGCCTGACTCCAAGACTGGATGACACATCCATCCCCTCACCCCCACCCCCACGTTGCTCCCTCTACCCCTGCTGCTGGGGACAGGCAGCAGCAGGGACAGATGGTCTGGGTGATGTTCCCTCCCCTTCTCTTCTCACTCCCCAGCCCTTGTGCTGGGGCTACTGGGAGTTGCTGTGGCTCTGGAGAGATGCTGAGTTTATTTGTGTCCATTCACTGGTCGTGTAAATAGAGGCCCCAAAGCTTTGGGCTTTAGCTCCTCAGTACTGTTACCTAGCCCCAGGCAATGCCTGTCATTTCTCAAGTGAGAAATTGAAGCTCTGAAACTTTTTTCAGAGTTAGAGAGGAACCCTGGTGTTTTGCCTCCCTTCTCTTTAGGGTCTTGAGCTGATACATTTCAAGTGGTCCTGAAACTGAGGGGCAGGGGCAGTAATGCTTTTGGGGAAAGGAGGGCCTAGGTAGGGGATGAGAGCCAGGTCTAATAATCTAGACTACTGGGTGCATTGCCCAGGCCTGGCTTCTGGTTGCTAATGTGAGCTTTGACTTCCTACATGGCCTTGTCCACCTGTCTGTGGAGTGGGGGGACTTGGGGTTGGGTGGGACTGCCTCTTTCCTGAGGACACATGCTCCTCATTCAGTTCTGACTGGCATGTGAAGGCTGTGTATGTCGTGCTGGGAGCATTTGGATGTGGCCTGTGAGAGCTCATGCGTGGGGCAAGGGCCTGTTGCAGGCACCCTGATCCTGCCTGGGGCTGCTGGGTTCCAGCCCTTGGTAGACATGTTGGGGCGAGCTGAGGGTGCAAGCCTGCTAGGCAGGATGAGGCACACGCGTGTGCAGGTACACACAGGCTCTGAGTCTTGGCACTGAGTCTTTGGGGATGGTGGAGGGTAGGCCTCTCTGGGACCCTCGTTTGGCCCATATTGTGAGGAGGGGGCCCAGGGGAGAGAATTAAATGATACATGTTGGTACAGGGTCTTCCTTTGTCTCTTCCTCCCAAGGAACAAAATAGATTTTGTATCTAAATTGGAGATGGGGCTCAGATACAGCCGATACAGCTACCCTTCCAAATGCAGTCAAGTTTGGGGGACATGAGGAAGCAGCTGTGACTAGGACTCTGCTTCACGATCTCCTCCTCTCTGGTGCGGAGGGGATAAGTGGCATTGTGAGGGTACCTGGCTCTTACCTAGCTATGAAAGTAACACTTCTTCCAGTCAGGTAATAGTAGAGCAGGAGTAGAACTGTGTATGCTTCTGAGTGAGGTGGAGAGGGGACACATGAGCACATGCACAGATACACACAAGCAGAGACCCTGTCTAGTTACCACTTGCCTCCTAGACTGAGCCCCTGAAACCTAGGCTCCTTCCCTGGGGCTTCTTATTTTCTATATGTAACTAGAGTGGGACCCATTGGAGGCCCGTCTACCTCCCTCCCTCACTGCAAGTCTAAGGAGAGAAAAGGGGTTGAGGCTTTGGGTTTCTGGTTTGCAGACAATACTAGACCCATGGTGTGTGTGTGGGGGGGGGGCTGGGCTGATAAGGGAGTGGCCGTTGGTGTGAGAGGCAGAAGGCCCAACTGGTTATCTGGTGGGCGGCACCCAGCAGGCACTACCCCCCCCTTTATCTTTCTATCCCCTGCCCTCCTGAGACCCTGGGGGTGGAGAAGGAGCAGGGAGTTGGCAAAATCCCCCTTTACCCTCCCCCAACCTGGTCTCCAGAGGGCAATAGAGGGGTAAATACTATAGGATATGGGAATCGGAAGACTAGGCTTGAGCCCTAGGACTTGAGTTCTAACTCTGCCAGTTAGTAGCTGTACGATCTTGGTAAGTCCCTTTGAACTTTTAGTTGCTTCATTTATAAAATGGGAATGTTACACTCGACCCTGCTACCTCACAAGGTTGTGATGATGATTAAACAAAATAATGTAGATGAAAAGGGAGTTTATCAAAATTTTAGATTCTGATATTTAGATATTTATTTATCCTGTGGTACTGACATTTCTTCCCAGGTTCAATTCTGTCATCCAGGGCTCAGCCACATGAAGAAATGGGGTCTTGGGTATTAGGGCTGAGAACTTCTAGTTTCTTAATAAAAACTGGGATAGGTGCTCCGTAGGGTAGTCTCCCTCCCCTAGTGCCCTCGGGGGCTCCAGAAGACCAGTCCCTGTGCATACAGTCTAGCAGACTTACAGGAGCACTGCCAAGAGGGACTCAGGAGACCCCTTCTTTCTTTCCCTTCTAGGTTGTTCCTCAAAGTCATTCAAGCTGTACTCACCCAAGGAGCCCCCGAACGGCAACGCCTTCCCCCCCTTCCATCCCGGCACCATGCTAGATCGGGATGTGGGGTGAGTTTCTTGTCCACTTCCTGTTCCTTCCCCAGATGGCATCCTGCCTGAAAAGGGGAAGGAGTGACACCCCCCAATAATTCCTGTCTTCCACCCCCATTCTCATAGCCTCTTCCCTTACACAGCCCAACTCCCATGTACCCGCCTACCTACCTGGAGCCTGGGATTGGGTAAGTGGAGCCCAGTGGGGAGGTTGGTGCTTTCCATTACAGGGGTGAAGGCGGGGGTGGTGGGGGGAGGCTCTGCTCCTACTGATCTCCCTTCTTCACTTCCCCCAGGAGGCACACACCATATGGCAACCAAACTGACTACAGGATATTCGAGCTTAACAAACGGCTTCAAAACTGGACAGAGGTATAGCCAAGGGAAAGGAGCTTGGAGGGAGAGGGCCATCTGGGCACCCCTGTGGTATGTCTTCTGACACACACACCCCTCCCTGTGCTTCTTAGGAGTGTGACAATCTCTGGTGGGATGCTTTCACGACTGAGTTCTTTGAGGATGATGCCATGTTAACCATCACTTTCTGCCTGGAGGATGGACCAAAGAGATATAGTGAGTGACCTCTGGGGGTCCTGCCAGTGCTGCCGTAAGAGCGTACATCTCCTGTGTCCTTCTAAGATCTGGGCGTGGGTATTTGTCCCAGGGGATCTGTCTTGGCAGGGATGGTATCTGCCTGACCACTTTTGAGATCCTTCTGTTCTGAAGAGTTTGTCCCATCTCTGCAGCCATTGGCCGGACCCTGATCCCACGCTACTTCCGCAGCATCTTTGAGGGGGGTGCTACGGAGCTCTACTATGTACTTAAGCACCCCAAGGAGGCATTCCACAGCAACTTTGTTTCCCTTGACTGTGACCAGGGCAGCATGGTGACCCAGCATGGCAAACCTATGTTCACCCAGGTTAGCACCCAGCTGGATGTGGAGCACTGAAGTACCTGGGTTTGATTCCCCTTCTGGCTCCCAAAAATGTACTTGGCTTTTCCCCAGGGAGACATAATGGGAAGTGGCAGGATGCACAGGGATGGCAGGCATGCTCCAGTATTCAGCAGACATGTATTGAGTTTGTACATGACAGTTTTCTGGGCTGCAGGGAGACACCAGTGAACAAGAGCCTGTCCTCATGGAGCTTATGGCTGACGAGTGTTTTACTAGCTACAAGAGGAGAGGACAAGAATCTGTTAAGCGTTTCTACTGTGTGTGTGTGTGTGTGTCTGTGTGTGTGCGTGTGTCTGTGTGTGTGTGTGTGCCGGTGTGGCAGGTATATGAGGAGATGGTCCATGTCAGTTATGCACCCAGATTTCTGTTCAGGTGGCAGGAGTGTATGTAGTGGGAGAATCATGAGGAAACAGGGGAACCGGTATACTTTTGCGTATGTGGGGAGGTGAGCAGACTTGTGACAAGCTTGTTTCCAGGTTTGTGTGGAGGGCCGGTTGTACCTGGAGTTCATGTTTGATGACATGATGCGGATAAAGACGTGGCACTTCAGCATCCGGCAGCACCGAGAGCTCATCCCCCGCAGCATCCTTGCCATGCATGTGAGTTGTGCACAGAACCTAAGCCACAAGGCTGAGGGCAGGCAGCGGGAAGGGTGGAACGAGGTCTGCCATTACCCGCCAGTGGCCCTAGACAGAGGGTTGAAGTTTATCCATCTGAAAAATGGGTTTTTATATAGTAGTCCCTCTTCTCTTGGGTGTCACGAGGCTAAGATGATAGGGCAGGTGAGCAGATGCAACCCAGGTGCTAGTATTCTTACTTTTCTCCTCCTCTAGGCCCAGGACCCCCAGATGTTGGATCAGCTCTCCAAAAACATCACCCGGTGTGGGCTGTCCAATTCCACTCTTAACTACCTCCGAGTGAGTCTCTGATCACCCAATTTCTGCCCCATCCCATTTGGTCTCCACTCCACGTCTGTCCCCTGACAAGCCACTAACTGGTCTCTCCCCAGCTCTGTGTGATACTCGAGCCCATGCAGGAGCTCATGTCCCGCCACAAGACCTACAGCCTCAGCCCCCGTGACTGTCTCAAGACCTGCCTCTTCCAGAAGTGGCAGCGCATGGTAGCACCCCCTGGTGAGTGCCTTGCACCTGCACCTGCTCTTACCAGTATCTGATGCTGCTTCCCCAAGGCTGTATCGCTGTCTCCTCACAAAGCCCTTTCCTCTTTCCTGGGTCTGCGAGACTGGGATCAGGGTAGGCTCAGGCTCCTTAGGAGCCAGAATGGGGAATAAGGGTCCCAGGGCGCTACCCCACCTGAGTCTCCTTTCCCTTGCACAGCGGAGCCTGCACGGCAGCAGCCCAGCAAGCGGCGGAAAAGGAAGATGTCAGGGGGCAGCACCATGAGCTCGGGGGGTGGCAACACCAACAACAGCAACAGCAAGAAGAAAAGCCCAGCCAGCACCTTCGCCCTCTCCAGCCAGGTACCTGTAAGCATCTCGGCTTTCTTCTCTCTTCTGGGCTGCCCCACTGCTGGCCCCTGACCCTTGACCCTGTCCCATCCTGAGCTCACTAGCAGACGTAGAAACAAAGACAGTTTTTCCCAGTGTACTTTGCCATCGTGGGCTGACTCTTGTCCCTGATGACAGTCCTTGTCAGTCACGTGCATGATTGTGATCACACAGACTCAGACGTAGCAACGTACGACATCAAGGGACGGAGACAGCCATGGGAACGTATGGACATAAAGGACAGACAGCTTAGGGGCCCACAGACTACCAGAGAGACACACACGCTGACAGAGGGACACACAGACTTGAATGTGTGCAAATCTAGAATACATACATGCACATACGTTTCCCCACCGGTGTTTCTGATCTGCTCCTTCTCTCTTACATTGGACAGAAGTTCAGGAGCCCCCTAAAATTTTGGAGAGATGGACTAGGGAGCTAGAGGAGTAGACTGACTTCTCCCAGAATCCAGTGGATATAGGTTAAAGGCTGTGATGCTTTGCAGTCATTCAGTGGGAAGTATTCCAGGGGTGGAGGGTATCAGAGGAGTTGGGGTTTTAAATTGGGGTATAAGCTGGGGGGTGTGGGGTTGAGTTTCCCAGCTGGGTGTTGGGGTTCTGGGGGTATCTGCTGCCCTGGGCTGGGCGAGCCCCTGCCCCGATTATGTTTGGGGACCTCCGCCACTCTCAGGATGTGATGGTGGTGGGGGAGCCCACCCTGATGGGCGGGGAGTTCGGGGACGAGGACGAGAGGCTCATCACCCGTCTGGAGAACACCCAGTTTGACGCGGCCAACGGCATTGACGACGAGGACAGCTTTAACAACTCCCCTGCCCTGGGCGCCAACAGCCCCTGGAACAGCAAGCCTCCGTCCAGCCAAGAGAGCAAATCGGAGAACCCCACGTCACAGGCCTCCCAGTAAAGGCTTTGCCATGGCCACCGCCACCCAGCGCTCTGCCTGTCTGCCCCACCCCTCGAAGCCCCAGGGAGCAGAAGACAGAATGAAGAGACTGAGCATCTAAAATGGGCAGCCTCATCCACCCGCTTCAGGGAGGAACTGGACTCACTGGGGGCAGGTGCCAAGATTTGCCCCCCCAGTGGCCCTGGGCTGGGGCTGGCCTCTGCAGAGCCTTTTGGGGAAGGGGGTACTCATGTGGATGCCTGTGTGGACCCTGGGCCTCTGAGAAATGTCCTGACCACCTCCCAGGGCATTTGCCTCCATCCTCACCCCAGGTTCTGGGTTCCCTCATCCTCCTGACTCCACCCTCTTCAAGCCTGGGGTTGTCTATGCCCACAGCCCTTAGGGACTTAAAAGTTATGGGGCTTGATTGAATGCCCCTCCTCCAGACCCTCCCCTTAGGTGGCTGGTAGTAGAGGGGTAAAGCTTTGGGCTCCTCCCTTCTGCCACCTATCCCAGCTCCAAGTTTTTTAAAAAATAATATTATTAAAGATGTAAGTTTAAAAAAAAATCACTCATGTCCCCTATTTCCCCTTATTAAAGGTCCAGCTACCTCCCTATGCCTGGCAGATGGAGAGCTTAGGGCCTATGTGGAGGTAGTGGGGTGTGCATCACCATTTTACACAGTTTGGAGAGCTTCAGACCAAGGAGACACTTTGCCATCTCTCTTCTCTTTTCCTCTGGGGTGACTGGAGTTGGGGAAGGCATGCCATGGGGGTAGGGCGCCATTGATGGCCTCACTTTTGTGACAGCCCCCTGCTGTTGTCTCTGTCTCCCCATCCTCTAGGACTCTGGCCTGCCCTCCTAGTGCTTGTGACTCCTTCTATCCCAGCCCCCAACCCCCTCCCTCCACGGTGTGTATATTCTTTACAAGTCCTCCACTAGAGCAGCTGTCTTGGATGGGGTGAGGGGGAGGCTCCCTGCCTTAGGGAGTGTGGAGGGAAGGGAGCAGCCTTGTTTGTCACTGTGTTTTTGTTTTGTCTCAGTTGGGCAGGCATGGGTGGAGGAGGGGTTCATCCACTCTCCAGTACTCTCTTTCCCCAACTCCTCAGACTGCATATCTAGTCCTCCCCTGCCCTTCAAGGAGGGGGAGAAGCCACTGAGGGTGTCCCAGCTCTGAGCCCACCAGGGAGCAATAGGCTTTTGTCCTCCAGCTGAAGTAAAGGCTCTTCATCTCCCAGTATCTCCTCTCTCCCCTTCTTCATAGAAGGACAGGGGAGGCAGCCAGGATCCTCAGCTCTGTTTCACAATTGGACATGTGGAGGCTCCAGGCCCAGGGTGAGGCCGAGAGCAGGGTCCCATGAGTCTGGACGCAGCTCTGTGGCTTCGCTGCCTTCTCCTGTGGCCAGTTCCAGAAGTGTTAGCACCACCTCTCTCCCCACTCTTCCTTCTGGATTCTGGGGTCCCCCACATCCTGTTTCCTCTACTCCAGCTGCCACTTTTGGAAGGATATTGTGTCAGGAGCTGAGGGAAGGGGTAGGGAAGGTGGATGTCCCACCCCGCCCGCTGTAATGCCTTTTTTTTTTTTTTTTTTTTTTTGGGCCATTTGAGTCATGTATGGTACCGCTCAATAAAGAGACTTTTTGGTTTGAGAGTGTCTTGGTTGGTCATTGATGCCTATAATGACTCAGTCCAAGGCAGTCTTTTTCCCCTCCTTCCTGCAGTCCCTAACACCAGTCATTGGGGAAGAGGCATGAATTGGGCTTGTGAATTCCCCCTCACTCCCATCTCACATTTCCCCTCACTCTTCTGGTGGTGTTCTTGATGTGTCCCAGGCTGCCCTGTATTCCTCAAAAGTTGACTTCCCAGCCCCTCCCAGGACTATTGTTCCTCACCCCTGTCATGGGGCTGCCAGACAGGTGGTGGCCCTCTGCAGGCTGGGTTCCTGGGATAGATAGACCTGGATTAAGCTGTTGGGGGAGGGGTGGAGGAAGGGGTCCTTGCCTAGGAGGGGACTGGATTGGCGGAGCTTTGGGTGGTTAGAATTCTTGGGAGACTCAGTCCTGTTTTTGTCAGATTCCTACCCCTACCTGGCCTCTAGCTTACCAGCCCAGCTGAGATCTGAACTAGTCTCCTCTGGTGTTAGGTCCCTGGGTGGGGAAGTGGGAGAGTAGTGGGGTTGTCTCCTTGCTGACTTTGGGCTGAGGCACAGAGAGAGGAGGATGCTTAAGCACTATTGCTAGGGGACAGCCTGAAGCTCCACAGAGAGATGGTAGGACGAATAGGGCACTTTTCAGACTCCTTTCCAGGTATTCTCTTTGATTCCCCTCCTTCCCCACTATTATAGAAGATTGGCAAGATAGGGAGATACTGCAGTGGGTTGGGGAGGGGTATTAGCACCTGCAAAAACCCCTACCCAGTCTCCCTCATTTTCTTTTTTTCTTTTCTTCTTTATTTTTGGTTGTGCCGCACATCTTTCAGGATCTTAGTTCCCTGACCAGGGATTGAACCCGGGCCACGGCAGTAAAAGCGTCAGGGAATTCCAAGTCTCCCTCATTTTCATCCCAGACAGGGGAATCTGAGGCCTCAGACTGTTCCCTCACTAAGGTCTCTGGATCTCAAGTAAGGCCTCATAGACCTGCACCTCTGCCCCCACCTCCCAAGCTGGCAGGAAGAAACCAGAGGAAAGGACTGCATGGCCCACCCCACACCCTTTCCAGTCCATGCAGTTACCTCGGCCGTGCCCTGCTGCCAGCCCAGCTCCTCGTTGCTCCAGGACCTCAGAACTCCAAGGCCTGCATTTGTACACACACACATATCCCACCCCTCTGCAGGCCTGATCTGACTGAAGGACATTTACCAGCCAGCTGTGACCACTAATTTGCCCTGGAAGTCGTACGTAACACCTATCTGCAGTGTGTTTGTGTCTGGCGCTAGGTGTACAACTGACCTTTTTGCCTGGGTGTGAGCTTGTGTATGTAGTAACTTCTGACCTCAGAGAGGGCTTGGATATGTGTATATAAGGGACGTATACATGTATTAATAGGCATGGGGGCTTGTATATGCATTTGTTTATGATGTATGTCTTGGTGGATTCATTCATTCAGCTAATATTCATTGAGCCCTCTCCAGGTGCCAGCCCCAATTCCATGTGCTAGGGATGCGGTGCTGAACAAGGCAGAGGAGGCATGACCACTGGGTGTGAGTTGGCAGCGAAAGGTACATAAATGAGGATGTGTTGTTGAATGCAAGGCTTGGCAGTACGATTGTGTTGGGTTATGGGGCTGCCAGGGCGGGCATGTGACTGGGTTTCAGCATTTGCAGGTTCACATTGTGTGTGTGTGTATGTTTCTGAAAGGGAGGTGGGGGTCCAGGGGAGAGGTAGATTGCTAAGCCTGGACTCTGCCCTGGGGGAAATGAATGGGCCAGAGAGACAGGGGAACCCACTTTTTGAACTCAGGAAACCTGGTGGCCAGTGACTTCCTCTGAAGCCCCAGATCTGGCTCCTCCCTGTTTGCCCCAGTGGCCCCTCTGGGGAAGGCCCTTGTTCAGGAGGAATTGCTGGGGTGGGGGAAGTAAACCCTTCAAAGCCCTCATGTCCTCTGTTTCCGGGTGCAGGGGAGGGCCCAGTCCCAGGCCCAGCATGATGCTGAGAAACTTGTTTCAGCCCAACTGTGTATGCCAGCCAGGCCCCACTGCAGAGGTCCAGGCCTTGACCTCCAGGCCCCCAGCTCATCCTGAACCCAGCTCCTTCCCCATGTTTCCTAACCCAGTCCAATCCAGCCTGGTTTCTAGCCCCTTTCTTAGGACTGCTAGTCTAGTCCTGCACAATCTCCAGCCCCTTTTATACCAGTAGCCCAGTCCAGCCTAACCTCTAACCCCTTTCCTAAAGGTAAGAGGCCAGCACAGCAAGCCCAGCCCAGTTCAGTCTGACCTTAAGCCCCTTCCCCTAAGGTGGAAAGTTTGAAGCTGCCCTCCCAGAGCTTCCCCCCAATCCCTTTTTTCACAAAGTAGGGTCTCATTTTGGGGATTGGTAGAAGTAGAGGTGAGAGTACAGGATTAGGAGCTACAGTTAGGATGAAGAAGGAAAGGGCAGGGAAGACTGGGAGATGAGGGGCAGAGGGTGCTTAGGATGGCCCAGGCGTGTCCTGGGCCAGGCTGAAAAGAGGGAATGTGTAAAAAGTTGTGAGTCAGCTGCCCCGTAGTTCCAAACGGAATTTTTTTTTAATTAATTTATTTTTGGCTGCGTTGGGTCTTCGTTGCTGTGTGCGGGCTTTCTCTAGTTGTGGCGAGCGGGGGCTACTCTCGGTTGTGGTGCGCGGGCTTCTCATTGCGGTGGCTTCTCTTGTTGCGGAGCATGGGCTCTCGGCGCACCTGCTTCAGTAGTTGTGGCTCGTGGGCTCTAAAGTGCAGGCTCAGTAGTTGTAGCACACGGGTTTAGTTGCTCCGCGGCATGTGGGATCTTCCCGAACCAGGGCTCGAACCCGTGTCCCCTGCATTTGCAGGCAGATTCTTAAGCATTGCGTCACCAGGGAAGTCCCCAAACTGAAGTTTGAAGATGGTGGTTTTGACCTCCACTGGACCCAGCTCTCCAGTACCCAGAATGCTTACAACACTCTACCATGTGGTCACAGTACCATTCTCTCAGGACGCACCTCTTAGGCTTCTTTCCACTCCATCCGGAGGTCTTCAATGAAGAGCAGGAAATGAACGACAGACAACACACCCTGTAGTTCTTAGCCTAGGGAATGGGGGGAGCTGAATGGTAATGGAAGCTGACCCACCTCCAGGTTCCTACTCCACCAATTCCAGGACACTTTTCCTGAAGTAGCTAAACCCTGGATTACTCCTCTCCCTGCTGCTGCACCTGCCACCAGCTCACCTCTCCAGGAGGAGAACCTAGAGAAAAGTCCCAGAGAGGGTTGGGAAGGAAGAAACTTTTCCCCCTCTCCCCCAAACAAATAAGGCTACCTGGAGAAAGTAGGCATAATTTCTCTCCCTTGCTGTTAATGGATGTCAGGTGCACAGAATTAGATTAATCATACCCTTGTTTCATGGCACACTCTTTTCATTGCCCTGTGCACAGGACACATTTATTTAATTATAGTACTGTCATAGAACTTATCACATGAAAGCTAGGACCTTGGCAATAACTGAAATGCATCCTCCTCCTGAGGTATCCACCATTCTCTTTTCCTTTTTATAAATTTATCTTAGCTTTATGTATTTCCAATTTTTTTTTTTAGTTTTTTTTAACCTTATTATAGAGGAATACTGCTGTATGTAGTTTTTGGCTGCTTATTATTTTTACTTAATATTACTAAGATTCATATTGCTGCAGTTCATGCATTTTGAGGGCTGTGTAGTATTCCACTATGTGACTATACCACAGTTCTTTATTCTCCTGTCACTGGACATCTGGGTTGTTTCTATCATGGTTTCTGCTCTCTTGAAGAGCCTTCCTATGAACATTTTTATTCCTTTCCCCTATTTTATGTGAGCAGAGTTTTTCTTGGTTTTATATTTCGGTGTGATCTCTGCAAACTGATGTTCCCACCTCTGAAGCCCAGGTCTGAGTGCGTTTACTATGGCAGAGGATCTAGGGTTAACTTGAATTAAAGTTCAAACATTTATTGTGAATTCCCTGGCGGTCCAATGGTTAGGACTCGGCACTTTCGCTGTGAAGGGTCCAGGTTCTATCCCTGATCGGGGAAACTAAGATCCCGCAAGCCACGTAGCCCAAAAAAAAAAAAAAAAAAAAAAAAAAATCCAAACATTCATTGAGTACCTGCTATATAAAGTACTCTGTCCATTCATTCATTCAGCCAGTCAAGCTACATTTAGTGAGCATCTACAACATGCCAGGAACTGGAGATGGAACAGTAGATAAGAAAACATGACTTATAGAGTTGGGTAGGGAAATAGATGTTAAACAAACAGTTACATATATATGCAATTACAATTTATATATAACTGAATAGTGCAGGTTAGATATATAATAGAGACCTTTTTTTTTTTTTGGCTGTGCCACACAGCGTGCGGGGATCTTGGTTCCCCAACCAGGGATCAAACCCATGCCCCCTGCAATGGAAGCGCAGAGTCTTAACCACTGGACTGCCCGGGAAGTCCCAGAGAGAGACCTAATTTAAACTGGTGTGTTAAAGAAGGCCTCTCTAAGGGAGTGATGTATCGGCTGAGACTTGAAGGATTAGGAGGACTCCACCAGATAATGTGCATGGGGAGGGGGATTTCATGGGGAGGAAATAGGTCCTGATGCTGGGAAGTGCTTAGTGGGTTGGAAGAATAGAACACCAGTGGGTTCTGGGCCTGGTGAGCAAAGGAAAGTGGTGGCAGGAGAGAGGCTGAGGCTAGATGGGACAATGCCATGGTGTCAATAACGATGATGACAATAGCAATTAATATTCATTCTGCACCAGGTATTGTGAGAAATGCTTTATATCAATTATTATCTCATCGAAAGCTGAGCACAGCTCTGTGTTGTGGGTCCTGTTATTATCTCCCATTAATATGAAGAAACTAAGTGCCAGAGAGGCCAAGCAACTTGCCTAAGATCACAAAGATAGCAAGGTGTTTGAATTTCATCCAAATGTAATGGACTGTCACTGCAGGGTCTAAGGCGGTCATGGTTAAGACCTGGTCCCTGCCCTCCTGAAACTCCCCAAACGGGAAAGCCAGACATAGCCACATGTTGAGTAAAAGCACACATCAGGGAGCAGGATTAGAAACCTGCGAAGTGCTTTAGACTTACAGGGAGAGAAATTCGTTTTGACCAAAGTGATCTGGGAACACTTCTTGCTGAAGGTGAAATTGGTTGTGATTGTGGAATGGAGGTGGACCTGTGACAGGTAATTTTGTCAAGGATCGACAGACATTCTTAGTAGAGGGATGGCTTTAGGAAAGGTACTGAAATGGGATGGTCAAGGGAAGGAATGGTGGGTACTTTGCTGGATAGGAGAGAAGGAATCAGCAAAACTGCCCTCCATAGTCTTTCTAGATTGTAGAGAGTTTTGAATGACAAGCTGAGAAGTTTGTTTATTTTATTTTTTTTGGCCGCACTGCGCGGCTTGTGGGATCTTAGTTCCCTGACCAGGGATCAAACCCAGGCCCTCTGCAGTGCAAGCTTGGAGTCCTAACCACTAGACGGCCAGGGAATTCCCAAGCTGATAAGTTTAGACTTAATTTTATAGGGAGTGGGAAGCCACCAACTGTTTTTGAACAGAGAAGTGACCTAGTTAGATACTTCTTTTAAAGTGAGATTGGTTTAGTGTGGTGTATAGAACTAGAGAAGGGGGACCAAGTACGGGGCCGAGAAGCCCATGCTACTAGCAACTTAAAAAACCAAAACAAAAAGATCCTATCTTATCATAAAATAAATTGTATAAGATTAAAGAATTAAATGTAAGCAAATAAAATTAGATGAAAATAAGATGAAATACTATTCATCACCTTTCTAGAAGTATGTGTGGATAGGATAAACTTGTAAGATTTTAAATACCATAGAAGAAATCAGAAAGGAAAAGAGTGAATAATAAAAAAAGAAAAAAACCCAAAAAGAGTGATCAATTTTGCTACATATAGACTGAGTTTATAACTTTGGTATATGTGTGTGTAAATAAAAAAGTAGATCCTGACTCTCTACCCCTTATACCGGCCACAAAAAAAAAAAAAAAAAAGCAGGTGTGCTGGGAAATATATTTGTAACAAATATGATGAGTTACAATCTTTCTGTACAATTAATTAATGCAAAATAAGTTTAATAAAGAGACTCCTCACTAGATAAAAGGGTAAAGGACAATTTCAGAGGAGGAAGCACTAAGACTAAAATACATAGAAATATAGTAATCGAATGTATATTTAAATAATATGGCTCTTGGGCTTCCCTGGTGGCACAATGGTTAAGAATCCGCCAGCCAATGCAGGGGACACGGGTTCAAGCCCAGGTCCGGGAAGATACCACAAGCCGTGGAGCAACTAAGCCCATGTGCCACAACTACTGAGCCTGCGCTCTAGAACCCACGAGCCACAACTACTGAAGCCTGTGCATCTAGAGCCTGTGCTCCGTAACAAGAGCAGCCACCGCAATGAAAAGCCCAAGCACCGCAACAAAGAGTAGCCCCTGCTCACTGCAACTAGAGAAAGCCCGCACAGCAACGAAGACCCAATGCAGCCAAAAATAAAATAAATTTAAAAAAAATTAAAAAATAATAATATGGCTCTTTTTTGTCTATTAAACAAAGATTTCTTTTAGTAAATTAAAAAAATATGTAACAGCTTTATTGAGATATAATTTACACACCATACAATTCACCCATTTAAAGTGTACATTTCAGTGGCTTTTAGTATATTTCTTAAGTGTTGTGCAAACATCTCCTAAACCTATTTTAAAACATTTTCATCACTTAGAAAAGAAAACCCATACCCAGCAGCAGTCATGCAACATTTTCCCCCACTATCCCAGCCCCAGGCAACTACTAACCTACTTTGTCTTTTTTTTTTTATGTTTATTTATTTATTTATTTGGTTGCGCTGGGTCTTAGTTGAGGCTTGCAGGCTTCTTAGTTATGGCATGCGAAGTCTTACTTGTGGCATGCATGTGGGATCTAGTTCCCTGACCGGGGATCAAACCCCGGCTCACTGCATTGGGAGTGTGGAGTTTTAACCACTGCACCACTACTTTATATCTTTATTAATTTGCCTATTTTAGACATGTCATATAAATGGATTCATACAGTATATGGCCTTTTGTGCCTAGCTTCTATCACTTAGCAGCATATTTTCAAGTTTCATCCATGTCACCCCATGTATCAGTATTTCATTTCTTTTTATTGCCAAGTATAATTTTCCATTGTATGAATATACTACATCTTATTTAACCATTCAGCAGTTGAGGGACATTTGGATTGTTTCTACTTTCTGTCTGCTATGAATAATGGTGCTATGAACATTTGGGTACACATATTTGATTAGATACATATTTTGATTTCTCTTGGGTATATACCTTAATTGTACAAAAAGATTGTAACTCATCATATTTACGCAAATGTATTTCCCAGCACACCTGCATTTTTTTTTGGCGGATGTAGGGGGTAGGGAGTCAGGATCTACCTTTTTATTTACACAGACATATACCAAAGTTATAAATTTAGTCTATATGTGGTTAACTTGATCACTCTTCATTTTTTTTCTTTTTTTATTGTTCACTCTTTTCCTTTCTGATTTCTTCTATGGTATTTAAAATCTTACAAGTGGAATTGCTGGGTCATATGGTAACTCTATGTTTAACCTTTTGAGCAACTGCCAGACTGTTTTCCAAAGTGACTGCACCACTTTACAGTCCCATGAGCAATATATGAAGGTTCTAATTTCTCTATATCCTCCCCAACACTTGTTATCATCTGTTTTTTTTTTTATCATAGCCATCTTAGAGTGTGCAAAGTAGTATCTCATCATGGTTTTGATCTACATTTCCCTGATGACTAATGACATTGAGCATCTTTTTTCTTTTAATTAATTAATTAATTTTTATTTTTGGCTGCATTGGGTCTTCATTGCTGTGCGAGGCTTTCTCTAGTTGCGGCGATCAGGAGCTACTCTTTGTTGTGGTGTGCAGGCCTCTCATTGCGGTGGTTTCTCTTGTTGTGGAGCATGGGCTCTAGGCGCGCGGGCTCAGTAGTTGTGGCTCACAGGCTCTAGAGCGCAGGCTCAGTAGTTGTGGCACACGGACTTAGCTGCTCCGCGGCATGTGGGATCTTCCTGGACCAGAGCTTGAACCCATGTCCCCTGCATTGGCAGGTGGATTCTTAACCACTGCGCCACCAGGGAAGTCCCCACTGAGCATCTTTTATTAGCCATTCGTATACCTTCTTTGGAAAAATGTCTCTGCAGATCCTTTGCCCATTTTTTAATTGTCTTTTTATTGTTTTGTTTTTTTTGAGGTATAGTTAATGTACAATGTTGTGTTTCAAGTGTACAGCAAAGTGATTCAATTATATATATTTTCTTTTTCATATTTTTTACTGTGTTTTAAGAGTTATTTATACATTGTAGATGCAAGTCTTTTATCAGATGTATGGTTTGCAAATGTTTTCTCCCATTCTGTGGGTTGTCTTTTTGCTTTTATGATAGTGTCTTTTTTTTTTTTTTTTTTTTTGCGGTACGCAGGCCTCTCACTATTGTGGCCTCTCCCGTTGCGGAGCAGAGGCTCCGGATGCGCAGGCTCAGCAGCCATGGCTTATGGGCCTAGCTGCTCCGCGGCATGTGGGATCTTCCTGGACCGGGGCACGAACCTGTGTCCCCTGCATCGGCAGGCAGACTCTCAACCACTGCGCCACCAGGGAAGCCCGAGAGTGTCTTTTTTTTTTTTTTCTTTTTTTTTTGCCAATTTTAAATACAGAGAGTGTCTTTTGAAGCACAAAAGTTTTAAACTTTGATGAAGTCCAAATTATCTATTTTTTCTTTTGTTGCTTATGCTTTTGGTGCGCTTGGTAAACTATGCTTTGAAGTGTAACATACAGAAAAGTACACATATCATAGAAATACAACTTGACGAATTTTCTCCAACTGAACACACAAACTGAACCAGCACTGAGATCAAGAAGTAGAACATTACCAGCACCCTGAAGTCTTCTCATGACCCTTCCCAATCATTTTTCCCCTGCAAGGGTAAGCACTGTCCTAATTTTTAACACCATGATTGATTTTGCCTGGTTTTTGAAGTATGTAAATAAAATCATACTAAAGCGGCAAAGATTTTCAATGATCCTACTCAATGCTGAAAAGGATGTGAAGAGACTAGAATCTCATACACTTTAAGTAAACTAATCTCTCAGAAAAGCAACTTGTATTAAGGTGCACAACATTTGACCCACTAATTTCATTTCTGGGAATCACAGCATTACTTATAATACAGAAAATTTGGAAACTCCTGAAAGTGATGGATAGGAGAATGGCTTGGTTGACTATGGGACATTCTAAGAATGGAATGCTATACAGCCATCAAAATGACATTTACCAGGCTTCCCTGGTGGTGCAGTGGTTGAGAGTCCGCCTGCCAATTCAGGGGACGTGGGTTTGTGCCCCAGTCCGGGAAGATCCCACATGCCGCGGCGCGGCTGGGCCCATGAGCCATGGCCGCTGGGCCTGCGCGTCCGGAGCCTGTGCTCCGCAACGGGAGAGGCCACAACAGTGAGAGACCCGCGTACAGTGAGAAAAAAAGAAAAAAAAAAAAGATATTTACCAAGAGGTTAAAAGAATGTGAAAAATACACTTACGATCAATGTTAACTGAAAAAGTAGGATGATAAATTATCATACAAAATGTCTGCAATTATGTAAAAGGTCTTTGCCTGGGGAAAAAGTATCAATACATGGGAAGAAAGTACAATGGTGGGAATAAGATGATTGGATTCTGGGTGGATTTTTCTTCTCTTTGCCATTTTTCAAACTTCCTTTAATGTACTCACACTACATTTATAACAACCAATACTAACCATAAGAGAGACAAAATCCTGGTGGGAAGTAGTAAAGACCTGAATTAGGGTGTTTGTGGTGGGCCTGGGGAGAGAAGCAGGAGTATAGATACCATTTGGCAGTTTATTGAATATGGGGAGTGAGTAGGTGGGAAGGATGGAAGGCAATGTTAAGGTTTGGAGGAACTGGGAGGACACTGGTGCCATGAACTAAAATAGGGACTCCTGAAGTAATCACCGCACAGTGGTCCAGAGCACGGGCTCTTGCTAGAGACATACCTTTTTTGAATCCTGGCCCAACCACTTATAGGTGGATAACACTGAACAAGTTATTTAACCTCCTTGAACTTGTTTCCTCATCTCTACAATGGGGATAATAATAGCACCTGTCTTAGAGGATTGTTAGGAGGATGAAATGATATAGAGAGTTTAGAGAATGCCTGGCACAGAGTAAGCTTTCAGTAAAGATTAACAATTGTGATATGCCAAGAGGCCCTGGGAGGTTGGCGGGGGGTGGGGGGGAGGGGGGCAGGGCTAAGACGTCTCACTCCCCAGCCACCTGTTAGACCAGAAACAGTCCTTCCATCTCCCCTTTCCCAGCTTGCTCACTGCCAGGAGGTCACCCCAGGAGATGCTTCAAAGCCCACCAGGGTGGGAGTGGCCGGGACTGTGAAGTAGGATGTGTGGGAGGACTGGTTTGGAGGAATGGAAGGACTGGTTTGGAGGAACGGGAGGGTTAAGAGCTAGGAAACTGCAAATTAAGTAGGCCAGTCTAGCAGCAAAGCAGAGAGGCTCTGGAGTACCCCACTGGAGCCTTCCTGTCCCATATCAGTATATCATGATGCTTTCTGGATAGTATAAGGAGGGGCATGGCTAATTGGGTCTCTTCTGTCTCACCACTCTGCCTCTACTCCCACTTAGACCTAGACTTGTGAGAGCAAGGTCTCTTGGTCTCTAAAAAACAAGGACAGCCAGTGGGACATCTTCAAGAAGATAAGGCGAGCTCCATGTGTAAGTTTGTCCTCCAGAGGCCACCCTGCCACCACCCCTCCCTGCCCTGCACACACGGGCGGGAGGTAAGACGTGTGAGTAGCTACCTGGATGTCTGGCAGAAGCCTAAGACCACATTCCCTCCAGGCCCCCTCCCAGGTCTTGAAATATGAGGCTGGCTACATAACTGTACCTGCTGCTTGCCTTCATCTTCAGTCTGGTGCTCTTTCTGTCTGGCTTCAGCCTGTAAGGCTGCCTGTGTGAGTTCTGCAGGGGCTATTCATTTTATCACTCCAGTTCCCAGCACCACCTATCTGCCTGCTTCCCGCTGGGTGTGACCACACTCCTCTTGTTTGTTGCCCTTCCCCTACCCAGTGTGCATGCCTCATGTCTGAAAGCTAGTCACTCAGGCCAGGAGCCACCTCTGGTCTCCTCAGGAAGATCCTATCCTAACCTGTAACCCCTCCCCACCTTATGCAACTTGCTCCCCACTCTGACTTTCTGGGCCCCATCCCTCCAAGAACCATCCCCTTTCATTACCCAGAACTCCCCAAACCCAACCCCTGCCTATACCCTGGTTCCTCTCATCTGCCTCTGACCCCTCTTCCATTTTCCTCTCTCCTCCCTGACCCCTCACCTCCATCCATCTTCTCCTAATTTCTACACCCCCACCTGTCCTCTACTGACTCTCAACCTTTCTGCACGTTCTGACCTGACCTTGAGTTCTTTCCCACTCTCCCCCATGCCTTTTCTCCCCAGGGGCTGGAACATCTGCAGCTTCATAAGCAATAAGCAGCTGTATGAGGCCATTTCCTACAGCAGCTACTCCGTTGGAAATAACATGTACAACCTTCACTCTTTCCTTAAGTCCATCCTTCAGGCACAGAGGGGACTTAACCCTCCCTCCACCCCTGGGAATTTCTCTCTGAGTCCCAGACTCAGATCCTACCCCCACTCCAGAATCCCAGCCTCCCAGAGAGCCTGAGCCACACCCATGGGAGTGTCAGATTCCAGGCCTCACAGTCACAGATGTGAGACATCAGTCTACCCAATCTCATTTCTCTGTCCCTTCTCCCTAGGATTTCTGGGCAGGAAACCCCCTTCCCCTCAAATTTTAACTTACTCCTAGTGTCCTGACCCTGCTCCCTCTACCTCCCAGGACATGGATGTAAACACTATCTATGGATAGGAGACCATCAGAAAAATCCAGTCCAACCTGCTGGGTGAGGTGGAAGCAGCCTGCAGTGGGACTAGGAGGGACTGGGAACTCTGGTGGCTCATTATCATCCTGTCTCCCCCAGATTTCAGGCCCTTGCTGGGGATCAACATGTGGATCACCCTCCGTGGGTACCTCCATTATGTTTTTTTCAACACCACCAAGCAATTCTCCAGTACCAGCTGGGTGTCCTACAATTCAACTCAATTCTGACACTATCTACCTGGAGAATAGCATCAGATCCTATGGGTTAAGGGCTTGGTCCCACAAGACTGCCCCCTACTTCAGATGCCAATCGTAAGTCCAGGTTGTTACCTGTGCTTCTGACCGACTGGCTAATTAATTGGACATTCCCATGCCACCCCTCCCTGGTTTGATTAATTTGCTAGAGCAGCTCAGGGAACTTAGGAAACCAGTTTACTTACTAGATTACCAGTTTATTACAAAGGACATGAATGAACAGCCAGGTGAAGAGACACATAGGTAGAGGTCCGGGAGGGTCCTGAACACAGGAGCTTCTCTCCCTGGGGAGTTTGGAGTACACCACCTTCTGCCCGGTGGATTCATTCTGGTTCACCAACCTGGAAGCTCTCTGAATCCAGTCCTTTGGGGTTTTTATGGAAACCTCATTACATAGACATGATTGATTAAATCATTGACTATTGGTGATGGATTCAACCTTCAGTCCCTCTCCCTTCCCTGGAGGTCAGGTGGTGAACTGAAAGTTCCAACCCTCTGATCACTAGGTTGGTTCCCCTGGCAACCAGCCCCAACCTTAGGTACTTTCCAAAAGTCACTTCATTAACATAAACTCTGGTGTAGTTGAACGGGTTTATTTGTTATGAATATCAAGACATGTTTCTCAAGACACATTTATCAATTATGAAGCTCCAAGAGTTTTAGGAGCTCTGTGCCAGAAATGGAGACGAAGACCAATTACATATTTCTTATTATATATCACAGCATCAAAAGCCCATGCTGGAATCCTTTTCTGAGCAGATTGAGAGTGAGAGGGATGGGTTGGGGGGGCGCTGTGGGCGGGCAGCCCAGCCCAGGCTCAGGTAGAAGCAGGCCCACAGTGACAGCAGTCAAGACCTCCTAGCTGGATGAACAAATGCTTGGGAGGAAGGCCCAACTATTAGGTTTGAATCTTGCTTCCACCTCTACGGAGCCGCACCATAGACACGTTTAACTTAGGACCAGTACAGCCGTCTGCACTCAGCAAAGAGCAACTCCATTTTAAACAACTGGCAGGGTGAGAAGGGAGATGGCATCTCAGTTACACTAAGTGTGAGTTCAATGATTCAAGCATTTTTCATGCAACATGGACCCTAAAAGCAAGCCAGCTGCCAAATCTGGTGCTCAACCACTGAAACAACAATTGGTTCCCAACTGGCTGAGCTGGACTTATTGAGAGGTCAGCTCTACCTTATTTTATGGATGATTTAAGGAGTTATCATGTTTTGACTATATGATTCAATTTTTGACCTATGTGTTTACTTTAAAATCTAATCTCTTTGTATGATATAATTCTGTTGTACTTACTTTGTGACCCTTTCTCCGTCATTTATCCTCTGATCCTCAGTTTCCTTAAGATCAGAGAAACTGATCTTAAGAGATTCCTAACTATTAGTGCCCTCCAAATGACATGTATAGAATATACAAGTAAGTTCTTCCACAGTCATTCTCTCTTTTAATCCTCAAAACTGTTCTATCATGTAGATACTATTCCTTTTCCTCTTTTATGGCTGTGGAAATTGAGGTTCAAAGAGGTTAAGAAAGTTATTCAAGGTTACACAGACAATAGGTGGTAAAGGCAGGATTAAATCCTTGTGAGTTCTTATCCAGTGTGTCTCCAGGTACCCTTCTAACACTTGGGAGGAATGCCCCAGATCGATGGGCAGGCAGGCCCTCTTGAAGTGTTGGGGCTAATTAAAATAGAAGGATGTTTTAATTAATTAATTAATTTATTTATTTATTTTTGCGGTACACGGGCCTCTCACTGTTGTGGCCTCTCCCATTGCGGAGCACAGGCTCCGGACCCGCAGGCTCAGCAGCCATGGCTCACGGGCCCAGCCGCCATGGCTCACGGGCCCAGCCGCTCCGCGGCATGTGGTATCTTCCCGGACCGGGGCACGAACCCGTGTCCCCTGCATCGGCAGGCGGACTCTCAACCACTGCGCCACCAGGGAAGCCCTGGATGTTTTATTTTTACATGTACCTCCTTTGCCTTATAAGTTTCAGTGCTCTTGGTCCTTTGTTCATATGCCTAAGTACTAAGTTAAACTCCCACTGCTAGGGTAGTCCACTCATGCCTGGGGGTCCTATCCTTGAGCTGAGAGGGGTTCCCCAGGTCCACACGGGAAGGGGAAAGGTGCTGGCCAAGGATCCAGCTTGCCTGTTTGCAGCTTAGTTTTCTCTGTAATATGGGCATCATAACTGCTGCTCTGTGGGCTTCAGAGGGTAGGCGGATCAGATGAAGTAGATAACAGGGAGTTACTTTTTTTTCTTTAAGTTTTGGCTGCATGCGGGCTTTCTCTAGTTGCGGCGAGCAAGGGCTACTCTTCGTTGTGGTGCGTGGGCCTCTCACTGAGGTGGCTTCTCTTGTTGCGAAGAACGGGCTCTAGGCACACAGGCTTCAGTAGTTGCGGCGTATGGGCTCAGTAGTTCTGGCTCTCAGGCTCTAGAGCACAGGCTCAGTAGTTGTGGCACAAGGGCTTAGTTGCTCCGCGGCATGTGGGATCTTCCCGGACCAGGGATCGAACCCATGTCCCCTGCATTGGCAGGCGTATTCTTTTTTTTTTTTTGGCAGGCGTATTCTTAACCACTGCGCCACCAGGGAAGTCCAGGGAGGTACTTTGAGGTGTGAAATGCTCTTCCAGTGTGTATGTGTGTGTGTGTGTGTGTGTGTGTGTGTGTGTGTGTTGGGGAGGGGTGGGTGGAAGTTATCCAAGGCGTGGCCTGGCAGAGCAGTTTCTTCCCAGGCTAAGGTCAAAGCCAGGTCCTCTTCCCACTATCAACACCAGAGCCTGGGTCCTGTTTGTTGTTCTTGGCTCCTCTCCTAGCAACCAAAGCAGCGTTGAAGAAGGTATTGCCAAGCAATGGGGACCTTGCCTCTCAGCTCTCTAGGAAGAGGGGTCAGAGCTCCAGACCCTGGCAGCAGCCTTATAGCACCCTGGGCAAGTGCAGGGAGCTCTACCAGCAACTGCAAGTTCATGGCCTAAGGCCCAACCTCAGCCTTAGCTTGGTGAGGGGCCCTCCCGAGACCTTCAGCTCTTTACTGCTACCCTGAGTTTGACCCAGAAAAGATAGCCTCCACCCAAGATATATACCCCGTCCTTAGGGAGACCTGATGAGGGAGACCCCACCTCATTCTTGGGGTGTGTATTAGCTTTCTAGGGCTGCAGTAACAAATTATCACAAACTTGGTGGCTTTAAACAACAGAAATTTATTCTCTCACAGTTCTGGAGGTCAGAAGTTCAAAACTAAGGTGCCCACAAGGTTGGTTTGTTCTGGAGGCTCTGAGGAGAATCCATCCCATGCCTCTTTCCTAGCTTCTGGGGGCTAGCAGCAATCCTTGCCATTCCTTGGCTTGTAGACCCATCACTCCAATCTCTGCTCTGTCTTCACGTGACCTTCTCCTTCTGTGTCTCTGTGTTGTCTCCTTTTCTGTCTTATAAGGATACTCATTCTTGGATTTAGGACCCACCCTAGTCCAGGATGACCTCTTTTTGAGATCCTTACCTTGATTAACTCTGCAAGGACGCTGATTCAAAATCAGGTCGTATTCTGTGGTTCTGGGTGGACATATCACTTGGGGGCCATGATTCAGCCCACTACATGTGCCTCCAATTGGATGGAGGAAACCTAAGCCCACTCTTGGGGAGTCATTGACTCTGAGAGGAGAAATCTGTCCCTACTTAAAGAAGCCCCTCTTTTTTTTTTTGGCCACGCCCTGTGCAGCTTGTGGGATCGTATTTCCCTGACCAGGGATGGAACCTGCGCCCTCAGCAGTGAAAGCACAGAGTCCTAACCACTGGACCGCCAGTGAATTCCCAAAGAAGCCCCTTTATGATGGAGAATTTGATTCCCGGCCTAGTCCCCAAGAGCCTTTAAATTGAGACAGGCACACAAATGTTGGTGGCGGGGAAGGGTCAGCATTGGCAGAATCCAGACCACTGTTCTCTATAGAACAATGGGAGGGTGTTGTGTCTGTCGTGTGAGGATTTGGAAAGGGACCAAGGGGGAGTTTCCGCCTCCATGAGGCCAGTGAGGCAAGCCAGACACATGGCCTTAGTCTTTGCCCTCCCCCTTTTTCTTTCTCCAGCTCCCAGATGTTAATGAGCTGATCTCAGTGTTAAATACATTTTTGAAAATGAACCCCTATATGATCATCAACAAAGTAGGACTGTTCCCGAAGGTGGTCTTAATATGCTGGGGAAGCCATCAGGGTTAAGCCCACATAAGGGTCTTTCTGCCAAACCAAGCTAGCTCCCCGATCCCTGTTTCTTCCTTACTTGCCAGGACCTACCCATTCAGCTGGGTTCTTTTCTTTCCCACTCTGGGAATTCTCTTCCTGAACTGGGAGCCGTAGAAGCCTTGCAGCTGGTACTACCTCATGCCTCCTTTCTTTTTTCTACAAACTGCAAGAGCCTCAGGCTGCTTCCTACCCATTCAATCTCTGGGGGTCCTCACGCCTCTAGACTGGATGCTGAGTGAGGCATCAGTTCTCCTCACACCTCTTTGCCCCCCACTGTTAAGATCTCCCTAAAGACAATTGCATGGTACCTTTTCCTTTCAAAGCTTTTACAGTTGGTCACTATGTGGAAGGAGGCCCGAAGTCTGAGGAAGGTTTGAAAATTTCAGAAACCTGGGAAACTTCTGCCAACCCTGGTCCATGGAATGAAAGGGCAGCCAGCCTCTCCACTTAGATCTGGCCTGAAGACACCAACCAGGACAACCATTCATGTTCCCCTTTACCTCTCTGTATGGCTACATTTGAGCACCTCCCAGTTGGCTTTTCTCACCTCTGTATTTCCTCAGCCTCATGCAGGAATAGCCCCTTTATGGAATGATTTTTTAGGAGAGTCACCAAAGAAGTCTCAGTAGGGCCAACTCCTAATCCCCCCTTTCCTAGAATTAGTTGCATGGATTTGGGGTTAGAGAAAGTTGGAACACCAGTAGGGGACCCAGTCTCTCCATGGTATTCCAGAAAGAGTGGATAAGAGGGTGCAGACATTGTGGCACATATGGGATGGGTACCCCCCAGCTCCAGATCCTTCTTTTGTACTACCACTCCATTTCCACCACCCCACCCAGATGTGAATACCCAAGTGGAGGATATTGGGATATCAACAGAGTTTATAATACAGAAGATTTGTTGAATTCAACCTGTTAAGAATTTCAGTGTATTGATGGACTCAGTGGGTTTGTCCACTGAGTGGTCAATACACATAAGCTGAGAATCCATTACTTTGAGAGACGGATGTGAGAGATGTGAGGAATGAAAAGAGATGACCAGAGCTTGACAGGATTGTGATGGGGAATTGAAGCTGGGCACAGTGATGGGAGAGGCAGGGCAGAGTTGACGGACTGACAACTGCTCCCTCTTTTTTTTTTTTTGCTGAGTTTTATGGTCTTATTAGCACAAACAAAATGTGTGCATGAGCTGTCTGTTCATTTTCTTCGCTGCACAGCCTGGCATTGGGATTGGTGACTCTGATGGCCAGCTGGGCTGCTCTCTCCACAATGGCTTTGTGGTTCTTGGAGGAGACGTTGTGAGCAATCTCATCATAGTAAGATTTGTTGCACATCAGCAGCACTTCAAGCTCCTTGACCTTGTGGACCAGGAACTTCCCAAAGCCGCTGGGCAGCATGTGCTTTGTTTTCTTGTTGCCCCCATAACCTATGTTGGGCATCAAGATCTGGCCCTTGAATCTCCTGTGCACTCTACTGTCAATGCCTCTGGGTTTCCGCCAGTTCTGCTTAATTTTGACGTATCAGTCTGACTGGTGCCAGATGAACTTCTTGGTCCTCTTTCTGATAATCTTGGGCTTTGTGAGGGGTCTGAGGGTGGCCATGACGCCTAGTAGGAGATGGCTGCCACCTCCACAGGCAGTGCTGAGGAGAAGAGCTCCCTCTTGTTTTCTTGATGGCTCAGCCGTTCCCACCTACATGACCCCTTGGAACTCTGCTTCCAAAAAACTATTCATAGGGGAAGAAATGGGTTAACCACAGATTCTCCTCCTGGCTTTCCCTCATGCCAAGCAAATGAGCCCTCTTTGAGTTAAGGGTCTGACTGATATAATTAAGGGGATGATGGACAAGGCTAACAAAATTGACACAGAATCAAGAACCTACTCCCAGGTCCAGTTAAGTTTGTCATTAAAACAAAAAACACACCTCTTCAGGGTCTCAGTAGCGAGATCTGGGACCAGCTGGGAAGGTGCTGCTGTCTACAAGGAGAAACTATATCTTTTATTGGAGAAACTACAAAGGTTTAGGAAATCCAACCAGTGTTCCCCACTCTGTTTTTCTGACTCTTCTTCTCTGGTTTGATCCCTCTTGGCGATCCACTTCCAAACTTTCTACTCTGGAGCCATTCCATTCCTCTTTTGAAGCAGCCATTCCCTTATACCCCATAAAGCCCACCTTATGTTTTCTTCCCCAACATTTACAGGGGAGACCTACTTGCTGGGGAACTCACTAGGGCCTGACCAGTTGGTGGAGGGAGGAAGTGGGTCACTGATGTGTCCATCCTCCCTCTCCTAGGCTTCCCATGAATCACCTCTTGCCCATACTGACCCTCCACTATCCCCAAAGGGCTATGAGAACAATGAACCAATCTAGTCAGTGATGAGCAGTCACTTGGTTTCCCCTCTGGATAACTCTCCAGTGATATCCAGGTCAGTGTCCCCCCTGCCTTGGCCCAGGACACTGACCTGGCTATGCTTGGGTCCCCTCTGCCTCTATGCCTCCAATCAGCCTTCCCTTTCCTTCCCCCACTGTAGCCTTCCCACGTCCAGCATCACGGCTCTGTGGGAAGGGCTCTATGCTGGGGAAGGCTCTATGCTGGGGAGGCTCTGCCCCCAGTTCTGGGGCTCTAGGCTCTTCCTAGAGCCTCTGTGGGGTGGTTAAGGGTGGGACAATGCCCACTTCTCCCTGGTACAAAACAAAAATAATAGAGACTTTGATAAGACTGCATGTCACCTTGGAATCTGAGTGGCTGCCAAAGCCTGAGGACTTGACACCTATGAAAGACCTGGACAGTCTGCCCCTCCAGAACCTTTAGCTCAGCAAGGCCCAAATGAGGTGGACTGACCTCATTCTTGGTGCAGGCCACCCCCCCTCCCCCTTCCTCAGCTCTTCACAGCTCCTTCCTTTTTCCTTCATTTCTCAGATAATGGAAAGCTCTAGGAGACCAAATCTAGATGAGCTGTCCCACTGGCTCTACACTCTGGCTATAATTCTGGTGAGAGGCCCCAAGGGACCTCTGCTCTGCTCTGTCCTCCATCCTCCAGCAATCACACTTGAGAGCGTCCTCTGCTCTCCAGAGTGAGAGCATTTCCCTGCCTCCCCCAGGTCCCTCTTCCCGTTCCCATCTGTCTGTCTCCTCTCTTCTGCTGGTCCAACCTCATCCTCTTACTCATCTTTCTGCCTCTGTCTTTCCTCACCTTTGTTCTTGCTCCTGTGTAGCGACCTTTGGAGCCAGGCCCGGGCTCTCCCTCTGGGAAGTAGAGGAGAAACCACTCCAAGGCTTCTACCTACAACTGGTGAGTGACCCTGGTCACTCAGCCCTGACCTCACAGCCTGATTCAGCCTCCCTCCCCACCTGAATTTTTGTTTACCAGCAGAAATGGGGACGCATGCAGTAATAGTGTAAGCAGTTTACAATTCACACAGTCCATTAGCCTTGAAATTGTGATTCTCAAAAAGTTTTATATTTAGGAAGATTCACCTTCATTTCACATTTTGTGCATAAAGTGAGACTATTGATTTTGAATAAAGCCCAGCATCTTATTCCTATATTTCAAATTCATGTAAAATATGACCTCACTGTGCCTTCCCAGAAGTCTCTGCTGTGCCCTCAACTTCCTCCTCAGTTGGCTCAAATTATCCAGATCAGTCTGGTAGCTAGGGCAGAGTTCCAACCCTGGAGAGGAAACATCCTGGCAGCTCAGGTCCCTCTTTCTTCTGGGTGATACTGTCCTAGTACAAGACCAGGGTCACTTTGCCTCCCCTTGATTTGCTCCCTGAGTTCTACCCTGACCTCTTCCTCTCCTCCTCTCTTGCCCTCAGAGAACCTTAATTTACCACCTTCAAAGGCTTCTTCAGTCCTAGTCAAGAAATGGGCAAGTGTGTGCTTGTTTAAGGGTAATGGTGGAGCTGGCGGTGATGACAGTAACCACCAGGGGGAGCCTGTGCCTAAGAAGAGATTGAGAGGGGCCCTGGGGAGCCACTCTGAGGATTTTTCTTCCTTTCTTCTAGGGCAGTAAGGGTGCCAGGCATTCCAGCCTGAGGGGGCTCCCTCTGGAGCTGGGGGTCTAGAGCTGTACCCTCCCCACTCTCCAACTTCCTCTCTTTCCCTGACCACCAAGGGGAAGTGTGAACCAAGTTCTGGTACATTTGTACAGTGTGGAACACTTCCTAAGGACAAGTTCCCTTGATGGCTGGGTCAGGGTATGGGGAGAAAGCAGAGTGGTTTGGATACAGCCCACTCTGGCCACCAGTTTCCTACAGGAGAAAGGGGTGGGCTTTGATCTCTGGCCTTTGCGGGTTGGGGAAGACTTGGGTTGCTGTAGTCTTTTTTTTTTTTTTTTTTAATTATTTTTGTCTGTGTTGGGTCTTCGTTGCTGTACGCGGGCTTTCTCTAGTTGTGGAGAGTGGGGGCTACATTTCTTTGAGGTGCGCGGGCTTCTCTTTGCGGTGGCTTCTCTCGTTGCGGAGCACAGGCTTTAGGCGCGTGGGCTTAGTAGTTATGGCTCGTGGGCTTAGTTGCTCCGCGGCATGTGGGATCTTCCTGGACCAGGGCTCGAACCCGTGTCCACTGCATTGGCAGGAGGATTCTTAACTACTGCGCCACCAGGGAAGTCCTGGGTTGCTGTAGTCTCGTGTTCCAGTCATTGGGTGGCATGGAAACCGTGGTCTGTGTCTAAACAGTGAATCTCCTGGTGAGGGAAGGGAATATGGGTGGGCAGTAGGGAGATGAAAAAGGGAGGATTGGGCTCCATGGCCATATAGGCAGGTAGAGGAGCCTCAGGATTTGCTTCCTCTCCTTTGCCCAGACTGCATTCTGGTCTTGTGTAGCTTAGCTTCACCTTCAAGCTTTCCAGAGACTACTACCAAGTGAACTTGAGAGTAGTATGCTCCAAAGATGAGGCATACCTGTGGAAATGCACCTACCCAGGGACCTCAGGCCTTCCTACCACCTCCTGCCCAGGGACTTTGGACCTGGGATCTTGTCCACTGCTCAAAACCTTCAGCCCCAGAACTTCGCCCTTTACCCAGGCACCCAAGATCAAGGACCTCAGAGCTCCCAGATCTCCCGTATCCCCAGGTCCCAACATCCTGTCTAGGGACCCTCTCTACTTTCTGATGCTAGAATACTCCCTGCCAACCAAAGACGTCAGACTTGGGATCTCCACTCACCTATTTGGAGCCCTCTGACTCAGGAAGACCACACTGGGCCAGCTCTCTGATGGTCCTCTCACACACTCCACCAGAACCCAGTCACACAATGATATCTATATCCCCGAGCTGTTCTCCAAAGTCCTGAGACATGGTGGGGGGTCACTTTACCCTCCTCACTGGAGCTGGAGCATGAGCAAGGACAAGAGCAATCAAGCACCAAGTCTGTAACAGCAGGTGAAAGTTCCCATCTAAGCTCACCTGCTCTCCTCAGAGCTGCCAGGCTGGGTGGCTCCCCTACTTGTGGGTGGCCCTGAGGAAATTCCTTGAGCCAAACAAGTCCAAGGAAAAACCTGGCCCCCTTCTTTTGCCCATGCCCCAGAGACCCACTGAGTACAATTCTTTTCCCTCCAAGCACAGAAAGAGGCCCAAGCCAATCTCAGGCTGAGAAGAAACAACAATGAGGAACTTCCCTGGCTGTCCAGTGATTGGGACTCTGCGCTTCCAATGCAGGGGGCGCAGGTTTGATCCCGGTCAGGGAATTAAGATCCCACAAGCCACCCGGAGTGGCCAAAAAAGAAAACCCAAAAAACAACAACCATGATTCAGCAGGATCATGAACAGGAAACAGATTCCTGCTTTTGTCCATCCCCAGCTTCCCACAGAGGGGCCATAATGGGCCCAGCCTCCAGACTAAAGAGGAGGATGAACCCCACCCAAATCAGGGCTGAGGTAGAGGCCAAGGGATGACCTGTCCCTAGTTCTGGGCCTCTGGGAGGAGCAGAAGCTTAAGGGTCAGTAGCTTGACTCCTGATATTGGTAGACAACCTGGCTTAAGGGCCAGGACAACAGCCATCCAAATTCTGGATGAGGTCAAGGTACCATCCTTAGACTTTCATGAGGCCGAGGAGTAACACGCGCCCTGTATAAGCCTGAGGTGCTGCCCCCTTCCTCGAGACTGAGGAACTGTCCCTAGTCCCATATGAGCCTAAAGGGCCACCTTAAGTCCAGGATGAGGCTGAGCAGAACCCAAGCTGCAGGTCCTAGCTGAGGGCAAAGCTAAGAGGTAGTCCTTACCTTGGGCCCAAGCCTTGGACAAGGGATACCTGGGGGCCCAGGGTGATGCTGAGGAGCAGCATCCAGAGTCCTACCCTAAGCCCAGAACCAGCCTGAGGGGTCACTTGGGTAGAAGTGGGCAGAGGGCCTAGGCCTCTTCAAAGGTGGTCCTGCTGACTAAATCCAGATGAACAGAAATATGTTCTGGAGATGCTCTTTTTTCTTAGTTTTGGGAGTTAGCCTCCAAGCAACCCTCCTCCAGTGACTCTTGTTACTAAGCCAGAGGGCTCTGCAGGTAGCTCTCCTGTCTGTGGTAAATCTTCCCCTTATCCAGTGGCTGCTCCAGAAATCCTGGGGGAGACAAGCATGGGCTCAGGGCCAGCACAGTTCCCACTCAGGAACAGAAGAGTCTTGGGGAAAGGAAGTGTGTACCTCTGCAGATCCCCCTCCTCACAACAGGCTAGAGAAGCTAGCATTGAGCCAGGAATGAGAAGTGCTTCAAGCCCAAGCCGGTAGTAGCTATTGGGCTGTACAGTGAAGTGATTCAAATCTTAGAGCTACTACTTTCTAGCTGACTGACCTTGGTCAAGTAATCTTTCTAAATCTCTGTTTCCTCACCCGTAAAATGGAGATAATATTAGTACTTTCAGGATGGGGTTATTAGAAACATTAAAAGAGGGACTATTTAAAGACTAACAGAGTGACTGGTATACTTTAAATGCTCATAAATGTAAATTATTTTCATTATTGGAAGTGGTCACTTTAGCCAACAGATTCAGATTTAACCACTCCCTCTATAACCAACTCTATGAGGCCCTCAGCTATTGAAAAACACACCAACCGTGTATGCATTTCTGGAGTGTTTTCCAACACCAACCATCAATTTTCTGTGGACATCAATTGGGTGTCCTGCAAGTCAACTCAATTCTGATACTAACTACCTTGAGTTAGCACAGATCCCACAGGTTAAGGGCTCAATCCCACAAGACTGCCCTCACTTCAAATGCCAGTCACAAGTCACTGGTACTTCTGATCAGCTGGCTATAAATTGGGAGTTCCCATGCTATAAATTGGTTTGATAATTTGCTAGAATGGCTAACAGAACCCAGGGAAATACTTATGTTTACCAGTTTATTAAAGGATACAACAGTCAGATGGAAGAGACGCATAGGGCAAGGCATGGTGTGAGGGGTGTGCATGGGGCTTCCATGCCCTCTCTGGGTGCATCAGCACCTTAATGTGTTCACCAAGCCAGAAGCTCATCAAATTTCCCTGTTCAGGAGCTTTTGTAGAGCTGTCTCTAGCCCCACTCCCCTCCCAGGAGGTTGAGGATGGAGCTGAAAGTTCCAACCCTTTCATCACTCGGGTCTTTCTGGTGACCAGTCCCATCCTGACGCTAGGGGTCCCCACTTTTAAGTTACCTCATTAGTGTAAATGCAGGTTTGGTCTAAAGGGGCTTGTTATAACAAAGACATTTCTTTTTTTTAAAATTTAATTTAATTTTATTTTTATACAGCAAGCTCATGGACTGTTAAATTTTATTTATTTTTCCAACACAAAGCATAGGGAGCTGGAATAAGTCCCACCACCTCAAAGAGTTTCCCTATTTAATTTGTTTTAATATTTCTTGTAGGCAACTTTTTTCTGTTGAAAATGAAAACTTTGACCTTTGGGAAGTAACAATTCAAAACTTAAAAAATATTTGGATATAATATTAACTAAATCTCCAGTTTAAATCTGAAATTTTCTGGTAATTTTTTTTAGCTTTTTCTCTCCCCCTGCATCTGTGTTCATTTTTATGATAAAGCACACCTTAATTTATCTAATAAATATGTTCCCAAAATAGGAATCAGATCATATTTAAAATGTAGTGAGGATTTGCTGTTTAAATGGCTTCTACTGTAAATTTATTTGCAGTGTAAGTTATTTGACCTTAATTTATCTTTGAGGTATGCTTGGATTTTAATCTATTAGGTTTGTCTAAATCAAGGCACATCAATTAACCATTGGATCTATTCCTGTTTATTACTCTCATAAAATCTAAAGCTATCACTTTGAAATTTAAAATCCAGAATCTCCTGTGGTTAGCACCATTACTACTACCAGCAATGTAGTTTTTTTTTTTGAATTTTATTTTATACAGCAGGTTATTAGTTATCTATTTTATACATATTAGTGTATATGTGTCAATCCCAATCTCCCAATTCATCTCCCCGACCCCTACCCCCCCGCCAGTTTCCCCCCTTGGTGTCCATACGTTATAACAAAGATATTTCTATCACTCAGGAAATTCCAAGTGTTTTAGGAGCTTTGCGCCAAGACAGAAACCTGAGGATAAAGACCAAACATATTTATTATACGCACACACACACATATATATATATAAATTGCTCCAGAAGAGTATTGTGAGTATTGCACACACAGGTCCCCACTCTGGCCCCCTCCAACTCCTAGCCACCTTTCCCTGATCACTGTGTCCTAGAAACAATTTTCAGCCTGTGTCAGTCACACAGAGGCCCTGTCCAGATGGTGCCCATGCCTCCAGGCCTGGGTGGTCTGATGCCTGGAGGGCTGACATAGGTCCCCGAGGTGGGGTAGGGGGTGGAGTGCCTGGGTCCCATAGAATGTCCTCATATTGGCTTAGAACTGGGCCAGAGGGTCGTCCTTGAGTCCCAGTCTGCTCCAGCAGGGCTCTGAGCAAGCCCACAGTGAGAGGGGGCTCTGCCCCAGGCTCAGGGAATGGGGCGGGGGGCTCCAACTCATCTGGGAGGTGTGTCCGCAGTAGAAGCAGGAGCTCAGTTGGAGCTAGGTCTGGTGGGCACAGGCGGCAAAGGAGGGGGAGGTGAGCATCAAGCCGGCGGTGCCGGGCAAATTCGGCCAACAGCAGTTTGAAGATCTCACTTCGAAGCAGGGGGCTGGAGGAGCTGAGGGCCAAGCCAGCCTCTAGAGCCCGCTCCCACTCTTCCTTTTGCACCAGCTGCCCCACAGCTTGGAGCACAGCTTTGGGCCGCCCACTGCCCAAGAGCAGGTCTAGCTCCAGTGCTGCAGGCCTAGTCCCCTCCTCACCTAGTACTTCCAGGGCTCGGCGATAGAGGGGCAGCCCTGGGCCCCCTGATCCCCAGCCAGGCCCGCCCTGCTGCTGTGCCAGCTCCACAAAGGGTGGCAGCCATCGTGGCTCCAGCCGGCAGAGGCATCGGCACAGGAGTTCAAAGAGGGGCAGTATCCCACTGGGTGGCTCCTTTCCACCTGTTGTAACACCCAGTACCTTCTTCCACACGTCAGGGGGAGCTTGGGACCTCAGCCTGCCATTCCCATCTGGCTGGAGCTGCAGGGCCCTGAGGATGGCACCCCAGGCCGCTGTAGGGAGGGCTTGGAAAACGGTGTTGAGCTGGGCCAGCTGGTCTCCCATCAACTCAGTCCTCAGCAGCCGTGCCACTTCGTGCTCTGCCAGCTCAGTCCAGCCAGCCTCCTCCTCATCCCCCGCCACCAGCTGGGCTTTAAGCCGCTCTAAGCCCCGGTAATCCCGAAGCTCGGCCCTCAGTGTGGTCAATAGTGTTGATGGGGACACGTGGCCCTGGAGGATGGAAGCCAGGGCCTGAGGTGCCCGGAATGTGCTGTTGTGTCTCAGTTCCTCTGGGGTGAGCCGGGCACCCCGCAGGCTCCGCCGCTGGTAGTACTCGCAGGCCTCCTCAAACACCAGATCTTCAGCTGAAGGCAGCTCAAGGCCTTGTGGGGCTTCCCAGCCTACTCGAAACAGACCCACGGCTGAAAGCAAACGAAGACCCCCTCGGGTCTCCAGCTCTTCCTCATTTTCCATGCCAGGGGCTGGGGGTTCCAGCAGATGTACCCGATCTGTACTTAGGACCTTCCTTTCTAGCAGCTGCCCACTGCCCATGTCCAGCAGTTCCAATGTGGAGCCCAGCACACAGGCCAGAGTGCCATGAAACGCGCCCAGTGCTGCAGACCCTGCCAGGCTGGCAGGTGCCTCCTGAAGGGTGCCAACAGCCCGGGTACCACCGTGGGGCTGCACCAGGCTCACAGTGCCCCTGAAGTCAAGCCACAGCAGGCCCTGGGGAGTTGGGGCCCAGGTGTGTACAGTTAATGGCTGCCTGGGGGACAGCAGCCCAGGAAGGCCTCGGAGCAGGGTCCTGAAGTCCCACGGGTCCCCTCCTCCAGGATTCAGGCTCTTACTGTGGGAGAGGCCAAGACATGGGGCAGCCACCACCACCTTGCCCTTGCTTGGGCTCCAGATGAGCAGAATGTGGCCCACGCCAGGCCAGGTGGTGGCAGTGGGCACCAGGAACAGGTCCTTGCGGGAGGTCAGCAGCCCGAAACGGGGGCAGTTGTGCAGCAGGATGTGTGTACGGCCCAGGTTGGTGCCGGCCTCCCCGCTGGGCTCCAGGGTCCGGACGCACACACAGTGGCTGAAAGCCACTGCGGGAGGCCCTTCGCGGCCCTCAGCGCCGGCCTGACGCTCCTCGCACCACACCAGGCGGCCTCGGGGCGCCGCCACGGCCACCACACGGGCTCCACCGCCAGTACACAGCTCGGTGCTCTGCAGCAGCCGCCAGCCGGGCCCCACCCCCGTGCCCCACACCTCGGCTAGGCCACTCTCCCACACTAGGACTAGCGCCGGTCGTGACGGCCACGGTAGGAAGAAGGCGTCTAGAGGTGAGGGCTGGCCAGCTGGCCAGGCACGTTCCAGTTCCGCGCCGGGTCCACGCACCGCGACCAGCAGTTGCGGGCCCGGTGCCCCCGGAGGTCGCAGCAGCAGCAGGTGGCGGCCGTCCGGGCTGCAGCGAACTCGGACGGCTGGGTCCCCGGCCAACAACTCCCGGAGCCGGGCCGCGCCGCTGAAGTTGTTCAGGTCCGAGAGCAGGCGCAGAGTTCCCGCACGCTTCATGGTGCCGCCCGCGCCAGTGCACGCCCAGGCCCGCCGCCCCGTGGGGCGAGGCCCGGCTCTCGGTGCCGGGTTCCCAAGGGAGGTCAAGACTGGGGTTGAGACTTCCGCCCTTCTTTGATGAGGTGAGCCAAAGCCGGGCTGAGTCGGCCCCGCCCAGCCCGGCCCCGCCCCTCACGGCTAGCTCGCGACTGGAGCCGGTATACTCCCTGCCGGCACAACACCGCCCACCAGGGGCGGGGCCGCAGGAGCCTCGCGGGGGTGGAGCCGCGGAGCACACAATCGTCTCAGCGCTCCGACCTCGCGAGTCCTGGGGAAGCTCTCAGAGACGGGATGTAGGCCCGCTGCTTCAGGCCCCAGGAAACCGCGGAGCGGCACAGAGTATGACTAAGGTATCTGGCTTCCAGCCCGCCCAGCATCCAACTACCAAGTCTTCCCTTCCCTCCACGCCTCGCTCTCTCATCCCAGTTTATTCATGAAATTTTTATTGAGCACCTACTAAGTGCTAGGCTCTGAGTAGACAACCCTGAACAAAAGAGAAAACCTCAACTTCAGGGAGATGACAAACTAGTGGAAAAAATAATAATGGCTAGTACTTCCATAGCCCTTACTGTGTGACTCCCCCACCCCACCCTGCCTTTTAAAGATAAGGAAAATGAAGTACAGAGAGATAAAGTAAACTGACCAAGATCACACAGCTGTTAAGCAGTAGAGATACAGGTGGGATTTCAACCACAGGCAATCTGGGTCCAGGGTCAATGCACCAAACCACTGTATCAACAGGTCACCCAAACTAACATTTTGCTAGAAAACAAAATGAACACATACTTTAATGGCACTGAGTCTGTGTGTAATCTCTTTAGCACCTACAAATTGATATGCAGGAGTCCTTTCCACCCCAGATTAACCTTCTCAGGTGCTGTGGTATTCCTCTCTCCTCCTCCAGTCCCTCCTTCATTAGCTTGCCCCTCCCTCCCTTTCCACGCAACTTCCCTGAGAAGCATCTGTTTCTGTTTCATCATCCTCATTCTGTCCTCTTGCTCTCAGCATAGAAATACTCCCCAGTCTGTCCTGTCCTGGAAGTCACTCTTTCATTCTCATCTCCCCCAACCTTTACTCCTATCACTCCCTCTCCCTTTCATTTCACAGTCAAGTTTCTTGCAAAGATCTAGTATTTGTTGCCTCTACTTTCTCTCCTTCCATTCATTTCTCAAACCAATACTTACCCGAAGTAGATTTTCCTGAAGTCTTCAAGGCATTTTAATTTCCTTTTCTCTTTTGAGACATTTGACAACTTCCTTATTGAAAGTCTCTCCTGTAGTTTCCACAGCATCTTTCTCCTCTAATTCTCCTCTTTTTTAAATAGTGCTGTCTTCAGAACTTTATTGCCATTGGTTCCTCTTTCTCCACCATCCTTTAAATACTGGTTTTAAATTCCATCTGGGGCCCTTTTATCTTTTTTCCTCCCCATATTATTAATATTTTTTTAGCCCTCTTCCTAGGCCATTTATTCCCTGCTCATGGCTTGAACCGTTACCACTAGGACAATGGCTCCAAAATATTTATCTACACTCCAGAGATCTCTGCTGAGTTCCAATGAAGGTATCCAAATGTCTACTAAATATTTCTGCCTGGATGTCTCATAGACATTTCAGTCTCAACGTGTCCTAAACATCATCTTCCTCCCCAAATTTGCTCCTCTTCCAGCTGTTCCTAGTTGCCATGGGATTTCTTTCATTGTTATAGCCTCACTTAAAAACACTACATTTAAAAAATTGAAGTATTGATTTACAGTATTGTGTAACACTACATATTTTTTGAGTATTTTTAGCCATATTTCTTTTTTTTAAGTTTATTTATTTATTTTTGGCTGCATTGGGTCTTCATTGCTGCGCACGGGCCTTCTCTAGTTGCGGCGAGCAGGGGCTAATCTTCATTGTGGTGCACGGGCTTCTCATTGCGGTGACTTCTCTTGTTGTGGAGTACGGGCTCAAGGCACACGGGCTTCAGTAGTTGTGGCTCGCGGGCTCTAGATCGCAGGCGCAGTAGTTGTGGTGCACGGGCTTAGTTGCTCCGTGGCATGTGGGATCTTCCCAGACCAGGGCTCGAACCCACGTCCCCTGCATTGGCAGGTGGATTCTTAACCACTGTGCCACCAGGGAAGTCCCTTTAGCCATATTTCTGATGGATACACACGTGCATATTTCTGATGGTTACAAAAGCATGCATATATGTATATGCCACTGTATTTTAAATTTTTTCTTCCCGTTTTATTGAGACATGATTGATGTACAGCATTGTATAAGTTTAAGGTGTACAGCACAATGATTTGACTTACATATTACCACAATGAATTTAGTGAATATCCATCATTTCATATTGATACAAAATTAAAGAAATAGAAAAAAAAATCTGTTTTCCTTCTGATGAGAACCCTTAGGATTTACAGCAGTGTTAATTATACTTATCGTGTTGTACATTATGTTGTATCCTCACTTTTAGAGTAGAGCCTGGCACAAAGAAAGACTTCAATAGATGTTTGGTGAAAGAATGAGTAAGCTTGAGTAGGCACATGTTTGTGTGTGTGATATCACTTAGGAACCTTTTAAGAGTTATAGAATAGTTACAGAAATATGGAAAAAAAATGAAATTTACTAGAAGAACATTGGTGTGGGGAGGGTCACAGAATCTGCAGGAGACAGGAAGAACAGGCTTAGAAAATGTGCAGGAACCCAAACTCTCTGAAGACCAGGAAATAGGAAGCACAACTATTTTTCTGCAGGAACCATACAGCCAGGACACCACAGCCCCTGGTGCTGCATGACTTGGTCACTGCATTTGTGGACAGCACCTGTTATGAATGAGTTCTGACCATCTTTTCATCTCTGCATCTCTTGATCAAGAGCTGAAGCCCTTGGAGGTTGCACCTAGTGGCCAAGCCCAGGTCACGTGAGCTCACTTATCTTGGTTGCCCAGGGCCTGGTTTTCCATCAAGACTCTACCCAAAGGGGCTTCCCTGGTGGCGCAGTGGTTAAGAATCCGCCTGCCGATGCAGGGTACACGGGTTCGTGCCTGGGTCCGGGAAGATCCCCCATGCCGTGGAGCGGCTGGGCCCGTGAGCCATGGCCGCTGAGCCTGCGCGTCTGGAGCCTGTGCTCCTCAATGGGAGAGGCCACAACAGTGAGAGGCCCGCGTACCAAAAAAAAAAAAAAAAGACTCTACCCAAAAGCAAAGGCCCCCAGAAAAGGAGGGGAAGGGCTCAGTGCTGGATAACCAAACCAATATAACATAGGCATTTTATTATCCCCATTTTCCAGATAGGAAACTAAGGCTTAGAGAGCTCATTTAATTGTCCAAAGTCATACATCTAGTAGGTAGCCAGCCTGGGATTCATTTCCACAGTATCCCAGAGGTTGCGCTCTTACCTACTCAGTCTGTGGACTTATAAACTTACCCTCTGCTGAATCTGTATTTAATTCAATTCCCGCCAGTGTATTGTGTTTCTTCACCTTCACACTTTCACCTTTCCTTTTCTTCTCTCCTCTAAGACTTAATTTCATCTTCATCTTCCCCCAAAAAGCCTCTGAAGATTGACAGGGAATTTTCCATTCTCTGAATTTTCAGGGCATTTACAGCTTGAGCTTTTCTAAGCTTACCTTCGATAATTCACTGTTTGATATTTAAAACATTTAATTGTATATCTATTTTTCTATCTATCATCTGTCTATCACTTTCTTACAATACAATCTCAGAATTGTAACTGTTTTTCTTTTTACTACTCCCAGAATTGGGTATTCAGTAGGTGCTCAACAAAGATGTGCTAAAAGGAAGTCAGGTATGGAAGGGGTTCTTTCATCTGTACAGGAGGCTTCTAACTCATGTTCAGGAACAATAGTTCTTGGGGTTCACCTCAAGATGCCTTCCTATTACCACTTCTCACTCTTTTTTTATATCCTATTAGGGTACAACTTTTTACCACTAATCATGTTTTATGCCACTGTGTAAACAGACAATAAAAATTAAAAGTTACCTGGGCTTTTGGGCTATTAAGACCTCTTTCCTGATAGATCTGGGTTTAAACTTTCCTTCACCTCTTACTAACTCTAGAACATTAAGCAAGCTGTTTAATCACTCAAAACCTTTTTTTTTTTTTTGTTATCTGTGAGGTACCAACTTCATAAAGTCATTATAAGGAGACACATACACACACGCACACACTGCCCGGCATGTCTTTTTTTTGGGGTTTTTTTTTCCAGATTCTTTTTTTTTTTTTAATTTTCTTTTCTGCATGTCTTTTTTTTTTTTTTTTTTTTGCGGTACGCGGGCCTCTCACTGTTGTGGCCTCTCCCGTTGTGGAGCACAGGCTCCGGACGCACAGGCTCAGAGGCCATGGCTCACGGGCCCAGCCGCTCCGCGGCATGTGAGATCTTCCCGGACCGGGCACGAACCCGTGTCCCCTGCATCGGCAGGCGGACTCTTAACCACTGCGCCACCAGGGAAGCCCTGCATGTCTTTTTTTAATCTTCCATTTTGCGTGTGAGAAAACTGAGACTCAGAGAGGTAACTTGCCAAGTTGACACAGATTTACACGGTGCTTTGTACATAGCAGGCATACAGTTACATATATGTTGATTGAATGAGTTTGTCTCCAATCTTTCACTTACAGAGTTGCAATAAAGAGCTTGGCACATATATCTTTCCAAACTTTGCCAGTGTTTTTAGAGGATGTATTTACTGCTGGAAGTGGAATTGCCGATTTCAGGGTCTGCCATATTTAAAGAAACTGCTAATTCAACTTGCATCCAGTAGACTCTTGATACATGTTTCTTTGCTAATTTCTTTCTCGTGGTGCATTTTGGGAGTCGTAGTCTTTGTGATGGTTGCTGGGAATCGTGGTCCGAGCCAGCCTCAGGCAGTCGGCGCGGGCGAACGTATCACGCGGCAGGCTTTAGGATCCTGCGGGGCACGGCGGGCCGGGGGAAGGGTCTGGGGAGGTCGGGAGCGCGTCCGTGAGCCCGGAGCAGCTGCGGCGTCGGTGGCGTCGGGAGCGAGCCGGTCCGGGAGCGGCGCGGGTGGTGGAGGAGGAGGCAGGGTAAGCGGCGTTCGGTAAGCGGCGCCGGCCCGGGCCGGTCTCCGAACCTGGCCAACCTCTGCGGGGACTGCCATACTAGGCCTTGGCCCTGAGGCGGCCCTGGAGGCGGGGCCTGCGCTCGCTAGGGCAAGACTGGGGTTATGCGGGGAGAGGGAGGGAGGGCAGCTGCTGAGGAGCGCAGAGGCTGCGTGCGGCGGAGCGGAGAGAGAAGCGGCTCGCTACTCCAGCTGCCGGTCCCTCTAACCCTCCAGTGCCGGTCACACGCCTCTCGCTCCGGGTCCCTGCTGGGCCCTCCTGGCAGCCGAGGCGCCGACCTTTGACCCAGCAAGAGGCTGACTCCGACCCCTCAGGCTACCTTGAAAGCTTTCCTCCCAGGTGTTTCCCACCCGCGTGGCCTTCTTCCCAGCCTGTTTCTGGGGTGAGGGCGTGGGGCAAGACCTCGGAGAAGGGCTAGAGGAAGCCCTGTCTGCCCGAAGTCATCAGGCGTCCCGGAAGGTCCCCGTCTCCTCTTTACAGTCTCTGATCGCCGGGCTTCAGCCCGCCCTTTACACACAATCATTGAAGCTACCGTGTTTTCTCTGGTTACTCTGTGTGAACCTGGGAAACGAACCTGTTTCCAGGCAAGTGTAGGGAAGAAACAGGAGATAAAAACTGGTTCCCTGGGGAAGAACTATCAGAAACTGAGGAGTGCTGCCTTTCGACATGGGGAAGTAGAAACTTGGGCAGGCCCGAATAAATGTGGATCATCCGACCCTCCCCAATTCTTCCTCTCCAGAAAAAGTTTTGAGTTCAGTGAGAGCTGTTTCTTTGCTATTCTATACTCTCTCTGACTTTGTAAACCAGGGCAAATAGGATTTGTGTCCCTGCTCTTAATTTAGCACAAGTTAATTGGAATTATTTTGGGTGTACCTTCAGTTGGTCTTGTGTGCACAGTAGTTCCTATGTGAGGGCTTTTCCGGATATCAGATCAATCAGTCTAGAGAAAGGTGGATCCTTCTAGTTAGGATTGTGAAGGGGGACTCTCATTCGTTCCTTAATGAATAGGGGAGCCTTTAACGTATTTTCATTGGATGTTTAGGCATTATAATTCCTACACTTGTTCGACATTTGAATAATAATAATAAAACCTCTTGAAAACTCAAAACAGTGTTATGAAAGTTGGACTTTTACACAGAGCCAAGGTCAAGAATCCATAAAATTTTGGGAAAATAACCAAATAACAAATTGATCCAGGATATATGAGGGCACACAATTTATTAAACACACATTTATTGAGCACTTGTTAAGTTTTCTTTTTAATGCATTTTTGGCTGCACCGGGTCTTAGTTGCGGCATGTGGGATCTTCGTTGCGGCATGTGGCATCTTTCATTTTTATTTTTTATTTTTAATTAATTAATTTATACCTGCATTGGGTCTTCATTGCTGCGCGCAGGCTTTTCTTTAGTTGCGGCGAGCGCGGGCTACTCTTCGTTGCAGCGCGCAGGCTTCTCGTTACGGTGGCTTCTCTTGTTGCGGAGCACAGGCTCTGGGCACACGGGCTTCAGTAGTTGTGGCACACGGGTTCAGTAGTTGTGGCACACGGGTTCAGTAGTTGTGGCTCATGGGCTCTAGAGCGCAGCTTCAGTAGTTATGGCGCATGGGCTTAGTTGCTCCATGGGATGTGGGATCTTCCTGGACCAGGGCTTGAACCAGTGTCCCCTGCATTGGCAGGTGGATTCTTAACCTATGTGGCATCTTTTAGTTGCAGCATGCGGACTTTTTAGTTGTGGCATGCGGACTCTTAGTTGCGGCATGCATGCGGGATCTAGTTCCCCAACCAGGGATCGAACCCAGGCCCCCTGCATTAGGAGTGCAGAGTCTTACCCACTGGACCACTGGGGAAGTCCCTATTGAGCACTTATTATGTAACTGGCACTGGGGTTAGAAATATGAATATCTTTCTTCAAGAACATCAGAGAGACATATTCACATGAAAATTGTAGTGTTGTGTGTTACATATCCATTAAAAGGAATTTATATGGTGTGAAGGAAATATTACCATTGCCTGGAAAGTCAGGGAAATGTTTGTAGGGAGGAGATACTTGAGTTGGGTGTTGGAAGATGGGTAGGAGGTTGCACAAGTAAAGAAAGGCATTCCAGATGGAGACAACAGCATGAGTAAAGGCATGGTGAAAGTGTGAGGAAAAAAAAATAACATGATGTTTAAGTGTCAGAAATTTGTCCAAAACAGGATGTGTGGTGGGGAAATTGCCAGGTGAGACTGAAAAGAGAGTAGGGAGGTATTGGAGCGTTTTAATGTTAGGGAGTGACAAGTGCAGATTAAGGTAATGAGAAATGAGGCAGTGAGACTAATTAGAGTTGTTGCAGTTGACTGAGAGTCTGAATAAAATGTGGCCGTGGGAATGAAGAGGAGGGGAATGGATTTTAGAAATATTTCTAAGATAGCTGTAATATGATTTAGTGACTGGGGAGAGACAGTGGGCTAAGTTTTCTAATTTGAGAAATTGGGTAAATGGGAATTTCATTGACCAGGATATGGATCAGTAAAAGTAGAGCAGATTTTTTTTTGCGGTATGTGGGCCTCTCACTGTTGTGGTCTCTCCCGTTGCGGAGCACAGGCTCCGGATGCGCAGGCTCAGCAGCCATGGCCCACGGGCCTAGCCGCTCCGCGGCATGGGGAATCTTCCCGGACCGGGGCACAAACCTGTGTCCCCTGCATCGGCAGGCGGACTCTCAACCATTGCGCCACCAGGGAAGCCCTAGAGCAGATTTTTTTAAGGTTTGGGTGGCTATAGAAAGAGGTATAGGGGAGCTAGTCTGGTATGCTGAGATCAAGTTGTCATGGGATATGCACATGGAGATGTTACTAGGCAGCTGGAAGTAAGGAGGCCTGGTGAGCTTGATATCTTGGCAATAGCTTGGAGTAAGTGAGGACATATTTGAAAAAAAATCCTGGGAAAATAATGTTTATTTTATTTCTTTATAAGGAAATATTAGAATATGCCCTTCTTCCACTTAATAGTGAGCTTCTCAAGGCAGGGACCATATACCTCAATAATTTTGCATCCCTTTTCCCCTTATACAATGCCTGTGTTATTATAAGCTCTCAATAAATGTTAGTTAAGCTAGCAGGAAATCAGTTTATTTTGCCAGGTCGAAGTTACCTTTTGGGCTTTCTTTAAGAAGATTATGGGAGTCTGTCTTATAATTTTCATTTTATACTTAGGTGGTATTCATGAGGCTTGTATGGGTCAACAAGAAAGGAAATGAAGAAGATATGAGTGATGTGTTGCTGCTTGAGGAAGTTCAGGGCATGAGCAGGAGATAGACAGTATTAATTTATAAGAGGCTGCTGCTCATTGAGAAGAGGATCTTACAATGAATTCTCATTCTGGGAGATGTCAGAAAAATGTGATTTTCAATCAGAGTTTCCTGAAATCCTGTCAATTTGAAGTTGGTTCCTCCTTCTGAAGGTGCAAGTGCATTCCTTCTTGTGTAAAATCATTTGAAAGGGAACCTGAGGTGGTCATGTTTATTTAAACCTCTTCATCTGTATTATTAGTTTGTGAAAGTTGGCAGACTCAGTAGATTCTGATGGGACCAGACTGAATTCTCTTCTGTGAAGCTAGTTCACTTCTAGTAGGTACAGACTATGGCTGATATCCAGAGTAGAGACTGCAGAAGTCCTGGTTTTGCCACTTGCTGTTTAGTCTTGGGAAAGTCCTTGAGTTAATTCCACTTTCAAGTGTAGCCTAAATACTCACTCTGAGGTGAGCGCTGTTCAGAGCACACACAAGATATAGACGCTGCCCCATAGTGGCACATGTGCTTATTACTGAATCAGGCTGGTTCTATCCTAGCATCTAGAAAATAGGGATGATGCTTGTCAGATGATGTCCTGAGTTGACTGACTTTTCTTGGATCAAGTGGGAATGTTGATATTATGGATATCAGTTTGGAGTTTCTATAGAATTTTAACTGAATCTGGATTTTGAATGTTCTACTAGTTAGCACCTGCTTTTTTTGCACTAACAAGATATTCTCATAGGGAGAAGGGCTACCAGACAGAAAGATTTAGTGGCTGTACCACTTAAAATCCGTTACTTTGGGCAAAGTAACATCCTCATTGTAAAATTATGGTATTAGTACCTACTTCATTTGTTTATTGTGAGGATTAAGTACAGCATATTTAAATCACTTAGAATAGTGCCAAGTACATAGTGACTACTCAGTAGTGTTATTTATTATTATATACCACCTTGAGTGGGAGGCTGTGCTCTGAAAGATTTGGAGGAATGAGTGATGAATTCCATCCCCAGTAATTAAAAAAAACAGAAATGATAGAACGAAAGGGTGGACAGTTCTGGAGCCTGTGGAAGGAAAACCACATTCACAGAAAGATAGCCAAAATGAAAAGACAGAGGACTTTGTACCAGATAAAGGAACAAGATAAAACCCCAGAAAAACAACTAAATGAAGTGGAGATAGGCAAGCTTCCTGAAAAAGAATTCACAATAATGCTAGTGAAGATGATCCAGGACCTCGGAAAAAGAATGGAGGCAAAGATCGAGAAGATGCAAGAAATGTTTGACAAAGAACTAGAAGAATTAAATAGGAAACACCCAGAAGAATTACAGAACAAACAAACAGAGATGAACAATACAATAACTGAAATGAAAAATACACTAGAAGGAATCAATAGTAGAATAACTGAGGCAAAAAAACGGATAAGTGACCTGGAAGACAGAATGGTGGAATTCACTGCCATGGAACAGAATAAAGGAAAAAGAATGAAAAGAAATGAAGACAGCCTAAGAAACCTCTGGGACAACATTAAATGCAACAACATTTGCCTTATAGGGGTCCCAGAAGGAGAAGAGAGAGAGAAAGAACTGGAGAAAATATTTGAAGAGATTATAGTCAAAAACTTCCCTAACGTGGTAAAGGAAATAGCCATCCAAGTTCAGGAAGTGCAGGATAGACCCAAGGAGAAACACACTGAGACACATAGTAATCAATTTGACAAAAATTAAAGACAAAGAAAAATTATCGAAAGCAACAAGGGAAAAATGATAAGTAACATACAAGGGAGCTCCCATAAGGTTAATAGCTGATTTCTCAGCAGAAACTCTACAAGACAGAAGGGAGTGGCATGATATATTTAAACTTATGAAAGGGAAGAACTTACACCCAAGATTACTCTACCCGGCAAGGATCTCATTCAGATTTGATGGAGAAATCAAAAGCATTACAGATAAGCAAAAGCTAAGAGAATTCAGCATCACCAAACCAGCTCTACAACAAATGCTAAAGGAACTTCTCTAAGTGGGAAACACAAGAGAAGAAAAGCACCTACAAAAACAAACCCATAGTAATTAAGAAAATGGTCATAGGAACATACATATTGATAATTGCCTTAAACGTGAATGGATTAAATGCTCCAACCAAAAGACACAGGCTCGCTGAATGGATACAAAAACAAGACCCATATATATGCTGTCTACAAGAGACCCACTTCAGACCTAGGGACACACACAGACTGAAAGTGAGGGATGGAAAAAGATATTCCATGCAAATGGAAATCAAAAGAAAGCTAGAATAGCAATACTCATATCAGATAAAATAGACTTTAAAATAAAGAATGTTACACAAGACAAGGAAGGACACTACATAATGATCAAGGGATCAATCCAAGAGGAAGATATAACAATTATAAATATATATGCACCCAACATAGGAGCACCTCAATACATAAGGCAACTGCTAACAGCTATAAAAGAGGAAATCGACAGTAACACAATAATAGTGGGGACTTTAACACCTCACTTACACCAATGGACAGATCATCCAAACAGAAAATTAATAATGAAACACAAGCTTTAAATGACACAATAGAGCAGATAGATTTAATTGATATTTATAGGACACTCCATCCAAAAACAGCAGATTACACTTTCTTCTCAATTGTACGTGGAACATTCTCCAGGATAGGTCACATCTTGGGTCACAAATCAAGGCTCAGTAAATTTAAGAAAATTGAAATCATAGCAAGCATCTTTTCTGACCACAACGCTATGAGATTAGAATTCAATTACAGGGAAAAAAAAGTGAAAAACACAAACATGGAGGCTAAACAATACGTTACTAAATAACCAAGAGATCACTGAAGAAATCAAAGAGAAAATAAAAAAATACCTAGAGACAAATTACAACGAAAACACGATGATCCAAAACCTATGGGATGCAGCAAAAGCAGTTCTAAGAGGGAAGTTTATAGCACTACAAGCCTACCTCAAGAAACAAGAAAAATCTCAAATAAACAATTTAACCTTACACCTAAAGGAACTAGAGAAAGAAAAACAAACAAAACCCAAAGTTAGTAGAAGAAATCATGAAGATCAGAGCAGAAATAAATGAAATAGAAACAAAGAAAACAACAGCAAAGATCAATAAAACTAAAAACTAGTTCTTTGAGAAGATAAACAAAATTGATAAACCTTTAGCCAGACCCATGAAGAAAAAGAGGGAGAGGACTCAAATCAATAAATTTAGAAATGAAAAAGGGGAACAGACACTGCAGAAATACAAAGCATCTTGAGAGACTACTACAAGCAACTCTGTGCCAATAAAATGTACAATCTGGAAGAAATGGACAAATTCTTAGAAAGGTTTAACCTTCCAAGACTGAACCAAGAAGAAACAAAATATGAACAGACCAATCACAAGTAATGAAATTGAAACTATGATTTAAAATCTTCCAACAAACAAAAGTTTAGGAGCAGATGGCTTCACAGGTGAATTCTTTCAAACATTTAGAGAAGAGCTAACACCCATCCTTCTCAAACTCTTCCAAAACACTGCAGAGGAAGGAACACTCCCAAACTCATTCTGTGAGGCCACCATCACCCTGATACCAAAACCAGACAAAGATACTACAAAAAAAGAAAATTATAGACCAGTGTCACTGATGAATATAGATGCAGAAATCCTCAACAAAATGTTAGCAAACAGAATCCAACAACACATTAAAAGGATCATACACCCTGATCAAGTGGGATTTATCCCAGGGATGCAAGGATTCTTCAGTATATGCAAATCAATCAATGTGATACACCATATTAACAAATTGAAGAAGAAAAACCATATGATCATCTCAATAGATGCAGAAAAAGCTTTTGACAAAATTCAACACCCGTTTATGATAAAAACTCTCCAGAAAGTAGGCATAGAGGGAATCTACCTCAACATAATAAAGGCCATATACGACAGACCCACAGCAAACATCATTCTCAATGGTGAAAAACTGAAAGCATTTCCTCTAAGATCAGGAACAAGACAAGGATGTCCACTCTCACCACTATTATTCAACATAGTTTTGGAAGTCCTAGCCACGACAATGGGTGAAGAAAAATAAATAAAAGGAATACAAATTGGAAAAGAAGAAGTAAAACTGTCACTGTTTGCAGATGACATGATACTACCTAGCGAATCCTAAAGAGGCCACCAGAAAACTACTAGAGCTAATCAATGAATTTGGTAAAGTTGCAGGATACAAAATTAATGCACATAAATCTCTTACATTCCTATACACTAATGATGAAAAATCTGAAAGAGAAGTAAACACTCCCATTTACCATCGCAACAAAAAGAATAAAATACCTAGGAGTAAACCTACCTAGGGAGACAAAAGACCTATGTGCAGAAAACTATAAGACAATGATGAAAGAAATTAAAGATGATACCTACAGATGGAGAGATATACCATGTTCTTGGATTGGGAAATCAATATTGTGAAAATGACTGTACTACCCAAAGCAATCTACGGATTCAATGCAATCCCTATCAAATTACCAATGGCATTTTTTTTACCGAACTAGAACAACAAATCTTAAAATTTGTATGGAGACACAAAAGACTCCGAATAGCCAAAGCAGTCTTGAGCGAAAAAAATGGAGCTGGAGGAATCAGACTCCCTGACTTCAGACTACACTACAAAGCTACAGTAATCAAGACAATATGGTACTGGCACCAAAACAGAAATATAGATCAATGGAACAAGATAGAAAGCCCAGAGATAAACCCACGCATCTATGCTCAACTAACCTATGACAAAGGAGGCAAGGATATAATGTAGAAAAGACAGTCTCTTCAATAAGTGGTGCTGGGAAAACTGGACAGCTACATGTAAAAGAATGCAATTAGAACACTCCCTAACACCATACACAAAAATAAACTCAAAATGGATTAGAGACCTAAATGTGAGACTGTACACTATAAAACTCTTAGAGGAAAACATTGGAAGAACACTCTTTGAGATAAATCACAGCAAGGTCTTTTTTGATCCACCTCCTAGAGTAAGGGAAATAAAAACAAAAATAAACAAATGGGACCTAATGAACCTTAAAAGCTTTTGCAAAGCAAAGGAAACTACAAACAAGACGAAAAGACAACCCTCAGAATGGGAGAAAATATTTGCAAATGAATCAACGGACAAAGGATTAATCTCCAAAATATATGAACAGCTCATGCAGCTCAATATTAAAAGAACAAACAACCCAATCAAAAAAATGGTCAGAAGACCTAAATAGACATTTCTCCAAAGAAGACATACAGATGGCCAGGAAGCACATGAAAAGCTGCTTAACATCACTAATTATTAGAGAAATGCAAATCAAAACTACAGTGAGGTATCACCTCACACCAGTTAGAATGGGCATCATCAGAAAATCTACAAACAATAAATGCTGGAGAGGGTGTGGAGGAAAGGGAACCCTCTTGCACTGTTGGTGGGAATGTAAATTGATACAGCCACTATGGAGAACATTATGGAGGTTCCTTAAAATACTAAAAATAGAATTACCATATGACCCAGCAATCCCACTACTGGGCATATACCCAGAGAAAGTTATAATTCAAAAAGACACATGCACCCCAATGTTCATTGCAGCACTATTTACAATAGCCAGGTCATGGAAGCAACCTAAATGCCCATTGACAGATGAATGGATAAAGAAGATGTGGTACATATATACAATGGAATATTACTCAGCCATAAAAAGGAACGAAATTCTGTCATTTGTGGAGACGTGGATGGATCTAGAGACTGTCATACAGAGTGAAGTAAGTCAGAAAGAGAAAAACAAATATTGTATATTAACGCATATATGTGGAACCTAGAAAAATGGTACAGATGAACCAGTTTGCCAGGCAGAAATAGAGACACAGATGTAGAGAACAAATGTATGGACACCAATGGGGAAAAGTGGTGGGGTGGGGGTGGGATGAATTGGGCAATTGGGATTGACATGTATACACTAATTTGTATAAAATGGATAACTAATAAGAACCTGCTGTATAAAAAAATAAGTAAAATAAAATTCGATAAAAAAACTGTAAAAGAACAGAAGAGTGGTGGCCTGTCCTGGAGCTTTCTATGAAGGGAATTTAGAGAGGTGGCTTCAAGAATGCAGGCCTCACTTTATTTTCATTTTGGAGGTATGAAAGACTTGGAGTGACTAGCAGTAAAAATCCATTAAAATGGAAAGGAGTTATAGGCTGGTTTTAGAGCCAATCTATAGGGTGCAATTGAGGGAACCTGTGTCCCATGCTACTGAGAGAAGGTATGGCAGGGAATCATGTGGAACAGCAGTATGTGAATGCAGCAAGTGAGCTAAATCCTTGGGGCCTTCAGAAAGGAAGAGGCATGTTAGGAGCTAGTTTGAGAAACGAAGTGTTGGTATTTGGAGGTAGAAATGCCTTGCATTATAGTGCTAGTGTTTACCTTGAGAGTGTGGGATGCCTTGCAGAAGAACATACGGAGCAGATAACTTTTGCCTAAAGATTTAAAAAAAACCCTCGCATCTAGAGGAACTAGGGAACTCTTTTTAGGAGAGTCTTGGAGGAGGCTATTTCTGGCTTTATAAACATATTGCCCCCTCTTGTGTGTTGGGTGAATGGCTTATTGTCAGACAGTGGAATGGTAATATCTGACTCAGCCACATCTCTTGGGCAGACAGGGTTTTCATCTCCTTCACTAGGCATTGTGGATTACTATAGTCAGTGTGTTTTGTAGTGATCCTTCACAGATGGGCAAACTGCGGCTAAGATCCTAAGGAAAGGGGATGCGTTGGTGAGTTAATATGGGGGGAATGAGCTGGAAGTAGGTAAGGATTGCTCCAGTGCCTTTTCTAGAGATGGCAGAAGTTTTATTCATCCTCTCAAAATCATCTTCTGTCCAGATGCTCCTTTCTTTTGAAGGCCTGATTTAAGGCTCAGATGAGTACTTCTCAAACTTTAGTGAGCATCAGAATTATTTGGGGCAGGGTTTTTCAACCTCGGCATTATTGACTTATTGGGCCATATAATTCTTTGTTGTGTTAACTGTTCTGTATACTTTAGGATGTTTAGCAGCATCCCTGGCCTCTACCCAGTAGATGCTAGTAGTACCTTCCCTCCCAGTTGTGACAACCAAAAATGTCTCCAGGCATTGACAAATGTCCCCTGGGAGGCAGAATTGCCCCAGTTGAGAACCACTGACTGGAGTGATTATTAAAAATGTAGACCTCTGGGCTTCCCTGGTGGGGCGGTGGTTGGGAGTCCACCTGCCGATGCAGGGGACGTGGGTTTGTGCCCCGGTCTGGGGGGATCCCACATGCCGCGGAGCGGCTGGGCCCGTGAGCCGTGGCCGCTGAGCCTGCGCGTCTGGAGCCTGTGCTCCGCAGCTGGAGAGGCCACAACAGTGAGAGGCCCGCGTACCGCAAAAAAAAAAAAAAATGTAGACCTCTAATCCTTATCTTGAAAAATCTGTTTCAGTAGTGGGGAGGGGGGCTTAGGAGTCTACCTTTCCAGGAGGCATGCCAGGAGATTCTGAAACATGTGATCACGGCTCTGCAGGGGTAAAGCATTTTTTACAATATCTTTCCATTCATAATGAAGTTTTGGTGGAGAATTATCCTCAGAGCACTGACTTAGCTCAGTTAAAATAGTATCAATTAAATCCTGTAGTGGATATCAGTGTATTTCGGCCTTGTTAAAATTTGTTTTCTGTTTACCATATTGAATACATCTGTCAACTTGAATAGAAACTCAGATTCCTCTCTAGTTTTTCCGAAGTTTTCTACTATTTCATTAATTTGTCTGTTTTTCACTTTACCGTTATCAATATTTATATACATATGCATGTATCACACAGTTATCTTTTACTTCCTACCGTGGCACATCTACCTACCGGCAAACTAGTGATGAAACTCAAGATATCTGGACATTCCAGAGTTTGTTCATTAAGGTCAGTGAGCATATACGTTTCCTCCTCACTTACCTGGAACCTCTTCGGTTTCTTTGCAGATGCTCAGCTTTGTTTATGTGTAGGTTACTCTACTTCTGCTCATTCCTCCTCAGTATAGTACAGTGGTTAAAGGCTGAACTCAAACATCAGGCTGTCTGGGTTTGAGTCCCTACTTTCACTTATCCTGGCAAATTTTTAAATTTTTGTTTTTTAACCACTTCATGCTTTAGTTTTCTTATTGTAAAGTTCCTGGATCATAGGTTTGTTGTGAGGATGAAATGAATTAATGTATATAAAGTGCTTGGAACAGTGCTTGGTATGTAGCAAGTACGAAATAAGTGTTAACTCTTTGGTGGTTATTTTAGATAAGTGTCCTATGTGTGCAAGGTGGGGTCCCTATTAGCCTTTGTTCTAGTGTTCTGGGTATTGTTAAATGGGTATTGTTAAATTTTCATATACGTATATGAGCACATGCAGTATTTTAGGTTGAGGAATAGTGTACATAATGTGAAGTGTATGACTTGATAATTCTTTTACACATGTACATATTTGTGTGACTTCCACTCAGGTCAAGATAAACCACGTTTCTGGCACCTCAGAAGGCTTCCTTGTGCTCCTTCCCACTCATCTCCCCACCCAGGGTAACCACTATTCAGATGTCTGTCACCGTAGACTAATTTTGCCTTTTTGAGTTTCACATAAATGAAATCATTAGTTTGTACTCCCTCCCTCCCTTCCTCCCTCCCTCCCTCCCTCCCTCCCTTTCTTCCTCCCTCCCTCCCTCCCTTCCTTCCTTCCTGCGTTGGGTCTTTGTTGCTGTGCACAGGCTTTCTCTAGTTGCGGCAAGCTGGGGCTGCTCTTCGTTGTGGTGGCTTCTCTTGTTGCGAAGCATGGGCTCTAGGCATGCGGGCTTCAGTAGTTGTGGCACGCAGGCTCAGTAGTTGTGGCTTGCAGGCTCTAGAGCACAGTCTCAGTAGTTGTGGCGCAAGGGCTTAGTTGCTCCACGGCATGTGGGATCTTCCCGGACTAGGGCTCGAACCCTGCCTTGGCAGGTGGATTCTTAACCACTGCACCACCAGGGAAGCCCCACTTGAATAAGTTTTACAAAAACCTTTCAAAAAGGGAATGTTTGTACTATAGGCATTCTGGCATTTCTGTTTCTTGAACATGCCAAGTGTGTTCAAATCTTGGAGCCTTTGCACTTGCCATTGCCTCTGTCTGAACACTTTTCCCAAGATTTTCACATGGCTGTTTTCTTTCTCTTATTCTGATCTCAGTCCACATATCACTTCCCATAGAGGCCTTTAATCTGCAATCTGTTGTAGTACTCCTAGACAATTTGTCTTCAAGATACTTATCATTGTCTCAACTTAACTTGTCTTTCTTCCTCTACTAGAATGAAAACTCTGAGAGCAGGGATCTTGTCTGCTTGTTCACTGCTGTATCCCTAATGCTTAGGTGATCAATGTTTGTTGAATGAACACCTGATCTGTGCATGTTTTTTTCTTCCTAGATGATGGGCACATTTATTTTTATTAATTTTCCTTCTTTCCCCTTCTTCTTTTCTTTCTCTTCTCCTTTTTCTTTTCTTATATACTGGTTGAAATGTTTTGGGATGTTTACCTTAGCATCTACCTACACTAGTGTTTTGGAGCGTCCCTGGACAGTGAAGTGTGAGGGTGATACTTGCTAATAGTCCATTACAAGTATGAGCCTAGAACTCCAGAGCATTGCATTGAAAGCCTACAGAGAGCTGTTCCATGCCCTCCCCCCATTTATCGAAATATAATTTACATATAACATTGTATAATTTTAAGATATGCAATACGATGATTTGATACACATATATATTGTGAAATGATTACCATGATGAAGTTAGTTAACACATCCATTCCCTCACATAGTCACTTTTTTTCGTTTTTTGTGGTGAGAACATTTAAGATTTAATCATAGCAACTTTCAGATATACAATACAGTATTGTTAACTATAGTCACTGGGTTGTATGTTAGATCCCCAGAACTTATTCGTCTTATAACTGGAAGTTTGTACCCTTTGACCAACATCTCTCGATTTGCCCCATCCCCCATCCCCTGGCAACCACCAATCTAATCTACTCCATTTCTATGTGTTTGACTTTTTTTAGATTCCACATATAATTTTTTTTTCAATAAATTTATTTTACTTATTTATTTTTGGCTGCATTGGGTCTTTGTTGCTGTGCACAGGCTTTCTCTAGTTGTGGTGAGCGGGGGGCTACTCTTCATTGCAGTGCATGGGCTTCTCATTGCAGTGGCTTCTCTTGTTGCAGAGCATGGACTCTAGGCTCATGGGCTTCAGTAGTTGTGGCATGCGGGCTCAGTAGTTGTGGCTCGTGGGCTCTGGAGCGCAGGCTCAGTAGTTGTGGTGCATGGGCTTAGTTGCTCCGTGGCATGTGGGATCTTCCCGGACCAGGGCTCAAGTGCCTGTCCCCTGCATTGCAGGCGGATTCTTAACCACTCTGCCACCAGGGAAGCCCTGGTAGTTTTATTTTTAATATTTGGGGAACCTCCATACTGTTTTCCATAGTGGCTGTACCAATTTACATTCCTACCAGCAGTGTACAAGGATTCCCTTTTCTGCACATCCTTGGCATGGCTTCTTTTTACAGATTGGCAAATTCAAGCCAGGAAGGGAAAGGAAACTTAAGGTTATAGAATAAGTGTATAAGAATTGGGACTAAAACCAAATACTTTTTTTTTAGATTTTTTTCCAGTTTTATTGAGAAATAGTTGACAGACATTACTGTATATATTTAAGGTATACAGCGTAATGGTTTGATTTATGTATTTGGGGAAATGATTACCTCAACAGATTTAGTTAACCTCTATCATCTCACATAGATACAATACCAAGACTTTTGATAGATTAACTGGTAACTCTGGAAATCAGAGTGAATTTCTATTAGATTAATTTTCTGATACTAGAGTTGGCATGTATTGTGCTCAAGAAGACAGTAAAATAAATGAATAATTAGTTAAGTGTAACTAGCATTCCTTGCTTGTAAGCCATTGGAAGTGTTTGGCTTTAGGTTTTTGATATTTGATTATTTTATCCTGTAGGGATGTGAACTGATGTGCATTTAAGAAGTGTGTGGCTGGATTGCTTTAAGATATAGTTCTTAAAAAGTTGTATGACTTTGGTCTTTCAGAGAGAAGTTGTGCTGCAGGTCATGGGACCAGCAGTCCCTGAGGTTTAGGCATGAAAGACTTCATTGATTTACCATTGAGTTTGGGGGATTTGAAGCCATTCCTAAGTTTGGTGGTAGGTGAAAGTAGTATTGAAAAGTTGCCTAATTCTTTTTTATACTTTGTCTACTGTATGTCTTATTTCTGAAACTGTGTTAATGTCTAAGATGACATTTCTGTGGGATTGCCGTGGCTTTGCTGTGTTTACTTCTTCGCTAGAAGGATTTAAAAGCCTAGATCAACAGAGGTCATAGCGTACTCATAGAATGCTTTTTTCTCTTCCTTGTAGTCCCATAGCATTTTCTTTGTACTTTTACTCTATTTCTCATGATTTGCCTTGTGCTGTGGGTTATTCTGTGCCTGTCTCCGCTAATAGATTGTGATCTCCTAGAGGATCCGGTCTGTAGTTTCCTCTTTGTAACACCTTAGTGCCTAAACTAGTGCTTTATAATATTTAGGTGTTTCCTATGTGTTTGTGGTATTTCAGGGATGCTAAGAGAATCATTAGATGATATGTCTAGTCCAGTCCCCTAGTTTTACTTGTAAGGAAACTGAGAAGCACAATGATTTACTCAGTGTCATCTAGTTGGTTGGGAGAGCTGTGTTCTAGTCTCAGTTCTGCCGGTTGTTTGTTCCATTATGTCTTGCTGCTCCTCAGCTGGTACTCATTCTCTCTACAGCAGGGGAGGATTGTGAAAGAGGAAAGAAACACTGGGAGGATATAAACAGATTACACTCACATTACTGATGTATTCCAGTTTACTGCTTTACCAGTCAGATATTTTACTTTCAAATTTGGAAGCACAAGCTTAATTTCTGAGACCCCAGAAAGACTTTTGTAAGAGTTCTACACTTCTTCCAATCTATTACCCTAGAAACACCCTTCTTTGCTGTGCTTAATGGGTAGAAGTGCTGGCAGAAGGAGGAGACTTTATGTTGTCAGTTTCCAGTCACACTTCAGACAGCTTGGGTGGTAAATTCCAGGTGCCTGTGATGATGACAGAGAGTAATGTGTTGAGGCCCTTGGTTGAATTTCCCCCTGTTCCAAATGGAAGGAGAGTGATGAAAACAATTTAATTTCTTAGGAAATTTGGTACTTCGGTTTGAAATTGTTTTTCCCGCCTCTCCTATTCCCTTTTGCTTATTAGAAAGTATTGATTCTGAAATAGAGAAAGTGAGTTTATTAGATTTGGGCTGGACATTGATTAGCAGTAACTTAATTATAAATCCTCAGAGGGAGATGTTTGTAAACATTTGCTTTTAACATCCAGGGACTTGTGGTTCCCACTATTCTTGTTAATCAGCTGGTTGAAGCTGAGCACATGAAACGTCTGTATCCACTAAGCTTAGAATTGCATTGCTTTTGATTTATTTTAATAGGATCCTCTTGATTTCCAATTTATTTTCCCCCGATAAGGACATCTTCCTCTTGACAACCTATTTAAAAGACACAAGAATGTTTTGAATGGAGGCTGTATTTCATGCTTTAAGGCAAAGCCATGATCAATATAGTATAAATTGCCTGAAAGAATCTTCTCTTTTTTTGTTGTTATTTTTTCCTTCAGTTTTCTCTGGATCGTAAAGGAATTTGAGGGCTTAGTGAGGCTTTGATAGAGACAGATCTAACTAAAATTTTAGGTCAGACCTAGGACTTCTCAGGTCTCCACCATGTAGAATCAGTCAGTGATAAGCATACTCTGAGCATTTACCATGAGCCAAGTGCTTATGGAAAAAGTGTAAGATATAGTCTCTGTGCTAAGGATGCTTAACATCCAGTTGAAATTTTCTGTGCTTTTAGTGCTCAAAAGTGAATCTCCTTTTTGGCTATATGTATTAGAGATAGATGATGTTTGAGATACAGTCTTTTATGCTATTGGATGCATCTCTTCCTTAAACAAAATTTTGATTTGCAAGGTAGTATATATTTTCCAAACATCATTGAACAAAATTAATTTTTTGCTGTGTTGGATTTGTCTGGAAGTGAAATCCGTCTCCTCACTACCATCCATACTTGCTACTGGGTGAGATTAAGTTTCACAACTAGAGCCTAGGATTTAAGAGAAAGAGGGGAATTTTGTCAACAATAGAAAGAATCTGGGAAGTGAGAGAATATGTGTAAATCCACATGGAGACCTGTGGGGTTTCAAGTTCTCATTTGAAAAAAATTGAGAATTCCTTGAAGCAAGATGGGAAAATTTGAGCATGGTTCATGGAACTGCTTTTATATAGAATTAAAAAAATACTCTGAAGTCTGATCTGCAGTACAGTGTTACAAATATATGTATAATTAAATTTGAGGGACTTCCCTGGTGGTCCAGTGGTTTAGACTGTGAGCTCCCAATGCAAGGGGCCCGGGTTCCATCCTTGGTCAGGGAACTAGATCCCGCATGCATGCCACAACTAAAAGAGCCCGCATGCTGCAATGAAGATCTGTGTGCTGCAACTAACACACAGTGGAGCCAAATAAATAAATATTAAAAATAGAAACTTGAAAGGAATATATTGTTATTTTTGGTTATTTTGAAATTAAATTTAACTTTTGGTCTTTTAACTGCTGTTTTCTGCCTTGGGTCTCTTTCCAGAGGAATTTCTGAAGATGGTCAAGTGCAGTGTGATTTATGAGGCAGTGAAGGGCAAGTACTTTGCAGTGAGGAGGACCTGCTTACTTTGGGGAAATCAATGGAGCACGTCAGTCTGCAGCACACTTCCTGTCTTAATGGTCCTAAGCTCGATCAATACTTGAAATTTAACTTCATCATCAGTCTGTGGGCAGCGTGTGCTTTGCAGCCTTCCTTCCATCAGCGTCAGATATGTGGCCAGACTTATTACAGATGGAGCTAGTTACACTTTCCTGCTTGGTTTTGCATCTTCTTTAAGTCTTGTCCACTGGCATGTTTTAAGGATGTAAAATGTGTTGTGCTGTAAGCCAAGTAATGATTTAAACCTTGAAATTACCTGGTTAGAGAAGGGGGCGTTGGACAGATGCACAAAATCTATAGCATGGTTGTTTATCATTTCTTCTTCCTAAAAAATTTCCCATTGAGAGATATTTCAGTAGATTCTCTAACATCTTAGAGAGCATTTCTAGCACTAACTGTGGCTTTCTTTTCACAGATTCTCTAACCATGGCACAGGTAGAGAAACGAGGGGGTTTGCTCAGGAAATCTTCAGCCTACAAAAAACCACTGAAGGAAAAAGTGGTGCTGATGTATGATGAGATCTTCATGGTAAGGCCTGGAGCCCTGACATTGGGCACAGGTTGACTCCTTAGTTTCTTGTTCCAAAATGAGAAATAACCTCACCTCTGCCTGCTACCTTCTAGTTCTTCAGAGGGAGAAAGAGAGAGAACAAGGGTGAGGGTGAGCTCTCTCATGGTAGAAATTATGATCATGTGTTAATTAATATAGATTGTTATTATGTTGTTCTTATAGACTGTTGCCTTGAGCTGGGTAAAACAATTGAAAGGAGGGAGGAAGGCTCAGGAAACTTCTTTTCTGATATCTATAAGACTTTTCTTCCTTATGATTTTTTTTTTTTTTTTTGGCTGTGCCTCGTGGCATGTGGGATCTTAGTTCCCTGGCCAAGGATTGAACCTGTGCCCCCTGCAGTTGAAACGTGGAGTCTTAACCACCGGCCCGTCAGGGAAGTCCCCTTATGATTCGACATAAGGACCTTTCTATCCTAGATGTCCCTTGAATTTCCTTTTGGCTCTAGAATTCTATCTAATTCAGATATTTTAAAAAGATGCACTATTATATTCCATCTCAAGTTGTTAGTGGACAGAACAATTGCTTAGTTAGACTATCTCATCTTCCAATTCTATGAGAAGACGGAGGAATTATTAGCAATTAGATTAGGGGATTTCTTTGGGTCTTCAGAACTGCTTATTGACCATGGTCCAAGCCTGTGTTGTAAAATGTACCCTATCAGGGAAGGTTAGAGTGATTAGAAACCCTGCAGATGTACTTGACTTCTGAAATCCTGGTCATTAGTAGTACATGTAAACATTTAAAACATGTAATACTTGTAAAAGGAGTTAACCATATCTTGTGTAAATCTTGTGGACTCTCTTTCCTAGAAGGAGGATAATGATAATATTTACCCTACCTGGCTCACTGGGCCATTGTATTTCATGTATGTGAATGGGCTTTGAAAACTGAGCAACATACAAATACAATGGGGATGCATCATAATATGACTAATTGACTCAGATGGCTAGGTTCACTTCTCGCTAAGAAGAGAAGAATTTGAGGGAGATTCTTGAGTTCCTACTATGTGCCTGACATTGTTCTAAATGCATCACCAAATACATTAGCTCTAATTCTGACAAGAATGCTGCAAGAAGGCTATGTTTTTACATGTGCCATGTAAAAGAGCATGATAATGAGAAAACTGGCAGTCACAGCTAGAAAGTGAAGGAGCTGTGATTTGAACCCTAGTGTCTGACTCCAGAGTCCTTACTTGTTCAGTTTTGCCACATGGCCTTGGATAAATAACTTGATCAAGTAAAACATCTAATTCTTGGCAAGCCTTAGAGACAAAGTTTGACATGCCGACAGTTAATACAGAATTGCCCAGGGCAGTATAGGTGGCTATACAGAGAAAATGAGTGGTTATTAGGATCCTATTAGGGCTCTTTCTATGTTAAGTAATAAGCTTGGTATACATATGACTCCTGCTTGAGAGAGCTTTGAGCATGGGAAATGCCAGCTCCATGAATTCCCTGTTTCATATATAAACAACAAAATGATATTACAGAAGTGTGAGGGTCAATGTGTGGCCCCTCTTGGGGAGCAGGACTTGAGAGAAAGGGATAGAAAGAATTCACTAAATGAGAACCTTATTAGAAGGCCAGAAATGTTGCTTCTTTATGTCATTCTCAATTAAAAAGCCAGAGGAGATTCCTAGGATAATATCTTCTTATTTGATCAGAAGTTCTTATCTAATGAAGACATTAGTTCTTGGTAGTAATTTTAAAAGGTCAATTTAAGGTAAGGTGATAGCAGGCAATTGACATACTGGTTTTATGTCATTAGCTTTCCTGTGAAGTAAGGGTTCTCTTTTTCTTATTTCACTCACTAACCAGAAGCCTCTAACTTCCTAGAATTTCTGTTTGAAAATTATTGCTAAGAAAATTTGGATTTTAGCACCATAATTTTGCTAATTACGGACCAATTTGAAGTAAGAAAAGAGAATATTACAGGCTCTGTACAGAGGACTAAATGCATACGGGAGGGCAAGTAGAAGCAGGATGTTGTAAAAATCATGGCAGTATTACTTAGATGATCTGGGTTCTGGCTCCTGCACTTGTGTAAGTCTTGTGGACTCTATTTCCTAAAAGGAGGATAATGATAATATCTACCCTACCTGGCTCACTGGGCCATTGTATTTCATGTATGTGAATGGGCTTTGAAAACTGAGTACCATACAAATACAATGGGGATATATCATAATATGACTAACTGACTCAGATGGCTAGGTTCTTTTCTTGCTAAGAAGAGAAAGATTTGAGGGAGGTTCTTTGAGCCATTTAACTTTTGGTGCAGGGAATATATATCCATGCACAATGTCTTCCATTTGGGAAAAGAACCCAAAAAACTTGTTCCCCATTATAGCTGTTTGGAATGACCAAGCATTTTCAAAGTTAATTGTGAAAGGTAAGGTTGATTATGTGTAGTGACCCTTTCAAATGTGTTCTTAATGCTTTGGTGTTAGCTGGGGGTATTGAATATACTTATCTTCTGGTTTCAGACAGAGGACCCTAGTAAGTGCAGTCCTCGATTTTGGGAGGAGCTCTTCCTTATGAAGGTAAGACTTGTTGGCACCTGTGGATTTTCCTGGTAACTGAGATTGCCTTCACATGTGTTCTAGGTGCTGCAGTAAAAATGCACTCAGGCCCTTATTGTTTCCTCGTTAGGTGAATTTAGAGTACCTAGAAGGCAAGCTGGAATCTCTTGATGGTGAGGAGTTAATGAAGATCAAGGAAAATATTAATTGCTTATTTCAACACTGCATCCAGGCTCTGGGAGAGGAGCATCCAATTCGAGTGGTCAATGCATTGCAGGTACAAGGCTGGGAGACTGGGGAAGTCTTGTTTAATAGGAGAAAGAAATTGTAATACATCTATTGGAACTTGAGGAACCTAAAATTGCCCTTAGGTTTGAGGCTTGCTTTCTTTGTTTTTTCTTTGTTTCTTTAAGTAATCAAACATCTATGCCATGTTTGTTTAGCCATCTTCCTGGTTAAACAAATTGACGCCTATAGTAGTTATCTTGTCCATTTTATAATTTGATCTAATGCCAAGGAGGATTGTTTGACAGAATTTTTATTATTACTTGAGGACAGGAAGAGAGAGAGAGGAAACTCTGGCAAGGTTGATTAGTCTACAGCAAAAATCAGAAGACTTTCTTAATTAAATAAACAGTATTTTCTTAATGTGAGGTTTCAGAAGGTCCTTGACTCCCTGAAGTTACATGTAATATTTTATGTGTAAATGTACGTTATGTGTATATGAACATTTTTTTTGGAGAGAGGGCTTTTGTCAGATTCTCAAAAAGGTCTGCAACTCTAAAAACATTAAGAATCATTATTCTTTTTTTTTTTTTTTTTTTTTTTTTGCGGTACGCGGGCCTCTCACTGTTGTGGCCTCTCCCATTGCGGAGCGCAGGCTCCGGACGCGCAGCCTCCGCGGGCATGGCTCATAGGCCTAGCCGCTCCGCAGCATGTGGGATCTTCCCGGACCGGGGCATGAACCCGTGTCCCCTGCATCGGCAGGCGGACTCTCAACCACTGCGCCACCAGGGAAGCCCTAAGAATCACTATTCTTAATGCTAAGTGGCATGATCGTGAGGATTATTCATTATTCTTGAACTACATTCATTATTTCTTGAATTACTGTTACGTGCTAAGCATTGAGCTGGTGGGATACATTATAGGCTTCTTGAGGGCAAAGACAGTATTATTCAATACTTTGTTCCTAGTGTGTAGAACAGTGCCTGGCAAATAGCATTCTAGAAGTAAATTTTTTTGAATGAATGATGGGCAAAATTTCTAGAGTTTATAGTCTAGTAGCTCCAGTGTAGCCTAGATTGGGCTGAGTATTTAGGGTAGTGATTGACAAGCTTAGAATATGAAGAACTGATGACAGCATAAAGGATTTTGTTGGAACTTTTGGTAGATTGGGTTTAAGTTTCTAACTTACAAGTTGGACAGATCACTTTGTGAGCCCCAGTTTTCTCATCTGTAAAATGTAGAAATTACCTCTTGAGTTGATGCCCCAGAGAGAAGGACCATGTTTATCCTGTAGCTTTGTTAACCCTTGGACAGTAAATTCTACATTTCGAGCATCACAGTTGTAGTGACTCATTAATTGAAAGTTGAAATGAAAGTTGGAAATTGTACTTCCTGTAATTATAGTGGCTTACTGTGGGGGCATGAATTATAAACTGATTTTAGTCCAGTGAAAATAAATTGACATTAAGCCACTTGGTGACCCATAAAAATATAGTACATTTATTATAATACCTGATATTTATTGAGCTGTAACAAAGTTAAGTTCCAGGCACTATTCCAGGAACTTTAACAAAGTTCCAGGGAGTATTCTAAGTGCCTTACAGTATTTATTCACATAGCCATCACAACATCCCTATGAGGTTAATGCTATTATCATTCCCATTTTATAGCTGAGAAAAATAAGGCACTGAAAAGTTAACTAATTTGTCCAGGCTCACACAGCTAGTAAGTAGTGGATGGGGATTGTAATGAATTTTTAAGATTTGAGTTGATTGGTTGTTATCATATAGGGACCTCTATAGTTATTAAAAATGGTAAACTATTATGTAAATTCTAAAACTAATGTTAAATAAAGGAAAGCTCCACCAATCCCATGATTCAAACTCAAGAACTGTTTTTTATTTTTATTTTTTTGCGGTACGTGGGCCTCTCACTGCTGTGGCCTCTCCCATTGCGGAGCACAGGCTCCGGACATGCAGGCTCAGCGGCCATGGCTCACGGGCCCAGCCATTCCGCGGCATGTGGGATCTTCCCGTACCGGGGCACAAACCCGTGTCCCCTGCATCGGCAGGCGGACTCGCAACCACTGCGCCACCAGGGAAGCCCCCTGTTTCTTATTTTTGAATATCACCTTCCAGTCTTTGTCTGCAGTGTAATTTTTAAAAATTGGATGGCCAGAAAATAAAAAAAAGAGGATGACAACAGTTTCAGTTGCTGTTCCTCTTTTCATTTTTGGATTTTGCACATATTAAGACCCAGACTGTGTTTTGGAGCTCAGAGAATAGAGCAGTTGAATGTCAGCTGTGTAAGGAGAAGGTTCTGAGGTTGCAGTGTGAAGCTACTGATCCAATGCCCTTTGCATTTTGAGACTTCCTTTCTAGAAAGAATTCTTTCTCTCATCTCTGCAGACCTTGTGTGCACTCATTCGAGGAGTCCATCAAAAAAATAAGTCTACCTCTGGGTTTGACATTATCAACATGCTGATGGGCTTTGACAAGGCGGAGCTGTGCATGAAGGTGAGACATAAGCTGTAGATGTGCCTGTGGATGTCTGCTTCTGACAGCTGTTCATGGATCATCTGCAGACAGTTAGATGCACTAGAAGATTTGGACTCAGACATAGATGATTGAATTTTTATTCTTTTTAATTTATTTTTGGCTGCATTGGGTTTTTGTTGCTGTGCGCTGGCTTTCTCTAGTTGCGGCCAGCGGGGGCTACTCTGTTGCGGCGCGCAGGCTTCTCATTGTGGTGGCTTCTCTTGTTGTGGAGCTTGGGTTCTAGGCATGCAGGCTTCAGTAGTTGCAGCACATGGGCTCAGTAGTTGCAGCTCATGGGCTCAGTAGTTGCAGCGTGTGGGCTGTAGGGCACACGGGCTTCAGTAGTTGTGGCTTGCGGGCTCCAGAGCACTGGCTCAGTAGTTGTGGCTCCTGGGCTCTAGAGCACAGGCTCAGTAGTTGTGGCACATGGGCTTAGTTGCTCCGCGGCCTGTGGGATCTTCCTGGAGTAGGGCTTGAACCCGTCTGCCCTGCATTGGTGGGCGGATTCTGAACCACTGCACCACCAGGGAAGTCCCTCATATGGTAATTCTATGTTTACATTTTGAGGAAATTCCAAACTGTTTTCCAAAGTGGCAGTACCATTTTACATTTTCCCCAGCAATGTGGGTATGTGTATGTGTATGTGTGTGTGTGTGTATGAAATGTCTATTCAAATCCTTTGCCTGTTTGTAGATTGAATTATTTGTCTTTTTATTGTTGAGTTGTAAGAGTTCTTTATATATTTTGGATACAAGTCCCTTATCAAATATCTGATTTGCAGTATTTGTCACTATCTTGAACGAATGTTGTTCATAATATGAACTTTGAAGAACCTGTCTTCTCTCATTCACTACATTTAAAATAAAGAAATCTGTATGCCAAAGAATCCTTACAGTGATTAGTTTATTTTTTAAAAGTTACAAATATGTGGGACTTCCCTGGTGGCGCAGTGGTTAAGAATCTGCCTGCCAATGCAGGGGACAAGGGTTCGGTCCCTGGTCCAGGAAGATCCCACATGCCGCGGAGCAGCTAAGCCTGTGCACCACAACTACTGAGCCTGCGCTCTAGAGCCCGTGAGCCACAACTACTGAAGCCTGCATGCCTAGAGCTTGTGCTCCACAACAAGAGAAACCACTGCAATGAGAAGCCCGTGCACTGCAATGAAGAGTAGCCCCCACTCACTGCAACTAGAGAAAGCCCATGTGCAGCAATGAAGACCCAACGCAGCCACAAATAAATAAATAAAATAAATAAATTTATTAAAATAAAAACGTTACGAATATGCAATTAGGAATACACAAAGATTTAGTACCTGGAGTCAGTTCTTTTTTTTTTTTTTTTTTTTTTAAAGATGTTGGGGGTAGGAGTTTATTAATTTTATTAATTTATTTTTGCTGTGTTGGGTCTTCGTTTCTGTGCGAGGGCTTTCTCTAGTTGTGGCAAGCGGGGGCCAGTCTTCATCGTGGTGCGCGGGCCTCTCACTATCACGGCCTCTCTTGTTGCGGAGCACAGGCTCCAGATGCGCAGGCTCAGTAGTTGTGGCTCACAGGCCTAGTTGCTCCGCGGCATGTGAGATCCTCCCAGACCAGGGCTCGAACCCGTGTCCCCTGCATTAGCAGGCAGATTCTCAACCATTGCGCCACCAGGGAAGCCCTGGAGTTAGTTTTTAATTCTAACCTTTTACAGTCTCTCTCTCTCTCTCTCTATATATATATAGTAAAATCCCTAATATCTTTTTCATTCTTACAGTTTTCACTACTGTCTATATACTGCTGATTACTAAGTCTCTATCTTTAGCCTTAATTCCTCCTGAGTCTCAGACCTGTTCTCTTTAAGCACTTGCTGAATATACCCACTTACACATACCTAAGTACCTCTTGTTTGGCATATCCAAAATGGAACTCATTGTTTTCTATACTTCTGTTCTTCCTCATTCATTCTGTGTCAGAATGGGGATACCTGTCTTCCCAGTTCCCCAAGCCAAAGACCTGAGAGTCACCCTTGACTCTTTCCTATCCCTCATCTTTCATATCCAGACTATCACCGTGTTCAGCTAATTTTACCTCAGCTCATACTTCTCATATCTGTTTTTTTCTATTTTTCCTCTACTGCCAAAGTCCCCATTATCCCTGAACTATTGCAGTGATGCCTTCATTCTTTTGACAAACATTTGTTATGCTCCTCTGTGCCAGGCATCGGGGATACAGAGGCAAATAAGACATGGCAACCCTCCTCAGAAAATTGATAGGTTAGTCTTCTTTTGTCTCCCTCTCTCCAGCCTTACCATCTTTAAATCTGTCATCCACGCTGACAGCAGAGTGATGTAACTTAACACTCAAATCTTTCTTGCTTAAAACCCTTCATTAGTTTCCTATCACTAAAAGGATAAAGACCAAACTCCCTCATTAGCTGTATAAAACTTTTATGATCTTCTTTCTATTTATTTCTCAAATCGCATCTCTCATCACTGTGCCTCACTCTTTATACTTCTATAATAACAAACTGCCTGTATTCCAACTGCATGTCCAGGGCCATTTCATTCTTCATGTGTCTTTGATCATGCTAATGCCTGTCTAGAATTCCTTTCCTCCTCAAGTTTTAATTAATTCCTACTGATTTTTCAAAATACAGCCTGTCCCTGAGGAGTCCTGGAATAGGTAACTTCTGAGCTAATTCCCTTCCTCCATATATATTACTGTCATAGTAACCATTAAACTGTTTATTTGTTTTTCTCTCCTGTTAGACTAAAAACACCTTGAGAGCAAGGGTCATTGTCTTATTTTTTTCTTATTTTCTTTGAAAGCACAATATTTAGCGTATAGTAGACTCTTACTACATATTTGTTGAATTGACCTGAAGTAGCTTATTTTGAACCTTCACTTGACCTTCCAGCACACTAAATCCTTTTTTTTTAAGATTTATTTATTATTTATTTATTTATTTAATTTATTTTTGGCTGTGTTGGGTCTTAGTTGCAGCATACGGGATCTTCGTTGAAGCATGTGGGATCTTTCATTGCGGTGCACAGGCTTCTCTCTAGTTGTGGCCTGCGGGTTTTCTCTCTCTAGTTGTGGCGCGCAGGCTCCAGAGCGCGTGGGCTCTGTAGTTTGCGGCACGCGGGCTCTCTCACTGAGGTGCGAGAGCTCAGTAGTTGTGGCGTGCAGGCTTAGTTGCCCCATGGCACGTGGGGTATTAGTTCCCTGACCAGGGATCGAACCAGTGTCCCCTGCATTGTAAGGTGGATTCTTTACCACTGAACCACCAGGGATGTCCCGCTAACTCCTTATTCTCCGTTCATTTTCCTCCTTTATTTAATGTAAACTATTTCTTTTTTTCTTCCTTGTAGTATCTAAAGGTTTCATCTTTTGACTACATTGGATAAAACAGTTAGTTGTTAGTACAAGTGTTAAACTCTAATCACATTGTCTAGTAGAAGCGACCAGGATGGATATGAGCTAGCTTTGTTGGATAGTGCATATGGCCAGTGAACAGCTAGTAGTGATGTTATCTCTTTGTTGTTTGTTCAGTGTGCCTGCATCAAGTGATATGCTTTCTTATCAAATAATGAAACATATCTAGCAGTTTAACCATTATTATTAACCTTTAACTTAATCATTTGTTTAATTTATTATTTAAAATTTATTTAATAGAATTTAATTTTATTTAGTTTATTATTGTTTTTAATTTGTATATTATTTAACTGTTATTAATCTTTTAAAAATTTTCATTCTAATCCGAAGGTTTATATGAGGGTGATAGGCTGCAAACATTCATTTGCTGGAATAGTAAATTCTTTATTTTTCTGTGCGGTTGTTCTAAGGCATTTTTCCCAAAATAGCTAGACTTACTTAGAAGTCTTCCTTTTTTATGTCTAGTCTTGCAAGGCCTAGGCCTAAGGGAATGATATGGTTGCTTCATTTTATTTTATTCACATTACCCTACATAACGTAACCCTGTTTGACAAAGACATGGTGGAGATGTTCTTTGATATGGTTTAATACTTAGTGGTTCTCTTTCTCAGAACTTGATGGAGAGTTTGGATTCATTGCTTTGTGCAGAAGGTTCTGAAAGTCTGAAGAGCTTATGTCTGAAACTTCTCCTCTGCTTAGTGACTGTAAGTAGCTTACCTATATGTTTCTTTGTCAAGGGTGTAAATTGACAGCAGGGGCAAATTTGAATTCTTGAGCCCAGAGTTAGAAAGGAAAAGAGAAAAAAAATCTCTACTGGGCCATTACATCACTCTGTTGTGTTTGTGTAGAAGGAAGTTATTTGTATGGGCTTTCGCTTCCTAGAAGTTGCTCTTTGGAGCAACTGCTGACATTTTTAACCTGTACCAGTCTGGATTGTTAGATTTTGCCCTTCGTCAGGTCTCATTTGGAAACAGTTTTTGTGATTCTGAATATTTTTATTTGTTCTGACTTTGATTTTATAGCTGGAAGCTGGCCTGTACCTTCTAGTGGGAGGAGGGTAGGGTGTTATTCATTTACTTCAGGTGGTTTCCTTTCCCTGCCACTGCTTGAAGACTTCTGGATCATAAAGTTCTTCCTGTGCATCTGGGGAATGAAACCCAAGAAACTGTTAGGCAAATGCTTTTGTGAGGGTATGAGAGAAACAATGAGAAGTTCAAAGATTTAGGAAGTTTTAATTTGCTAATTTCTTACCCTTCTAGTGTCTTGTCTATTCAGGCTTAGATGGCTTTGGGAGTGCTTTAAGATCTGCTAAGTATCTAGTAGAATGTTTTAACATTTCTGTTTCTCTTAGATACTAGGTGAGGAGATATGCATGAGATATCAGAGTGTCTTAGTATAGACTTTAAATAGCCTTTTATTATATTCAGGTGACAGATAACATCAGCCAGAACACTATCCTGGAGTATGTAATGATCAACAGCATATTTGAAGCAATTTTACAGGTAGGTCAGTTCCCTTGTCACCTCTTTCTTTTTTGGGTAAACCACCTCCTCAAGCACTCTCACCATTTCTGGTTCTGGTTACAGATACTTTCCCACCCACCAAGTCGTAGGGAACATGGGTATGATGCCGTAGTCCTCTTGGCTTTGCTGGTGAACTACAGAAAATATGAGGTAAGTGGGTCCCTTAATGGAGAGCTGCTACCTTTCTACAATCTTCCTAAATGTGGCCACTCCTAGAGGATTTTGCTTAATGTAGAAGACATGTTCTTGGTAAATGGTTTATAGATTAATTTTGATAAACCAATTCTAGAAGTCCTATGTTAGATGCCTGCGGTAGAGGATATAGCTGTTTAAAGGAATCCTGTGGTGTAACTTCTAAAAAAGTGAGTAAATCTCTCTTAATGTAATGGTTCCCAAACCCAGCTTATCATTAGAATCACCTAGTTATCTTTTAAAAAATATTTATTTATTTATTTGGCTGCGTCATGTCTTAGTTGCGGCACACGGGATCTTCATTGTGGCGTGCAGGCTTTTCTAGTTGCAGTGTGCAGGGGCTACTCTTTGTTGCAGTGGCTTCTCTTGCTGTGGAGCATGAGCTCTAGGCGTGCAGGCTTCAGTAGTTGTGGCTCGCGGGCTTCAGTAGTCGTGGCTTGTGGGCTTAGTTGCTCCGTGGCATGTGGGATCTTCCTGGACTAGGGATCGAACTCGTGTCCCCTGCATTGGCAGGCAGGCAGCCAGCCACTGCGCCACCAAGGAAGTCCCTCAGTAGTTACTTTTTAAAAAGAAGATATTTCTGGGCCTTACTCTTTATTTTATTTATTTATTTACTTATTTGTCTGTGCTGTGTGGCATGTGGGATATTAGGTCCCTGACCAGGGGTCAAACCCATGCCCCCTGCAGTGGAAGCACAGAGTCTTAACCACTGGACCATCAGGGAAGTCCCTGGGCCTTACTCTTTACACACCAAATCAGAGTCTCTTAGGGGGTGAGACCTAGATATCTTTCTTTTTTTTTTAATATCTCCTTTTGAACGTGATGATCAGCCAGGATTGGGAACCACTGACCTAATGCATCTATTTTGAAATATTGGACTTATATATTGGATTTCTGCAATGCAATCAATCCACTTGTATAAATATCAGCTGTTGGTTTGGGGGCTCTTTCTGATTTTGATGGGAGTTGAAGACAGAGCCTTATCCATATTAATTCTGGAGTTCTTTTTGCCTCTGAATTAGTCAGGGATAGATTTATAGGTTTTGAGATAAAGAGGTGAACTCAGAGATTTATACTTGGATTGGTGCATCTACTTGATTCCCCTCAAAAGGTAGAATACACAGAAAAAGAAGGGGGCCACTTAGGGAAGACCAGGACCTCACTGGGGATTGCTTTGTAGGAATAGGGAGCACTTGACACTGGGTCCTGGACACTAGGAGTACTTTACTGAACCCAGAAGTCAGGAGCTGCACTGAGGCAACTTGACTTTCTTCATTTAATAAGTAGCAATACTATGAGAAATGGGCCAGCTGGAGGGAATGTTTTCATTTTTGAGCTTCTGGATCTTCACTTAGTGATTTTTGATATGATTACTAGCCAGGTCAAAAGTGATGGGTAACATAAAATATGGAGCTTATTCTTATAAATAGGGATATGAAAGAAAGGCTGGCTGTGAGAAAGGAATACTTAAAGAGGGACTGGAATATGTGGAGCAATGTTAACGTGTTATAAATCCCAGGAGTTGATTGCTTTCATTGTCTTGGAGGAACTGACAAATGGTGTACAGAGCTACTAATAAATAAGTAATTTATCACCAACACCTGTTTTGCTGGTGCTCTGGAAGGGCAGGCATGGTAGCCATTTTGATCTCTGTCATGTGTAATAGCCTCTGGGGCCTTATTACAACAGCAGGAAAAATAGCTGAGGAAAAATGCTGAAGGTAGTTAAAGCGAGTTATGTGTGAAAGGAAAGAGCCATCATCAGTAATGAATATTTTTGGAACATTCTGCTGGATGTAGGCCACTCTGAGGCAATGGCTTGGCTTCTCTAAATGTGAACTGAGCCCTGGTTCAGCCCAGTAAGACTTCCTGAAATGTCAGCCTGAAAAATTGGACATGGCCAAGGAACTGGAGAAAATCATATTTCTTGAGTGGGGTATGCATCTCTAGTCTGTCAGAAACCCCAGAAGAATTAATACAGTAGGCGAGGGCAAGCTGGTAGGCATAATTTATCTGGGCTTTGCAGCTTTTGATATGTCAGTCACCAGAAACCATTAAGGAAACCTGGTGACCATGGAGCAGGAAGGTTTTTGATAGGAGCATGAGGAATTCCAGATGAACATAGCAAAACCAAAAGCTGGTGAAGTTTTATGCAAAATACAAGAGGGTGTGCTAGGGGGAACAACATTCTAGTTACCACCACAATCGATCCCATGACCAGTGGGGTAAGTTGTAACCTTTCCAGAAAGGTGCAAAGAGCACCAGAGAGGCTTGGTGTCCAGCTAAACACAGAGAAGAGAGATTAGGTGTTGGACTTAAGGAATGGAAGTAGTTCTTGCTCACTTCAAATAATGCATTCCATTTTAGTAATTTCATCTCAAGAGATAGAGGAGGCCAAAAAAAAAAAAGGTCTAGGGAAGAGCAATGAAATTTGTTCAGTATGGTTTAGATCAAGTAAAGGCTGGACCCTATTAGAGTGATTCTGTGAAGGCTGACTGAGTTGTAATCCTGTCTTGCTGATGAAAAGTAGATTGCCTTGAGTTTTTTTTTTTTTTTTTTTTTTTTGCGGTACGCGGGCCTCTCACTGTCGCAGCCTCTCCCGTTGCGGAGCACAGGCTCCGGACGCGCAGGCTCAGCGGCCATGGCTCACGGGCCCAGCCGCTCCGCGGCATGTGGGATCTTCCCGGACCGGGGCACGAACCCGTGTCCCCTGCATCGGCAGGCGGACTCTCAACCACTGCGCCACCAGGGAAGCCCTGCCTTGAGTTTTAAAACATGACCACAACAGGTATATAGTGTTAAGGAAAATCAGTGTCTGACAGAATAGAAATTTTCACAGCATTAAAATCTTGGCCTTCTGGGTTGGCCAGGTCTTCTGAGATGAAGTGACTCAGCCCCCAACTGCTGCCCTGAACATGATGTTTCCCAGAAATTACAAAATTGTTTATTATGTCCGGTTGTACGTTGTTCCTTCTCTTTTTCTTTCTCTCTCTCTTTTTTCCCTACAGATCTTCCTTTGACTGAGATAAAAATGTCAAAGGAAAAAAAATATAGCTACCAATAATCGAGCCCTTATCATATGCCAGATACTGTGCTAAGGATTTTACTTGATTTAAGTCTCATAGCAACCCCAAGGAAGAAAACATTTTTCCCCATTTTACAGATGAGAAAATGGAGCTTAGGTTTATTAACGTGCCTAACTTGTCACAATAAGTCGAGGATCTAGAACTCAAATCCTTGATTTTAGCCACCTTGCCTTTTCCTCAACTGTTGCTAATGCATAGGCTGTTCTTGGTCATCAGATGGTCCTTATTATTACTTAAGACAGTCTACTTTTGGGAAGGTGATAACTAGGACTTTTCAAAAATTGTGCCAAGAGACAGTGGCCTGTTCTTTCTACTGTTGTTTTCATTTGATGGCATCTCAAGGTCAGCCTACTGCTGATTTTCAGTTCCAAGGATCCACTTGCTTTGGACGTTGTCTGAAGTCTGTAGCGTCAGCAGGATTTGACTGTTAAGTTATAGGAAGAAGTATTGAGAGCCTTCCTCTGTCAGATCAAGTAACGAATGGAGTGAGTTTTACCTCCTTGAATTGTATTGTAGAAAACCTTGTAAACATTCGGGCTGTTAAAAAAACAAAGCTTCTCCTTCTCTATTCCCAGTTAGCATTCGAAAGATGCCCTCAGAAACTTGATTAATAAAGTCTGTGGGGCGGGGGGGGGGGGGGGGGGGGGGGAGGGTGTTAACCTTTCAGTTGGGTTTCCAAGCTTCTCAGTAATGTTTTCTTGGTTGCTGTAAGAACTGCCAATCTGAGAACTATTGTTTCTAGCTTCCCCTGGGTTAGAATTGGTGCCTGATCTGTAGTAGGTCTTTCCTCACATACTACGCAGGGGTTGTTTTCAAGGTGAGCACGTCATTGGTTCTCATCCCACTGGTAGGAGATGGCCCAGTTGCTTAATGAGTTTAAATGTATATATATTTCCATATGCTGCCCAGCTGAGATTGAATCTGGAAAAACTCAAGAAATCTTCCAATATTTTAAGTGATGGGACAATCATTAAACCCCAGTGTCCTGACCAGATTGTAGTTTGGGTAATTACATCTTTTTTTTCAGTTCCCCTGCAGTGTTATTTGGGTATTGGATCTATAAATGGCCTCTCTGGCTGTTAAGCAGCTGCCACTTTCCACCCCCAAGGTGGCTTTGTTTTACGGGTGGGTGAATCAGTCCTTGGATATAGTTTGTGGAATGGTTAGGGAGCCTTTGGGATGAGTGTCAGTTAGCAACTTATAAATTCGTGCCTTATGGCAAGGGAGCTTTTATGCACCCCAAAAGACAGCTGTCCCTATAGACTCAGTAAATTATTGGCAGGATAGGACAAAGTGAGTGTTGTGGAGCGTTCACTTACTTCTTAGAAACAAATAAGAGGGAAAGATGGGAGAAGTGGCAGACATAGGCCTGAGCTGATTCAGTCTAGAGGAAAATGTGGGTAGAATAGAAGTGTGTGTGTGTGTGTGTGTGTGTATCTGTGCATGCTTGGTGAATGCCCATGCACACTGAGAGATTTACTGGAAATGGAGGAAGTCACCTGGCAAGATAGTTGGGCATAGGTATTAGGAGCATCACTCTAGAGAGAGCACCTTATGGAAGCATTTTTGTGAACACTTTGTTAAATAGCTAATGGGTTCTTAACTAGGTCACACTCACCTGGAGTCTCTTCTCTTGTTTAATAGTCTGTGAATCCTTATATTGTGAAGCTGTCTATTGTGGATGATGAAGCCACGCTCAATGTGAGTATCTGGATCCTTGTGTGTTGTTTTAATTACTTGCCTTTGGTGGCCTTACTTTTAGTAGATATTTAGAACAGAGAGTAGAGAGCTATTGTGTTAATTTCATCTGGCTATAAAGAGGGAATAGGTATTTCTTTTTAGAGCATCAGTGCTACTGTCTTACTGTTTTCTATTTTCTCATCATGGAAGGAAGGTGTGAGGGGATATTTGCTTGCTAATCATGATGAAATAGTCAGTTATATTTCATGTTGTAGTGTGCTGAGGTTGATTATCCTACAGAGTCAAGAAGTTACATTTCCAAGAATAAAATTTAGATGGTATATCAAATCACCATGATGTACACTTTAAATATCTTACAATTTTGTGTGTCACTTATACCTCAATAAAGCTGAAATTAAAAAAAAAAAAGAAAAGCTTAGATGACTCAATGTTGTGAGATTTCTTCTTGTAGAACCATCCAGATTATATTTATAGCCTGCCTTGGTGAAGCTGAAACATGGAGGACGATATATATCTGCTACGTATATCCATGGAGGTTTGGGAAATAACATCTGATCTCTGAATATAGGGAGGAAGAAGATGACCAGGTGTCTGGCTTTATTCTCTTTCCATCTTGCCCTCTTCATTCTTCTAATTTCTCTTCTGAAAAAAAAGCACACATGATTCATCCTTGTGGCCTTAATTGATCTTTGTGATACGCTTAGCAGTTTCTAGGGGGAAAGTTGATAAATTAGTATTTATTGGATGCTTCTTCCCATTACATTCCTGTTTTCCTGTGGCCTGAGAGTAGCTTGTCTTTGTTTTTAAAAATAAATTTATTTATTTATTTATTGTAGGCTGCATTGGGTCTTCGTTGCTGCGCACGGGCCTTCTCTAGTTGCCGTGAGCAGGGGCTGCTCTTCGTTGTGGTTGCGTGGGCTTCTCATTGCGGTGGTTTCTCTTGTTGTGGAGCACGGGCTCTAGGCGTGCAGGCTTCAGTAGTTGTGGCATGCAGGCTCAGTAGTTGTGGCTCACGGGCTCCAGAACACAGGCTCAGTAGTTGTGGCGCACGGGCTTAGTTGCTCCGCGGCATGTGGGATCTTCCGGGACCAGGGCTCGAACCCGTGTCCCCTGCATTGGCAGACGGATTCTTTTTTTTTTAATCAATGTTGGGGAAGCAATGACAGGTTCTTCATTTTTTTTTTAAATTAATTATTTAATTTTACTTTTGGCTGTGTTGGGTTTTCGTTGCTGCACCCAGCCTTTCTCTAACTGTGGCGAGCTGGGGCTACTCTTCGTTGCGGTGTGCAGGCTTCTCATTGTGGTGGCTTGTCTTGTTGCGGAGCATGGGCTCTAGGTGTGCGGGCTTCAGTAGTTGGGGCTCATGGGCTCTAGAGCACAGGCTCAGTAGTTGTGGCGCATGGGCTTAGTTGCTCTGCGACATGTGGGATCTTCTTGGACCAGGGCTCGAACCCATGTCGCCCGCATTGGCAGGCGGATTCTTAACCACTGCGCCACCAGGGAAGTCCCTGCACCTTCATTTAATGTGGGACTCGTCACTTTTATTATGGGTTGTTTTAGAGACATTCGAGAGCTTTTTGTTTGAAGATTCTAACTCACTCTTTTCTTTTGAGGTGAAAATTATCCCAGTGAAATTGTCAGTGGTCTGAGCTGGTCTGTTTCATCCCTTGTTACTCTATTTTAATTGTATCTGGAACCCTTAAGTAAGATAATTAGATCAGAAAAATCTTTCCAAAGAAGTTCCTTTTGATCCTTTGACAATGTCTCTCAGAATTCCTGTCCTTGTTGCCTACTTTCAGGTAGAACTTCTTGGGCTTGGACCATGGCGCTGTAATTAGTGTTTTCTGTGGTCTAGTCATAGTATCACCAACAGCCCCTTATTTCACCTGTGCTATCTTTTTTTCTCTCTAGGGAATGGGGCTTGTGATTGCTCAAGCTTTATCTGAGTATAACAGGTAAGTCCACCTTTCCAGAAGGGAAGGGTCTAATTTTCGTTTGAATTGGTTGAGTACGAAACAGGTTTGTTAAGAGTTCTTGGGTGAACGTCTCTTACCTATCCTAGAAGAGTATTTAGAGGTACAGCTGCTGGCAGATGCATTTGTTCTAGCTGGGCTTGATGGCTTTAGCAGCAGTTGTTTTTAACACTGGGGAGAAGTAGCCACCATGTTAGTGTCCATCTTTTGTTTAAGCAACTCTTACATTCAAACATTCTTATGCAACCTTTGGTATTTTATTGCAGAGCATTTTAACTAGTTTTCCAGCCATAAGCAGGCTCTTCCATTTAGCCCAATGTATCATATAAATACCATTTTCTATGTAAAAAAGGTTGTGAAACAGTGCTTTTTGTATGCTTGAAAAAAAAGAAAAGAAAGCACTGAATTAGTTCTAGTTTGACAGATACTTCTTTTTCATCAGTAATCAACTGCAGCTTCCTAGAGTCCCTGTCTGTTCTGGGGGCTCTTTTCATTGATGCTTGCTTTCCCTCTTGCTGGGAATGGGGAAGGATTTGGTATTCAGTGAATGGAAACCAGAAGTGTATCTAATCCTGGCAAGGACCAGGCAGGATCTTTCTTACTCCTTTCCAGACTTTGCTTATACACGATTGGGTATTGGGATTTCAAATCTGTCCCATCTCCACAAATAGTTTAGCTCACAGATTTCCCTCCTTTTCCTTCAAAAACAAACAAGATTTTCACTGTTACAGCCTTAATTTTACTGTCACACTTTTCAAGTAATAGTCTGTTTGGGAAATAACTGGATCAGCCATATGTTAGAGCAGTTTCACACTTTTGCAGCTTGCTTTCTAAGACTCTCCCGAAGTAGCTGGGCATTTTGGTACACGCTACCTCAAGAGCAGATGGGTGCCTCTTAGCTTGCAGGGGAAACTGCAGTGGCTGGGTTGTCATAACGCTTTTGTTTTTTGGAGTCAGTGAATTCTGCGAGTGAGCTGCTCTGATTACCACTTGGTATGCCAAGGAGAAAGACACGTGATAAATAATACTAAAGTTGAATTTAGTTATTTTTGTTCAGGCAGTATAAAGACAAGGAAGAAGAACACCAAGGCGGTTTTTTCTCTGCTTTAACAAATATGGTAAGTCCTACTTGTTTTTTCTCTCCTGCTCAGAAATATATGAGATCTGCAGGGGTAGACAAATTTAGACTCAGAAGTTTATTTTATTTTTTGCGGTACGCGGGCCTCTCACTCTTGTGGCCTCTCCCGTTGTGGAGCACAGGCTCCGGATGCACAGGCTTAGCGGCCATGGCTCACGGGCCCAGCCGCTCCGTGGCATGTGGGATCTTCCCGGACCGGGGCACGAACCCATGTCCCCTGCATCGGCAGGCGGACTCTCAACTACTGCGCCACCAGGGAAGCCCCAGAAGTTTATTTTTATTTCTAATATTTATTTGGCTGCCCTGGGTCTTAGTTGTGGCACGCAGGCTCTAGTTTCCTGACCAGGGATTGAACCCGGGCCCCCTGCATTGGGAGCATGGAGTCTTAATCACTGGACCACCAGGGTTAGAATTTTTTTTTTTCCAATTAATCAATTCAATTTTTTAAAGACAACAAAAACAAAAAAAGCGTTCATATTAAGCCAGACTTCTGCTTCCTAAAGAGTTGGCTCTGTTTGAAGACTGATGCTATGGAACACAGAATAGGAGGATTTAGATCCAAGTCCAACCCTGAGTGATCCTTGGCTGTCTGCAGTGGCCCCTTCATCTCTTGTAGTTGTTCCTGGATTCGAGGGATTGGTGCAGTGATCTGAGCCACTCATCTAAAGGCTTAAGGTCTGGGCTGAGAGGTCCATAGTTTAGGAAAGTTATTGGTTCAGTTTGCAAGACTCCTGAGCAAGGTATCTCAACCTTAGCACGATAGGCACTTTAGGCCAGATAATCTGGGACTGATTTTTAAGATATAAATCTAGGAGTCTTGGAACTTAGATTCAGAAAGTCTGTCTTCTTGGGCATTAGTATTCAAGTAATCAGCCCTAGAGCAAGACAGATTTTGAGTTCATTGCAAGAAACAGCAGTCCCCCCATCTTGTCCCCCAAAAGGCAACTTTTCCCCCACAATATCTATGCCTTCTTCATTCTCAGAGCCTACTGTCAAGGAAAGGACTTGATAAACTCTTTAACTCTGAAGCACAAATGGCTAATCCCTCAGATGTCAGAGCAGTGTGAGTGCTGTATTGGTGTTTGATTAGATGAATTAGATATAATTATATTGCTCCCAGGGACCTTTACCTTCTAGCCAAGAAGAAAAGGTTTTCTACCAAATAAATGAAGCTCCAGCTGCATGGTTTTGGGCATCAATAAGTAGGTGGAAAAGGTATTCTTAGATGGATGGGCATCTATCTCAGTGCCTCTGATATCACACATATTGGAGGCAATCTACTCCATTTACTTATTCAACTGCCCTAGCTAGGTCACAAACAAAAGGTTTTATGATATAAAAGATGGACGGTAGGTTTCATTTAGACAGTTCTGGTCTGAAACCTGGATATTCCCCCAAAGATGGCTCTGTGTTGGATGAACAACCTGCTTTCCTTGTTCTTTGTGAGTTAGTTCCTGACTTCAAATAAGCAAATTCAAGGGCAGATGCAAAGTGATGAGGATGATTAGGTTGCCGTTTACTTGTTGTCAGTGGTTACTAAACTTACGCATTAAGAAGGAGAGCTGGACAAAAGTAGTGGGATTGTTTTTTTGCTTTTTAAAGTCCCTTTAAGTAAAGACAAGTTAGGGGAGCTCTCATTGTTTCATTTATTACTTATGATTATTTTAAGATCTTCAAAGTGAGCTGGTTTTGTTGTGTGTGACTGGTGGGCCAGGGTTCCAAGCAGCTTGTTTTTTGACTGATTAAAGGCTTGTAGGCACAGAGCACCTCTCACTTTTCCCTGCTATAACTCTGCAATTCCCCTTTTCTTCCACAGGTGGGCAGCATGTTCATAGCAGATGCCCATGAGAAAATCTCAGTGCAGTAAGTGGCTGACGTCCTTGTGCGGTGACTTGAACATTAGTGTGGGCTCTCACTGGATATGAAAGTGTGAAACGTTACCTCTGCTAATCTTTTATAGATTCAAACTTTTTTGGTGATTTATCAACTGTTTCTTGAGTTTTAAACAATAATGGAACCTTAGAAAACTCTGCTTCAGTCACATGTAACGAGCCCCAAGAAGCTGAAAAACGGTTCCCAGCTGTCTCTGGAATGAAATGAAAGAGGGCTTGGTGTCTGAGCCAGTTAAAGACTTAACTGGATTGGGGTAGAAGAGCGAGAGGGGGAAATAGTGAATGAAGTAGATAAGAACTAGTTCTAAGGAATTAAAGTTAAAGCTCTGACTGTATACCCTTTACATAAGCCCCAAAAGGAAATAAAGGGAGCATTAGAAACTCAAAGGGATTTATAGTGAGGAGCTGGAGTGAAATCTTATCTTGAGGGTTATACTCTTTTAACTTCTTCATTATAAGAGACTCTCCAATTTGTTCTCTTTTTCTTTAGAACCAATGAGGCCATCCTTCTGGCACTTTACGAAGCTGTTCATTTAAATCGGAACTTTATCACAGTGTTAGCCCAGGTTGGTTATGTTAAAAACTTCAATTCTTTTTCTCCCTGAATTTCATACATGGCTGTGCCGTGTAAACCCTACTTTGCATTGGTGAGTGGTAGTTATAAAGAGTTGCCTCAGTTGCCTTTGCTTCATGCTCTCCTCAAATAAGTGTGTTTCCATCTGGTGCTGAAATGGAGCTGATAACATGCAAAGTTAATGGTCTTGACCAGTTTACTGATTCAGCTAAACAAATGAGATGAGATTACTTCATTTTGCTCACCGGAAATCCCTTGGTATTATCTGCCCATATGGATTTTTATAACAGGCTTTCTGCTTTCTAAACCTCTGTGGAATTACAACCGGAGATAAAATAGGCCACGTCACTTATCTTATTATCTTACCCGTGTCCAAAGAAGAAGAGTACAAAATATCTTGTGCAGCGTAAGGTTAGCTGTTAACCAAAAAAAAGAAAAAAAGTTTACAAATATTGAAAGCAGAAAGTCATAGAATCCTGAGTGCTGGATCACTTGCCTAAGGGATAGCCTCGGTAGTTGGTACAGAAGGGAACTTAAATAGGTTGAAAACTTGAGTGATGCTCATGAAAGCTGTCTTAAAAAATTGATAAAGTGTTTTTATTTTAAAGCCAGACTGTTTAAAATATATATGAAGGTTTCTTTTACAGGAAAGTTTGCTTATGCTTTTTTCTCAAAGGGCAGATGAGTATGGGATCCACTGAGTTTCAATAACAAAAAAAATAAGGTCAAAAAGCAGTGTGCTGGTTTGAGGGTCTGGCTAAGAGGGACTTATCATTTTTCATGACTGATAACATGAGACTTTACCCACTATTCTCAGGGTGTTCCTTGTCTGCTCTTTGAATTCTGTAACTGATTTTAAAGGAAGAAGTGAGATGGGTAAAATCTGGTAAAGTTGTTGGGGAAGAGAAGGGAGTAGCCACCACTCAGCCCAATTTTCAAGAGCTGATGTGGCAGGGATGGCTAAGGAAGGTAAGGGAAAGAGGAGTTATCTGTTTTGGTCCCCAGTGGATGTCTCACCCATGTCTCTGCCTCCCAGCCCCACATGCTCTTGTTTGTTGTGAAATGGGAAGGCTGCCCTCTGCATAGCTCTTTTTATAGTACCTGTTATCTCCTTGGCTCACCTGCATTTATTAGTCAACTATGTGGTCATTAGAACAGTCTGTAGATATGTTTTAGGTTGATCTGATAAGAATAGTCCCTTCTCAGATAGGTTCAAATAGGACAGCAAGTGCCCTTTTGTGTGTGTGTGGAATAATTCTGTGTTTTTTGTTTTGTTTTGTTTTGTTTTGTTTTTTACATGGGCCTCTCACTGTTGCGGCCTCTCCCGTTGCAGAGCATAGGCTCCAGACCGGGGCACCAGCCCGCATCCCCTGCATTAGCAGGCGGACTCTCAACCACTGTGCCACCAGGGAAGCCCCTATCCCAGTTTTTTATTCATATGATTCTGCAGAAAAACTTATGTAATGGGAACTTAGTTGCTTAAAGAAAACTAGCCTGCAGAGCTTCTCATTAGAGTTTAGCAAGCATCAACAGTAATCAGGTACTCATAGGAACTAAATGTAGAAGCAGTCCCTCCTCAGTGAGCTTTCTGTCTAATTATGAGGCCAGGAATACCAGAAAGGATAAGCAGAGGATACCCAGAACTGGATTTTCTCTTTCTTACCCTTATCTGGCTCTCGTTCAGAGTCATCCAGAAATGGGCTTGGTGACAACCCCCGTCGGCCCTGCTCCAGCAACCCCAGCCACACCGCTGGGGACCACGCCGCCCTCCTCTGATGGTAAGTCCACCATCTCCTTTGTTTTCTTGACGAATATGATCTTGAAACTTTAGGGGTGAGCATAGTTCTTTTGGTTTTTTTGTTTTTTTTAACAAAAAGCACAATTGTTAATTCTTTTGCTTAAGAAATTATCTGAAGAACTGTCCTTCAGGATTCATGAAGCTCCAAAGAAAAGTCTGGAAAAGAGAGTCAAATGCTTTTTTCTGTAAAGAAGCTATATAACTCCAGCTTGTCCTCCTCAGGGAATGGTTGTAGAATCATGGAATGCTAGATTTAAAAGGGAGCTCAGAGGTCAGTGATGTCCGTCCTGCCAAACTGTCAGGGTACTTGTGAGGCTCAGATGAGATGTTTTATGAATATCTTACTAAAATAAATGTAAAATAGTAATATTATCTCTTGTTATCATTTGACAAATGAGAGAATTGAGGCCAGAGAAATAAGAGGTTTGCCTAAGGTTAGTGAGAGTTGAGACTAAAAACCACAACATGGATCAGGGCTGGGACCATGCCTGTTTTGTTTACCACTAATTGCCCAGCATAGTGCCCGCATGGTCACTGCTTAGTAAATATTTGTTGAATAAATGGATGAGAAAGTGAACCTGGGATTTGCTCACTGTTATGTGTCTGCCAGGTACACCCAGTTAAAAAATGACAAGTGCATAATAATTGGGAGTTTGCTGGGTGTTTAAGACTTCCCTCCCTAAAAAAATAACAAAAAAATCTCCACTTACCACTGGCACTTAAGAAAAGGGTAACAGAAAAGAAATAATGAATTTTGCCTGATAAACTTTGTGTCAGCCTGAATTGGTTCTATTGTCAGCTGGGTGTGTTTGATGGAATAACTTAACCTAAAAATAATCTTCATTAATATTTGATGTTTTGCCTCAAATGTTGACCTCATTTTGGGTAAAGAAGTACAGGAAATCTAACTTTGATCCTTTCTTTGTGCCTCCCTCCTGTCTGTATGACATGACCGTCTTTGATCTGCTTTTTCTCCTTCAAAGTTTCATATAACACCTGTGGCATTAGCATTTCAAGATAGTATAAGCATTATTGGTATAAAAGCATGACTGGGAGGTGCCACTGATATTCAAGTCTATGGCAGCAAATTGAATCTGTTTAGAATTGAAAGTCAAATTCCAAAATACAGGTTTCCCCTGCTGTCTGAAAGTAGAGCTCTCACATGAAACCTTCTGTAAGCCGAAAAGGCGTAAAGCAAAGAAGCAATTACCTGAGGACACATCTTGCTAACAGGTTTACAAAGGAAATCTGGAAAAAGCACAGATGCTCACAGTTTAAAGCTGTGGCGGCTTGATACTTAGATGCTGCGTGTAGCTCCTGGGGAAGGAATTTGGTGGTGCCACTCTCAACTGCCTGGGATGCTCGCTGCCTCTGCTACAACTTGCTCTAAAACAAACACTGAACACGACTTTCATTTTTTGCCTTTTTTCTTTCTTTCTCCCCCCCCCGCCCCCAACTCTTGTCTCTCGTTACATTCATTTCTAGTTGTTAGTCGGTGGTAGGATTTTTTTTTTTCTACTTTTCATCGTCTAAATGTGAGGGAAAAAAAATGGAACGTGTATACTTTCTTTAATTTTTTTTTCAGTTTTATTGAGGTGATTTGATATGCATATACATTGTGAGAGAATTCCCCCCATCTATTTAATTAACACATTCATTACCTCACATATTTATCTTTTTATTTTTTGGAGGAGGTGAGAACATTTACGTTCTACTCTCTTAGCAGATTTCAAATACAACATGGTGTTATCAACATAGTCCCCGTATTTTACATTAGATCTTCAGATTTTATTAATCTTACAACTGAAATTTTGTACCCTTTTACCAACCTTTTTATATTTCCCCCACCCCTAGCCCGTGGCAACCACTATTCTACTCTCTGCTTCTATAAGTTTGACAGTTTTTTTTAGATTCCACATGTAAGTGATTCAGTACAGTATTTGTCTTTCTCTTTCTGACTTATTTCACTAAGAATAATATTCTCCAGTCCATCCATGTTGCTGCAAATGGCAGAATTTCCTTCTTCCTTGTGACTGAATAATATTCCTTTGTGTATGTGTGTGTGTATATATATATATATATATATGATATCTTCTTTATCCATTTATCTGTAGATGAACACTTAAGCTGTTTCCATATCTTGGCTACTGTGAATAATGCTGTAATGAACACGGGAGTGAAAATATCTCTTTGATATCCTGTTTTCATTTCTTTTGTATATATACCTAGAAGTGGGATTGCTGGATCATATGGTGGTTCTGTTTTTAATTTTTCGAGGAACCTTCATACAGTTGTCCTCAGTGGTTACACCAATCAGCAGTGCACAAGGGTTCGTTTTTTTCCACATCCTCACCAATACTTGTTATCACTTGTCTGTTTTTTCTTTTTTTTTCTTTTTTTTTGGCCAGGCGGCTTGTGGGATCTCAGTTCCCCGACCAGAGATTGAACCTGGGCCTTCTGCAGTGAAAGCTCAGAGTCCTCACTGCTGGACTGCCAGGGTATTCCCTCTCTTGTCTGTTTTCTTTTTAAATTAATTAATTAATTAAAAAATTGTAGTATAGTTGATTTACAATATTACGTAAATTTCAGGTATACAAATAGTGGTTCACAATTTTTTAAGATTATACTCTATTTATAGTTATTATAAAATGTAGGCTGTAATCCCTGTGATATATCCTTGTAGCTTATTTAGTTTCTATAGTAGTATGTACCTCTTAATTCCCTAACCCTATTCTGCCCCTCCCCACTTCGCCTTTTTTCTTTGTTTCTTTCTTTTTTTTTTTATAAATTTATTTTTGTCTGCGTTGGGTCTTCGCTGCTGCCCACGGGCTTTCTCTAGTTGCGGTGAGTGGGGGCTACTCTTCGTTGCGGTGTGCAGGCTTCTCATTGCAGTGGCTTCTCTTGCTGTGGAGCACGGGTTCTAGGCGCGTGGGCTTCAGTAGGTGTGGCTCGTGGGCTTAGTTGCTCCGCGGCATGTGCGATCTTTCCGGACCAGGGCTCGAACCCATGTCCCCTGCATTGGCAGGCAGATTCTTAACTACTGCGCCACCAGGGAAGTCCCGCCTTTTTTCTTAAAAGTGGAAATTCTCTTTGGATTCTTTCCATTAGCGAAAACAGATACTAATGTAGGTTTTTCGTAAAGGCGAAGTGGCTTATGTAAAAATGAGCTTTCGAAAAGCGGGGCACACCTGTATCTTAATGAGAAGGAACATGTAGCAGGATTGCCTACTTGTCTCTGCTTATTCAGGTCACCAAATATTCCAATGGAAATACTGATCTTTCTCTTTAACGATGAAGCCTGCCTGGTTACCATGGATATCAAAAGGCGTGTATGTAGGTGCGTGCGTGCGTGAGTGCGTGTATGTGTGTGTATCTGAGTTCCATGCAATGTTGGGGTTTGGATGCTTCAGAGAACTGCCTTTCAAACTGTTCATTGGGAACACTTCCACCCACACACTTGATTATGCAATGGCAGGATTTGTGCTTACTTACAACCAGTGAGCTTTTATTTTTTCTAGTGGGAAGATTGGAGTCAGCCCACTTTCAAGTGACTGTCTCCCTTGACAAAGGCTGCTGGGAAGAATTATGAAGCCAAAGATCAAGGAATAAACTCTTCCTTAGGAAGGAGATTTTAATTTGTGAGGGATTTTATTCTATCTCTTCTATTTTGTTCTTTTTCTTCTCTCCTAACTCATTTCCTTCTGTTCGAGTCTAAGTATTATAACCCTGTTTTCAAGTTTTGGTTTTTCATTGGTTTTTAATATAACTGGTGCTCAATAGCCTAGTTATATTTAAAGGTATGTCACTGGAGCCATTTTTTTTTTTTTTTTTGGAGCCATTATTTTTTAAAAGCCAGCAGTTTAGCTGTAACATTTGTTTCCAGTTCAGACTTGACATTTGACCACTCAGCCTTGGCATGAGAGGACTTTCCAGTAAACTAAAAATACATATACTTCTATATTTCTACATATATAAGGCAGTTTTTTAGTTATTACTGTGTTTGAGTGGGGAAAAAAGTCCCACTAACCAGTTAGATGCCTCTTTGTATTGAACAAAGGAATGATTATGGGCTCTGAGCTTCAGAATAGGCTGTAGATTGAAATGACAGTCTCAGGTCATTAACCCATAATATGAATTAAGACCTTTTAGTATTTCAACATAAAAATATATTTGTCTTTTATTAGTTCTTGGGGGCTGAACTGTGGGAAAACAGCCAAGGGTTGGGCATGTTAATTGCTTCTCGTAAGGCTTTTTGCTGTGCTTGCTATGTATTTTGGATCCATAATATGCAAATGTTTCCCATTGTTAATAAATGTTCTCTGCATACATCGTAATAACTCCAGAGGGATTCATTATCGTTATGAATACATATTATGAATAATATCCCAAACTCAGCTGAGTCTTCGTAGGTGAAAATATAACAGAAAGCTATAGATTCTCTAGTTTGTCTGGGCTATCATGAGCTTCCTTTTGCTTATATATTATGTCTTAGACAGTGTAAAAGTACTTAACAAGATGTCTGAGTCTCGTGTAAAGTATTAGAAACTTGGGAAATCTATATTGGGGCTGTCCTTTGTCAGCCCTAGTCTGGTCCCTTACTGTTCATTGGGACTGTGACACAGAGAATGTGAGCAGGGGTGGTTTCTCTTGGAAACATCAAGCAGCTAGTTATATAAAACTCTGTCCCAATCAGTAATGTCCACCTATCTTTAGTCTGGTATTCCTTTTCAGGTTCCCTTTCAGGTGGGGAAGGGATTAAAAAATAGTATTTGAGGGCTTCCCTGGTGGCACAGTGGTTGAGAGTCCGCCTGCCAATGCAGGGGACATGGGTTCGTGCCCCCGTCCGGGAATATCCCACATGCTGTGAAGCGGCTGGGCCTGTGAGCCATGGCCGCTGAGCCTGCGTGTCCGGAGCCTGTGCTCCGCAATGGGAGAGGCCACAACAGTGAGAGGCCCACGTACTGCAAAAAAAAAAAAAAAAAAAATAGTATTTGAATGTAGTTCTGCCTTAACTTTTTTTCCTTTCCATCTTGGGTATTTCCAGCCTAAAACCTTATTCTCAAAATTGAGCAATATTTCTCCATATTAGGAATGAATTGTCATTTATTTTAAGCGGTAGACTCATCAAAGCAAGGCTCATTTATATTCAGTACAGCTCTTTCACTTAGGTACAAATTAAATTGCTTTTAAGAAGGGCCTTGAACCCTTTTGGATTACTTGGGGCTAGAAAGTGGAATCAAAATACCCTTCTTAGGGCTTCCCTGGTGGCGCAGTGGTTAAGAGTCCGCCTGTCGATGCAGGGGACACGGGTTTGTGTCCCGGTCTGGGAAGATCCCACATGCCGTGGAGCGGCTGGGCCCGTGAGCCATGGCCGCTGAGCCTGCGTGTCCGGAGCCTGTGCTCCGCAACGGGAGAGGCCACAACAGTGAGAGGCCCGTGTACTGCAAAAAAAAAAAAAAAAAAATACCCTTCTTAGGATGTTGGGAGAAAAGCACTGTTCTGGAGACTGACATTCTTAGGTAGGAGAGAAGGGCATTGGGCTTAATCTTGGGGGTAGGAAGGGCTGTAGAGGCCTAGGAAGACTAGATAAAGGTTTTATGATAAGCACTTGGTCTTTCCTCTGTTGTGTAAAAAGATTATTTCGTGATTTCCTTGCCTGCTGGCAAGTTGGCTGTCTGTATAGGTAGAAGTGTTAGATGGAATATGTTATAGGCTAAATGCATTTCATCTGTTTTATTCCAGTTATAAGTTCTGTGGAACTCCCACTGGATGCAGATGTACAGACCAGTAATCTACTGATAACCTTCTTAAAGTATAGCTCGATTGTCATGCAGGACACCAAAGGTAAGGCATGCTACTTTGGGGACTTAGGAAGCAGGAGGTGGCAGGTAGCTGCTTAGTTAGAGCAAGGAGCAGCATTAATACTTTGAAGCTTTGACAAGATTTACCATTGGGACCTCCTGTGCAAGGTGATGGTCCTGATTACTGGCAAACAGTGATTTCTTATTGCCAGATGACAATTAGATGGTGTTGGGGAAACCTGGAGCTGGAGGGGGAGTGCTCCAAAGTAGAACAGAAAAAAAATTGATCTCTACAAAAACTAGCAAGTCTTCTTAGCAGATTTTGATAAGTAGATGCAGACTCTTGTGTGTGGGAAGTGAGGGGATTAGCATGTTTCAGGGAATTCCCTTTTGAGGACAAGAACTGAAAACATCAGCTCATAGTGAGAATTAGGACTGTTGTACAGAGTACGGTAGGAAGAGGTGCAATTCAGAGGGACTGTGTTCTTTAACACTTAAAACAGGAGTGTCAGTACTCATCCCTGAAATGCAGAATGGAAGTGGGAGAGAAATAGGTATTAGAAAAGTTTGAGTTTATTCTGTCTAGTGTCCTGTTCTTCCTCTGTTGATGATTTTTCTATGATTTTTTTTTTTTTTTTGCTGTACGTGGGCCTCTCACTGTTGTGGCCTCTCCCGCTGCGGAGCACAGGCTCCAGACGCACAGGCCCAGTGGCCATGGCTCACGGGCCCAGCTGCTCCGCAGCATGTGGGATCCTCCCGGACCGGGGCACGAACCCGTGTCCCCTGCATCGGCAGGCGGACTCTCAACCACTGTGCCACCAGGGAAGCCCTCTATGATCTTTTAATCGGTGGTAGGGTAGTGGAATAGTTGGGCTAGAAGAAGGGATTGGGAGGAAGCCCAGCAAATTCTGTCCAGTATATACATCTCAGGGTTTTTTTTTTAAACCTAGTTTTTTCTTTATACCAGATTTATATGTTTACAATTTTTATTTATTTATCTCTATTATATTTTTTATTGTAGTAAAATTTACCATTTTAACTATTTTTAAGTGGCACTAAGTACGATCCCATTGTTATGCAACCATTACTACCATCCATCTTTAGAACTCTTCATCTTGTGAAACTAAAACTGTACCCATTAAAAACTTATTCCCTATTCTTCACATACTCCCCTTTTCCCAAGCCCTGGCAACCACCATTTTGCTTTCTGTCTCTTTGGATTTGACTACCTCATATAAGTGGAATATATCCCCATTTTAAGTTTCTCTGGAAATGAGCCTTTTATTTCATGGTGACACTGAGGTAGCATTTTTCCTCCAATTTTTTAAATGAAAAAACTCCAGTAAACAGAGAAGCTGAAAGGGTCATACAGTGATCAGTCATATACCCATTAACATTTTGCCATATTTGGTTTATCTCTAAATTTCTGTGTTATTCTTATTTTGGCTGAATAATTTTAAAGTAAGTTGCAGACGTCATTCTACCTTCACACCAGAAGTACTTTGGCATGTACTCAAAATTAAAGACATTTTCCTAGATATCCATCATTAAGGCTAAGAAAATCAACAATCGTTCTTTTTTTTTTTTGGCCGTGCCACACGTCTTGCGGGATCTTAGTTCCCCGACCAAGGATTGAACCTGGGCCACCGCAGTGAAAACACCGAGTCCTAACCACTGGCCCACCAGGGAATTCCCAACAGTAATTCTCTAATATCATGTAATAGTCCATATTTAGTTTTTCCCAATTGTCCCCAGAATGTTTTCCGTAACCGATAGTTGTTTTTTTCCTTTTAAATAAATAAATATATTTATTTATTTATTTTTTATTTTTGGCTGTGTTGGGTCTTCGTTGCTGTGCGCCGGCTTTCTCTAGTTGCAGCGAGCGGGACTACTCTATGTTGCGGTGCGTGGGCTTCTCATTACAGTGTCTTGTCTTGTTGGCGGAGCACGGGCTCTAGGCGCACAGGCTTCAGTAGTTGTGGCATATGGGCTCAGTAGTTGTGGCTCACAGGCTCTAGAGCTCAGGCTCAGTAGTTGTGGCACATGGGCTTAGTTGCTCCGAGGCATGTGGGATCTTCCCCGACCAGGGCTTGAACCCGTGTCCCCTGCAGTGGAAGGCAGATTCTTAACCACTGTGCCACCAGGGAAGCCCATAACCAATAGCTTTTAAACTACACTAGCATTTTATTTTATTTATTTTGTTTTTATTTTTTCATTTTTAATAAATAGTTTATTTATCCAACAGTTTCAACCCTGATATTGAAGACTGTTGCAGAGTTTTGTTTTTTTTTAAATAAATTTATTTATTTATTTTTGACTGTGTTGGGTCTTCATTGCTACACATGGGCTTTTCTCTAGTTGTGGCAAGCAGGGGCTGCTTTTCATTGCGGTGTGCACGGGCTTCTCATTGTGGTGGCTTCTCTTGTTGCAGAGCACGGGCTCTAGGTGTGCAGGCTTCAGTAGTTGTGGCTCACGGGCTCTACAGTGCAGGCTCAGTAGTTGTGGTGCACGGGCTTAGTTGCTCCGCGGTATGTGGGATCTTCCCGGACCAGGGCTCGAACCCATGTCCCCTGCATTGGCAGGTGGATTCTTAACCACTGTGCCACCAGGGAATTCCCAGTGGTGTGATTAAACTTGGTTTTTATTGTTCTTTTTTTGTGCTTTTCTGAATTAAAAAAATGTTTATAATGAAATATGCCTTATTTTTGTTTTCAGTAACAATTTCTTTTAAGTGGAGAGATAGCTGCAGGCTTTTCTACAAGAGTTGCTTATCAGCTTAAGGGGAAGGGGAGGATAGTGCCAGAGAAACTCTGGCCAGGAATAGGTAGAAGAGTCTTATGAATCTAATTTTGCAGGCAAAGGCATTTCTCTTCTGGCCTAGGGGCTCTGCTGTAAGCTACTGGGAATGTCAGGTAGGAGCATCATCATTACTCTTTTGCACTGCCTATCACTGAGGAGAAGCAAATGTATTTCTTTGACCACACTCTCATTATGCCTTCTGATTGTCAGGTTTTAGTTGATAGATTCCATCTTTGAGGAAGTAACAGGTTAATGTCAGGGTGTGTACTGTTAGCTAACTTCTACAGCACTGTAATCCGTTAATAGATCTCTCCAGAATGGACTTTAGTCTGGGTCCCGTCAAAGCTAATTTGAAACATCATAAGCCATTTTTCTGGTTTGGATATGCTGGTATGACCTTTTTTTCTTTTTAAAAAATATTTCTTTATTTATCTGACTTTGTCAGGTCTTAGTTGTGGCACGTGAGATATTTGTGTCGGCATGCGGGATTCTCTCTAGTTGTGGTGCATGGGCTCTCTAGTTGTGGAGTGCGGGCTTAGAAGTTGCCACTCATGGGCTTAGTTGCCCTGCGGCATGTGGGATCTTAGTTCCCTGACCAGGGATCAAACCCCAGTCCTCTGCATTGGAAGGTGGATTCTTAACCACTGGACCACCAGGGAGTCCCAATGACCCTCTTTTTACCTCCATTTCACCCCTTCACCCACAAAGATCCTGGAAAGTAAAGAAGTTTTGATGGTTCTGATAATTGGCAGTGATGGCGTAGCTCTTTCTGGGTCATTTGTTTGGGCTTAGAGCCCTGTTACTGAGGTTGCCTTCTTTTTTTTTTTTTTTTTTTTTTTTTGCTGTACGCGGGCCTCTCACTGTTGTGGCCTCTCCCGTTGCGGAGCACAGGCTCTGGATGCTCAGGCTCAGGGGCCATGGCTCACGAGCCCAGCCGCTCCGCGGCATGTGGGATCCTCCCGGACCAGGGCACGAACCCGTGTCCCCTGCATTGGCAGGCGGACTCTCAACCACTGCACCACCAGGGTAGCCCTGCCTTCTTTTTTAATAACAAGAATGTGAGTTCTGGGAGACCACAGACCTTTGTTTAGTTCAGTGCTATGTCTCTGTTGCCTAGCACAGTGCCTGCCACATAGTAGGTACTAAATAAATATTTTAGAGTGAATAACTTTGGCAGGAAGAAAAATGATCAGCTTATGGTCATAAGTAGTGTTCACAGTGCAAGGAGAAGCATGAGCTTGACCCTAGTCTCCAGTTAATTTCTTTCTGATTCATAGCCAGTTTGCTATGAACAGTTATAAAACTTTTCTAGATTTTGTGGTAGATGGGTAAAGGTGGTGGTGCTTTTAGCTAGTGGATGAGGAGGGGTGGGAAAGGAAATAGGTCTGATTATTCAGAAGCAAAGGGCTGATATGGAAACAAAGGGCATAACCCTGACTTGGGCCATGGTATTAGTGACCATTACAATAATTGGATGGTTCTCAGGAAGATGGTTAGCTATCCATCAGACTACCAGAATACTTAGGAAAAAAATCTTATGGGGGAATTCTTTTGCCTAGAAGAAAAGCAAGGATTACTCTAGTAGAACCTTGATTTTCATTCATGAATTTTGTGGGGAGAGAAAGTGTGAATGTTCTTTTTGATGATACACATCTTTATTCTCTATAGAAACATGGTCTGGATGATTTAGAGAGAAGGGTTTATTTTTTCTTTTCAGATGAGCACCGGCTTCACAGCGGCAAACTCTGTCTGATTATCCTTACGTGTATTGCAGAGGTAGGTCTCACGAGCCTTCTGGTATTAGCGAATCTCTTAACAAAGTGCTGTCTCTTTCTGCGCTTCTTCCAAGTTCCTGTCCCCTGACTTTTAGAGTCCCAAAGTTTAGGAGAGAAAATCTTCCCACTTTGTATTATCTCCTCCACTAGAATGTAAGCACCACTAGAATGTAAGCAATAGGAGGTACTTTGTCTTCTTCACCAGTGTATTCTTAGCGTCTGGCACATAGTAGGCTCAGTATTTACTGCATGACCTAATAATGAATTGTGATGTGATAACTGCTATAACTGGAATATTCTAGTTCTTTTTTTATTTTATTTTTTTAAGATTCTAGTTCTTCAGAGTTTGAAACTCTGAAGAGAGTTATACCTCTTCAGAGAAAACAGTCCTGCCCTTTTGAAACTGTTCATGTTGGGTCTTTTGCATTTAGCAAAATGAAAAAAGGAGCTCAGGTTTCTGTGGGGAGAGGTGTAGACAAAAGCCGAAGAGGGGCATTGGAAACTGAGTAAAGTGGGCTGATTGCAGTTTGATGAAGAACAAGAACCCGAGGGGAAAAAAGAAGAGATGCTTGGGCTTTGTAAGGAGACACTTTTGGTTGGATTAATTAGGCCTGAACTCACCCTAGATCTTGGTGGCAACACAGGTATGGCAGAAATTGAGTCAATTTAGAGCTAAATTTGTAGTTTCAGACTCCTCCTTTACTTACTCCTTACTCTGATCTTTTCTCTCCTAAGAAAAACAATTAAGGCGTGGTCCATGTGGAACAGAGATCTCTCTCAGTCTTTCCATTTTTATGTTCTTGGTGAAAAGATGACCTGCTTTTCACCAGGTTAGGGGTAGCTGGTTATAGAAGAGCTGCTTATTAGCAGTGGAACTGGTGTAATTGCTTTTCAAAAATCTTTCTAAGAAAATCTTCAAAGGAGTTGTTTTTCACAAATGGTAACAGTTCCTAGGAATTGGAGTCTGTAGGCACATCAGATCTTCAGAAGAGATGTTGGGAAAGGGCCAAGGGATGTTTATTACTGATTCATGGTGAGAGGTTTTTGATTTTATATCAGTCTTCAGCAAAGCCAGGGAGAGACGGGGTCTTACCTACTGCCATGTTGCCTGTGTAAGCAGCTTTCTCTTGCTATGCCAAGCCCGTTCCCGGCGGAGTGCAGACCTTTCTTCTTAATCGTAGATCCTCATGTGGGGCCTGCACATGTATCCTGCAATCCCTATGAAAACCTTCAAGTTGTCACAAACAGAGCAGGCTCCTTGGGCAGATGGGAAGGAAGAGAGAATAGGAAAACACATGCCTCTCAGCATTTGCCTCAAGTGCCTGTGCCTTAATTTTTATTGTTCGTAATTTGCTTAGAGACTTTTGGCCAGTTAGAGACACACTGGGAAATTACACCCAAGTGAAATCTCATGGCTTAAGTGGGGCTTGACATAAAGGCTCTAGGCTCATCCCATTACTCTCTAACTGGTCCTTGAAAGGAGTTCTTTAAGTCCTACAAATCCTTGGGCTTTAAGATGATAGATTATAGACAGATTATAAACTGAGTGTCTTAAGTATAGCACTCATTCCTTACTTTTAATCTGTTTTTATTTTTATTAGGATCAGTATGCCAATGCATTTTTGCATGATGACAACATGAATTTTCGAGTAAACTTACATAGAATGGTAAGTGTGACTTTTGCTTCTTGTTTTTTCTTAGAGGAATTTTTCTGCCAACACAAAATTGATCCTACTAGAACAAGTGTGGGTAGAAATTTATGCTAAAGGGCTCTTGCTTAACTGCTGTTCAGAAGACCCATACTGGTTGTTGGGATTTTTTGTGTGTGTCCTGGAGGTGTTACCTGCTCAAGAGAGGGTGGAAAGATCCATAATCATATACCCATGGCAGTAATATTAGAATGTATCAGGGGACTTCCCTGGCAATCCAGTGGTTAAGACTCTGCAGTTCCTCTGCAGGGGGCATGGGTTTGATCCCTGGTCGGGGAACTAAGATCCCACATGCCACCCACCGTGGCCAAAAACAAACAAACAAACAAACAAAAAACAAAAAGGGACTTCCCTGGTGGCACAGTGGTTAAGAATCCGCCTGCCAGTGCACGAGACATGGGTTTGATCCCTGGTCCGGGAAGATCCCACATGCCACGGAGCAACTAAGCCTGTGCGTCACAACTGCTGAGCTCGTGTGCCACAACTAATGAAGCCTGCGTGCCTAGAGCCCATGCTCCACAACAAGAGAAGCCACCCCAATGAGAAGCACGCGCACCTCAACGAAGGGTAGCCCCTGCTTGCGGCAAGTAGAGGAAGCCCACACACAGCAGCGAAGACCCAACGCAGCCAAAAGTAAATAAGTAAAATAAATAAATTTAAAAACAAACAAAAAAACCCCTCAAAAGTATATCTTGACTAGAGATATACTTTTATACAAGTATATACGAGATAGAATGTATCAGTAATGTAGATTTCAACAAGGAGATGGGCCTAAGCCTTTTGCTTTCAAAATGTAGTACGATCTTTGATTGGTTGATGCTAGATCCTGCTTTGATTTATTCATCTGAGAGGTGGGGGAAATAAGAGTATGAAGGATCAGGGAATTTCCTAAAACTTGGAGGTATGTTCAGAAATATCACATTGAGGTTTATATTAAAACTTTCTTAAAAAAAAAACTTTTTTTTTTAAACTGCTACTGTTGCTGCCTTTACACAGTCACATTTTCTTTTTTGAAAAATAAATTTCTTTTTATTTATTTATTGGCTGTGCTGGGTCTTCGTTGCTGCGCACGGGCTTTCTCTAGTTGCGGTGAGCGGGGGCTACTCTTTGTTGCGGTGTGCGGGCTTCTCACTGTGGTGCCCTCTCTTGTTGCGGAGCACGGGCTCTAGGCACGCAGGCATCAGTAGTTGTGGCACACAGGCTCAGTAGTTGTGGCTCACGGGCTCTAGAGCGCAGGCTCAGTAGTTGTGGTGCACGGGCTTAGTAGCTCCGCGGCATGTGGGATCTTCCCGGACCAGGGCTTGAACCCGTGTCCCCTGCATTGGCAGGCAGATTCTTAACCACTGCACCACCAGGGAAGCCCCCAGTAGTGATTTTATTTGCATGAAAAACATGATGGTAAGCCATTGGATGTTAGTTCAGATGTCTACTAGTTTCATTTCTTTTTTATGTGAAGCCTATGAGACACAGGAAGAAGGCAGCAGACAAGAACCTTCCCTGCCGTCCTTTGGTATGTGCAGTACTGGGTGAGTATCATCAAAATTGGCATGTTTCTGGGCCAGCGATAGGTTTTCATGATTAAGATGAGGGATAGATCCTGGTTGATGTGTGCTTCCTCCTCAGAGAAGAAGTTACTGGTTATGTTTCTTCCCTGGCCTAAGAAACCATGTTTCTTGTTGAGTTTGGTAAAGCAATCCCAAGGAGTATAATGCTCAATTAAAGGGTGCTCTTGTTCAAAGAAAAAGATCTTTGTAGGGAGACAAATGTCTAAGTCTAACCTTGAAACATGATTTAAATTTGTAAACTGTCTTACACTTGATCAAGATATCAAATTCTTCCGTCCCTTTCTTGGTCCAAATTGTGTGTCAGCTGGCCAGGAGGCTTAAAGTTCAAGGTTCAGACATATAAAACTTCCTCTGAGTAAATTAAGCTGAGAGGAGGCTGACAGAGCTGACAGCTAAGGGACTGTATTGTAGGTAATTTAATCTGCCCAGAATTCTACATTTTCCTCAGGTAAATGATCTGAACTCTTAATTCCATTTCACCTGGGTATTCAGCCCTACCTCCTAAATCTACTTGATTTTAGAAACAATAATTAAGGCTATATAATATTAAGCCTCTATTGACCCAAAGCTCCTCAGACCATTTCAGTCAATACCTGTCAAACTGAGTGTGATAGGAAGACGAGATAGACTGACATAGCTTTAGAGTTTGAGTCTGGTTACACGGATGTGATCCATAGTTTTTTTCTCTGCTTGCCTCATCATTTGGTTCTCAGAATATGATTTCCTTCTGGCATTTTGCATTAGTGTCATGGTATGAAATATCTGTACAATGAAATCTCCCTTGTATCTGAGTTTATTGGCAGGTCAAAGTATCCTTCTGGAAGTAGGAGAGAACTAATTTTCTTTTTACCTTACAAGTGGCAGGTGGTGAAAGTGTTGCAAAAAGTGCCTTATATAAAATAAAGTGCACTGAGAAGGTTTTTTTCCCAGCCCAAAGGCAAGCAATGAATTTCATTCTGATTGATCTAATTTTTCTCTTTTTCCCATTCAGACCTGATGGTAGAGTTTATTGTAACACACATGATGAAGGAGTTTCCTATGGATCTCTATGTGTAAGTACCGTGGTTCATTTAATGTGTGCAAATCTGTTTTATAGAATGGAGTGTTGGGAAGTTTAATAGTCACAAAATTTTTATGTACACTTCAGGAAAAGCACATTTATGTGCGGAGAAGTGTCAGGGAGTGTTTTATGGCCTGTTTTATACATTTTTCCAGAAGGGGGGAAAAGTACAAACTATGTATCTTCATTATCACTTTTAGGCACACTGCATGAAGAACAGGGCTGATGCGTTGAAGCAGTGATCATAGCTGACTCCTGTATCCAAGGATATGGAATACTAGCAGACCACTTAGTCATCCCTGGGCTTTGGCATCAAAGGAGTCAGCAGTATTTAAAAGATATGGAAAGGCCAGAGGGATAGATCTTTTGGTTCATTCTTAGCCTACATTGTACTGGCCACATAGTCAGAACTCTGCTAGCTAGGCAGATTATGTATATAGTGGCCAGGCTGGGAGATTCCTGCCTCCTGAGGAGATCTGATTGTCTGTCACAATTCTTTACAACCAGTATAACTAGAGATGACTGAAAATCTTCATATTTTAATAAAGTTTAAGCCTTTAGGCTTTCTCTCTTCTTTGGTATTTCAGCATTCTTCTTATCATCAGTGCCTAACAGCTGTGCCATGTTAGTGTGATCTCAAATATATGTATTATCTTTATTCCTTAAAATGCATCTGAATTCAATCTGACAACAGAATTAGTACCTCCACTTTTTTGAGTAAGAGAGAAGTTTGATGCACAGCAAGCTTAGTGTACCTCATTCCAATGCTACGCCTGGGATCTAGGGAGATATGAAAGATTTTACTCTGACTAGAGTAGATCTCCAGCTTTTTAGACTGTTTGTAGGCTACATATTTTTGGTTTCCTAGATATGAAATAATGATACAAATTTTACTTTTAGGTAAGTAGGTTGTGGTTTGCATTTTTCCATATCTTTTGGGTGTTTAAAAGTTAGTCTGATCCTTTATTTCAACTCAAAGACCATGAAAAGCTGCTTTTTTTTTTTTTTATAACACTTACCAGATGAGTTTTCTGCTTGTTTTAGATAGGATCGCTGAACATCAGTACCTCAGGGATCAGATTTGTTTTGCTACAGATTATATTTTTAGCTTGTTTATCTAATGTTCTAGTTCTAGGATATGCTCTTTATGTTGTAGTATATTATTATAGTCTTAGTTTTCTCATTTTCCAGGCAAGGAAACTGAGGCTCTGGAGGTTGGGTTGTTCTGTTAGTAAGCACCATTGCCTGGACTTGAACCCAAAGTTTCTTACAGTAAATCCTAAGCTGTTCCCACCCCTTCTCAGGTGTATTATCTATTGCTATGTAACAAACTACTTCAAAACATAGGGGTTTAAAACAAACATTTACTACCTCATAGTTTTTGTGGCTCAGAAATCCTAGCAGCTTAGCTGGGTAGTTTGGGCATAGGGTTTGGCAGAGGCTGCAGTCAGTGTGTTAGCTTTACTGGGGCTCTACTGGGCTGTACTGGGGCTGGAGAATTGCTTCCAAGCTCACTTACATGGTTGTTGGTAAATCTCAGTTCCTTGCCATGTGGGCCTCTCCATAGGGTTGCTTGACATGGCAGCTGGCTTTCTTCAAAGCAAGTAATCCAAGAGAGAAAGAGAAGAATGAGAGCCCAGGATGGAAGCCATAATGCCTTTTATAACTTAATCTCAAATGACATGCCATTTCTGTTGGTCATACAGACCAAGCCTAATACAATGTGGGAGGAGACTCCATAAGGTTGTGAATGCCAGGAGGTGGGGACCATTGGGGGCCATCTTGCAGGCCGGCTACCACAGTTACCTACCTAGTAGTTGCATCCTACCTAGTTAAGTTGCATCACCAAGATTCAAACTCAAGTCTGTCTGACCCCAGAGGCTGTACTCTTTCTTAACTACTACTATGATAAATGACAAAGGAAAGATTTGTACAGGGTGACTAATGCTCACTGGGGCATCAAAGGGGGCTGTGTTTGACCTGAGTCATGAAAAAACAATAGTTTTCTATGCAGAGGAGTGGGGGAGGGACATCCCAAGCAGGGGACCAGCATGTTCAAAAGCTTGGAGACTTGAAAGTGTGGCATGTTTGGAAAATAGAAAGTAATTCAGGAGGATTAGAGTGTAGGGTACATGGAGGAAGATTAAGAGAGTAGAAAAAATGTTACCTGATTTAAGTGGATGATGGATGTAACAGTTGAAGATGAGGATGACATGATAAGACTGTGTATTCAGTACTTAGAGTTACGGTATGTCACTGTCCACCCAAACCCTCACATCCCAGCCAGTGAACCTGATCTACACTAAATATTTTAACTCCCTCTCCCCAGTAGTTCCTGCCTTTTTTTTGTTTTGCCTTGCTTTCTCAGTTCTTTTTCCACCTGCTTCCTAATTGAATGTCCTGAGGTTAGGGAAGATGGAGAAGATAACAAGCTGACAGAGCCTGGGCAGAAGTTCTTACCCTCAGGCTGAATTTACTTTCTTCATTACTACCCATGGGCATATTTCCATATCTCCCTTCCCCAACTTCCAGCCTTCTTTCCAGTTTTTGACATTTGGAGCATCAAGTCCTTTTTAGGTGAACTTATCTGCTCCCAGCTGGGCATCAGGCCAGCTTGCTGCTCTCACTTCTCATTATGTACTGCTTTTCAGCAACATACAGCGCAATGAGAAATTGAAAGCAAAATGAATTTCTACCATTTCAGATAAGTGTATAATCTTCCTGGTGAAATATGAAGAAATATGGAGCATGCAAAGACTTAATACTCAAGTCAGAATCTGTGTCAGAAACGAAATAGTCTCATATCTGTGTATGAATGCTGTAGGTAAAGTAATAATGGGGGAAGGTGCTTATATGAAAAAAAGAGAGAGAAAAGTCTTGCCTGGAGCAGTAAGAGGTAGGAAAACCCAACAAATGAATTTCTTCTTCTGGATGTCTACTCTGTGATTCTTGCCACCACTCCCACTGCTGGCCCAGGATTTGGGAGTTAGGGGAAATAGTCTCTGGGGAGAGTAAACTCTCCTTTAAGTTACTCTTACATGGAAAACTTGAACTCTTTCTAATCGGGGATTCTGTGTGGGTAGAGACTTCAGTGGACCCCACAAGAAGATTTCAGGTTAAAATGGAACTGTCTTGTGTTGAAATAGGAAACCACTACATGCATAAAAGAAACACCCTAAGCAGTCAGTTTAGAGTCATTCAGCCAGTATATATATATTTTATATATATATATACATTTTTAAATATATATTTTAAATTATTTATTTATTTATTTGGCTGTGCTGGGTCTTAGTTGCCACATGTGGGATCTTCGTTGCAGCATGCGGGATCTTTAGTTGCGGCATGTGGGATCTTTTAGTTGCAGCATGTGGGATCTAGTTCCCTGACCAGGGATTGAACCCAGGCCACCTGCACTGGAAGCGTGGAGTCTTGACCACTGGACCACCAGGGAAGTCCCCAGAACTGAATTTTTAATTTAACTTTTAATGTAAATAAAATTTACATTTTATTTAAAATTTAATTTATATTAAAAACAAATTTAAATAGATCTAAAGACCTAAGGTCTTTAATTTTATGTTTTTGCATCCTATGTTTGCAATTTCGAATGGAGTAGTCTAATTTTGGTCTAGTGGTGCATCCTTCCTCTCAGGAAAGATACTCAAGGGAATGGTATCAGTAGTGCCTAATTGAATATTGACCTATATGTGGTTACAGCTCCCTTTTCCTAGTGATAGGGGGAATTAGCACAAGCAGTGTGTGTGGGATGGGGAGGGGGAATTTTTTTTTAACACCTTTATTGGAGTATAATTGCTTTACAATGATGTATAGTTTCTGCTTTATAACAAAGTGAATCAGCTATACATATACATATATCTCCATATGTCTTCCCTCTTATGTCTCCCTCCCATCCTCCCTATCCCACCCCTCTAGGTGGTCACAAAGCACCAAGCTGATCTCCTTGTGCTATGCGGCTGCTTCCCGCTAGCTATCTGTTTTACATTTGGTAGTGTGTATATGTCCATGCCACTCTCTCACTTCGTCCCAGCTTACCCTTCCCCCTTCCCAGGTCCTCACGTCCATTCTCTACATCTGTGTCTTTATTCCTGTCCTGCCCCTAGGTTCATCAGAACCAGTTTGTTTTTTTTTTTTAGATTCCATATATATGTGTTAGCATACGGTATTTGTTTTTCTCTTTCTGACTTACTTCACTCTGTATGACAAACTCTAGGGTCCATCCACCTCACTACAAATAACTCAATTTCGTTTCTTTTTCTGGCTGAGTAATATTCCATTGTATATATGTGCCACATCTTCTTTATCCATTCATCTGTTGATGGACACTTAGGTTGCTTCCATGTCCTGGCTATTGTAAATAGAGCTGCAGTGAACATTGTGGTGCATGACTCTTTTTGAATTATGGTTTTCTCAGGGTATATGCCCAGTAGTGGGATTGCTATGTCATATGGTAGTTCTATTTTTAGTTGTTTTTTTTTTTTTTTTTTTTTTTTTTGCCGTACGCGGGCCTCTCGCTGTTGTGGCCTCTCCCGTTGCGGAGCACAGGCTCCGGATGCGCAGGCTCAGTGGCCATGGCTTATGGGCCCAGGCTCTCCGCAGCATGTGGGATCTTCCCAGACCAGGGCACGAACCCATGTTCCCTGCATCGGCAGGCGGACTCTCAAGCACTGCGCCACCAGGGAAGCCCTATTTTTAGTTTTTTAAGGAACCTCCATACCGTTCTCCATAGTGGCTGTATCAATTTACATTCCCACCAACAGTGCAAGAGGGTTCCCTTTTTGGGCAGGGGGGATTTATCTACCAGAAAGCTGCAGGTAGAAGTTCATTTCTTTCCCATGTGTACAGATTCATATCCAGTGTCTTTTGTGGCCTTAGCAAAAGCTGCTTCATTAAAGAAAGGGTATCTGTGGTGAGTTGCACCATATTTTTAGGCTTATTCCAGTTTTTCTCTTCTTCTCTTACAGGCGCTGCATTCAGGTAGTACATAAACTACTTTGCTATCAGAAGAAGTGTAGAGTACGCCTGCATTATACCTGGCGGGAACTCTGGTCAGGTAACTTTCTCTTTTGAATTCATCCTCTTTTCCTATATCTTTTTTTTTTTTTTAACAAATTTATTTATTTATTTGTGGCTGCACTGGGTCTTCGTCATTGCACATGGGCTTTCTCTAGTTGCGGCGAGCGGGCTTCTCATTGCAGTGGCTTCTCTTGTTGCAGATCACAGGCTCTAGGCGCGTGGGCTTCCGTAGTTGTGGCACGCGGGCTCAGTAGTTGTGGCTCATGGGCCCTAGAGCGCAGGCTCAGTAGTTGTGGCGCACGGGCTTAGTTGCTCTGAAGCATGTGGGATCTTCCCAGACCAGGGCTCAAACCCGTGTCCCCTGCATTGGCAGGTGGATTCCTAACCACTGCACCACCAGGGAAGCCCCTTCCTATATCTTGTATGAACCCCTAGGCCTGGGCACAAGCTGAATTTTTTTAAAAAACTTTTTAGTTTGTTTAGGATGCTTCTATTTTCAACTCTTCTTTTTGTCATTTCAGCCTTGTTCTAATCCAAACCTGGCCATGTCACATACCATTATTTCATACTTTCTGTCTTGTTCCTTCTCCTCCCTGTAATTTTTGTCAGCTGGTAGAAACAAATATTTGAGTTCCATTGATTCTTCAATGGGGAGTCAGTACAAACTTGGATTCTCCCTTGGTTCCATTTGGTAGCAGCATATGGACTATAGGGAGGCTTCTGTGTGTTTCCTCAGGATGAGTAATCTCAGGAGGAATGTCTTAGGGAGAGGAGGTGGGGAGGGGGTGGAGAGATGGGGGGAATCCTGTTCTTTGTGTTATATCTGGCATTATTACTGTTTACAGACAGTGTCAGTTTTACCACTCCTCCTGTGCCAGAGACAAAAACAGCAAATTAGTGTTTACTTTTGTCTTTGTATCCATTTGGTAGCTCAGTAAAGTCACTCCACCCCTGTAGGAGGGAAGTGGCTCTTCTCTAAGGGTACAATTAATGCTGGCTTGCCACCCATTTCTTTTGTGCAACTAAATTGGAGGTTTCAGAAAAGCAGAGGAGACATTTTTCCTGAGGCATTTGCTTGCTGATAGGTCCTGTGGCTTTTGTGACCTGATGGTACAATAAAGTCTTCTCCAGATGATTATAGTGGTAAATTGTTGCCCCACCCTTGGGAGAGCTTCTCTGTATTCTGAGCAGACAAGGGTGTGTTAGTGTCAGAGGCTTTATGAGAAATGGGTCAGTAACCCCACACCCTCCCATGGAATTCATCTCACTTGTTGTGACACATGGTTTCCTCCCAACCCAATTTGGCTTTCTAAATTTAGTCCTTCATAATGGAAAGTAGAGATCTTTAATTAATGGATTAGCAAGTTTTTTGCAGTTACTGCCTATGGTGGTGAAGGGGGAGTAGGAGAATAACAGTAAGTGGCAGTAGTGGCATTTTGATATTTTAGGAGAAGAGTATGATTATGTGAGAGTTTGAAATTGAGGGAATGTCAGAAGAGCTAAAGAGAGATCAAAAGAGATTGAAATGACTAAAGTTAGTAGAATTTCTTAGGTCAGAACAGTGCTTTTTAATATTAAGGACTATTTGGTTGCCTATGGATAGTTGTATGATTATTAGGTTCTAAAAATTTAGGATTAAAGAGAAAACAAAAATGATGCAAATCTCTGGATATTGGTATAATTGTAGGACTTATAGCAAGTACAAATGGTTTATGTCTATAACTGGGATGAAGTTATACATTGTACTAAAGAGTTGGTGGTAGTTATTATTTCTGCCTGCCTTTGATCCTCTTCTGGTTTTATTTTCTATTTAATTCTGTTTTCTTTTCTTTCTATGCTAGCCACCCTGTCTCTGGCCCCTGGGATCCCTCTGGCTTTTCTCCTATCCTCTTCATCTGTTGTCCTCTTCCTCATTGTCCTGTCGTTGCCTTTTCCATTGCATTCTCCCATTCACTCTGGTCTGTCTCCCTGGGGCCCAGGGCTTTCCATTATTCTCCTACCACCACCTTGCATTCTGTCCTTTGTGCTATTGTTGTCATACATTTTACTTTTACATATGTCATGAACCCCAAGGTACATTTCTGTCATTTTTATTTAAAGAGGCAATTATCTTTTAAAGAGATAAAAAAGTGTCTTTTATATTTATCTTTTCTGGATCTTAGCATTCACTAACCTAGCTAGAAAACTATGAGGCAAGAGACCATTCTTTATCCTGTATTGGTCAGTTGACTTTATTTCTTTGAGTACTTTATGTCGTGTTCAGCTCTATGTATAATTATTTGCTATCTTGGGACTTCCCTGGCAGTCCAGTGGTTACGACTTTGCCTTCCAATGAAGGGAGTGCGGGTTCGATCCCTGGTTGGGGAGCTAAGATCCCACATGCCTCCGAGCCAAAAAACCAAAACATAAAAAAAAACAAAACCTAAAACATTAAAAAAAAAAAACAGAAGCAACATTGTAACAAATTCAGTAAAGACTTAAAAAAAAATTATTTGCCACCTCAAGACTGACTGACTGGCATTCTAAGGCCCTTGATACTTTGAGAAGAGGTGTATATGACTGTCATTGATGGGAGTTGGATGGCTGCTTTTTCCTAAGGCATAGGCATTTGTACTAGAGTTCTTTGCCAAGTGAGGTTAGCTCCTTTTCCTACGTAGACTGGGTGAGCCCTCCTGGAACCTGGCTCCCTGTGTTCATACATGGAGTATATACAGTGAGATGCAGAGCAGCAGGTGTTAAGGAAAGCTGCAAAATACTAGACTACATCTGATGCATCAGAGCCTATAGTAATGTATAATATTGCAGTCAGTGAATATAAATGTGGCTGTGGAGGACCCACCCACTCCTTGGCTGGTACTGCCCCTCATATGTTGGCTTGCCCGTGTTTTCACTCTTTCTTTGCCTTCTAGACTTATGGATTTGAGGGAGGTGTGTGAAACTCATCATGGCAAATATGCTTATGCATACAGATGCTTGCCCATACATGTGCTGCAAACATTAGTTGAATTATACTTATAAATAAAACTGGTAGGGCATGTGTTGTTAGGTAAGACACACGGGAGACCTAGGGTGTCTAGGAAGCAGTGGACTGGGGTGCAGATGCCTTTTGTTATTTGGAATGGGGGCGTTTAGTCTCACTGCACTTTGAGTGGTGATTTTTATTCTTATACTGTTTGACTACAGTAGCTCTTTGTTATTGGGGAGGTAGCCAGAGGTCCCCCTCCAAATTCCCATATGGAATTCTCAGGCTTGGTTTTATGGATGAGGAGGAGCCAGCTGTATTAGTTGGGGGTTTAATCCTGCCTGATATGTTGGTTTTATAGATATAATCCATGACCTACTCCCTGCTGCCACTGTCTATTTATATGATGCCTGTCACCATGGTATCTGAGTACGTGCAGAAATATATTTAGACTAACCTCAACTTGAATATAGAAAGGAAGAAGTCTTGCCTTTCTCATTGCCCTATTTTCAGCAGTCACTATTTTCCACCAAGTTAAGGAAAGTTCAAAAGCTCTTCTCTGACCTCTAGGCTACCCAGATCTCCTATTTTGAGTAAAAGGTTAGGTTTTAAAACTCTCCTCTGATAAGACAGGAGAGTTGAGTCAGATAACTGAGTTTTAGGGTAAGATCCTAGTGAAATAGTTCTTTACCTTGGAGAATATAATGAAAGATATGATCTTTGCATCCGGAAAAATGTCCATTTGCACATACATATTTTGCATATAATTTCAGAGAGTTCATGGACCTTCTTCTGAAGCCCATCCATGTTCCCATGTTAAGAATCCTGTCTTAATTTTAGGTTCCATGGCCTCCCAATTCTGTTTTCACAGAACATCTTAGTACTTGGTTAAATAGTTTTTCTTTATTTACTGACTGTGCTGCATTCCTCCTGGGAACTTTAGCTTAGTATTTTCTCTCAACTTCTGGAGGCTAAAGACCTTGTTAGTCACTATGTTTTGTTTCCTACACAGGAAACAAACACACTATGTGTGTTTCCTATACATTCCTGCAGAACTTTGGGCTTCTATTTGAGCATATCACATTGTTTTGCTAGGTTTGCATATGTCTGTACAATGATTTGCTTAAATATCTATCTTTCCTCTTAAAAAAAATTCCTGGAGGGCAGGGCCTGTGTTTTAATCATTGTTTTATTCCTAGCACACTACTTGGCTTGTAATAGGGGCTCAGAAGACATTTGAATGAATAAATGAATGGATGCCTGGGTATGTAGAATTTCCATTAATGATGAATCAGCATTCTCTTAAAGCAGCACAATGTTGTGTTTGGACCTCAAAAAAAAATTAGGATATTTGTTGTCATGTATCTTTTTCTTTCTTTTTAACATCTTTATTGGAGTATAATTGCTTTACAATGTTATGTCAGTTTCTGCTGTATAACGAAGTGAATCAGTTCTATGTATACATATATCCCCATATCTCCTCCCTCTTGCATCTCCCTCCCACCCTCCCTATTTCACCCCTCTAGGTGGTCACAAAGCACAGAGCTGATCTCCCTGTGCTATGCAGCTGCTTCCTACTAGCTATCTATCTTACATTTGGTAGTGTGTATATGTCAGTGCTACTCTCTCACTTCTTCCCACCTTTTGTGGTTTTTTTTTTTTTTTTTGCGGTACGCGGGCCTCTCACTGTTGTGGCCTCTCCCGTTGCGGAGCACAGGCTCCGGACGCGCAGGCCCAGCGGCCATGGCTCACGGGCCCAGCCGCTCTGCAGCCTGTGGGATCTTCACGGACTGGGGCACGAACCCATGTACCCTGCACTGGCAGGTGGACTCTCAACCGCTGCGCCACCAGGGAAGCCCCTTCCCACCTTTTTATTTGAGTTGTTGTTGTAAAAGGGAGCAGTGATAATTTCTCTTTCCTTTGTCTCTTTCTTCCTTACCTACAGATAGATGGATTGCTTTTAACCAAGTGAAAATGGAAACTTAGATGGTTTCTAAGCCATTAACCAAGCAATGAGCAGAATGTTTAGAGGGAAGCATGTAGTTGTTAGAGAGGGAAATACTTGAACAGAACTTCATGGAGTCAGCTTATTTTACTTCCACTGCAGGCAGAAGGGGCATTGGGGAGGCAGCCTGCATTTAAATAGTGTAGCTTTCCACAGTCTGAAAACATGGGTTGATTTAAAGGCGGGTTTATATTGGCGTTTTATATTTGACAATTTATCTATGGATCACAGTCCTTACCCTTTCCCTCTGCTGCATCCCTGGGTGATAAGTCATTATTTTTATCACCATTTGTTGGAGAAATGTATAGAAGGATAAGTGACTTGCTAAGGATCATGGAACAAGACACTAAACAGAGTCATGATTAGAACTTCGAGTTTCTGACTCCTAAGCTCAGAAGCAGACCACTAGGCAACATTTGCCTCCCTGCAGAAAGAGGGGCCCCCAAAGCCCCCAAAACAATCTGTTCAGCTTCACTGTGCTAAACAGCATCCAAAGCATTCACAGCTTTGTGAAAAAGAGAGAAACTGTACATGGCCTGACCTTTCAGATACCTACTGGGAAAAATAGAAAACCCAGAGGGTGTCACAACTTTCTGGATCCAGCTGGCACTCTCATCACTGACAGAAGCCTATGATTTCATGGTTAGGTACACCTTGAGACTGGGAATTGAGAGCCTTTCATTGGGAGCTTGTTATACTGTAGTTGTTGTTATACAGGATTGAAAATTATCAAGAGAAAGACTGACCTGAGCTGTAGATTTCTTTGGCAGTTCTTGAATAGGTATAGCTTTGACAGATTGCCAACCCCTCCTGATATGGGGAGACTATCCTTTGAGTTTTTAATTGTCTGCTTCTTTTAGTTTAGTTACTTTTTTAAACTTTTTATTTTGATATAATTATAGACTCACAGGAAGTTGCAAAAATAGTACAGAGAGTTCTTGTACCCTTCACCCAGCTTCCTCCTATGGTGATATCTTATATAACTCTATAATATTGTTTCTTTTAGTTTTGAAGAGGGTATCCAGGTGAGAAAGAACATAGCAGTAAACAGAGTATATGGGAAGAGGAATTTTGGCAGCTGTTATTGCTATTTTGTTCTTAAAATTGCTTTTTAAATTGTTCTTCCTATTTCCCCCAAATTTTCTCTGATTTAGGGGAATATGTTACAAGATGTATTCTAGGCTTGGTGTGCCTAATTAAGACTGCTCTAGCTTCCATGTGCAAAAACATGGAGGCTTCTTTCTTCTGTGGATAATCAGTTCCTCTCAAAATTAGAATGTTCTAATATAGGGTCATTAGAAGGTATTTCTCTCTTTTCATAATTTTGTTATAAAGATTCTGTATAGCAGTGTACAAAGCCCCAGGATTGAAAAAGAATGCCAGGAAACCATTTTTTCCTTCAAATCATCACATTTGGCTAAATCCAAAATTTATACTATTTTGAATCTTTCTCTTAGAAACTTGGCAAAAGCAAAAGATAAGAATTTCCAACAAGTTTAGCTTGTTAGAGGGAGAAAAAGATTCCCACCTAAAAGCCCCTTAAAAGAGTGAGAAATCTCTGTTCTTTTCTCTGCACATGAAGGCACTTCCTATCCAGAGAAATGTCACCTCTCATAGGCCCATTAGCATCTTGTCAACTAAAAGAGGCAGAGGAAAGAATAGTTGTACTTTTGTTGCTCTGTCTGTACTGGTTGTATAGGAAAGTATCATTTGGTTTCATAAGGTATCGTTCCCTGGATCTCAAGTGAGCAGGACAGGTCTGTTAGTGGTTTTCCCTAAAACCACTTTCTTGGTTTAACCAAGAAATTAAAGTTCTTGGTTCTACATCAGATGGCTCCACTGAGACATGGTCTCATTGACTACTGGATTTCTTCAAGGGTGATTTTTGACTACCTTTCAATTGGGCAGTGTTGGAAAAAATAAGCAGGTGGTAAAGGGCCCTAGAAGAAGCCAGTAGCTTCTGAGCATGCTTCGTTAGAGGCAGCTGCACAGGAATGAGGTGTATGGGATCTTGCATTTCTGAGTCTAAGTTCCATATGGGAACTTTCACATAAAAACTCATTTTCATGGTAAAGAGGGTGGGTGGTAACTCTGAGGATTGCAGTGTCCCCAAGTAAAGGGGGAATTGGAGATAGTTGAGCATTTTATTTTCTCTTTTAGCAGATACACTTTAACAGCAAGGAAAATGGTAAGACAGAACCTAACTTCCATTTAAAGAAAGGATTTGTTCTTTTTTCCAGTTCATCTCAAGGGGTGTGGAGCCTTTAGACAGTGCAGTTTGTTGACGTACTGACTTATTATTGTGCTAAAATACACATAACATAAAATTTACCATCTTAACCGTTTTTAAGTGTATGTTCAATGGTATTAAATACATTCACACTGTAATGCAGCCATCACCACCATCGTTCCCCATAAATCTTTTCATCTTGTAAAACTGAAACTATTCTGTCTTTATGATTTTGACTACTCTAAGTACTCCATGTAAGTGGAATCATACAGTATTTGCCTTTTTGTGACTGGCTTATTTTACTTACAATGTCCTCAAGGTTCAAGAAATCAGATTCTCCCCCTTCCTGCAGATTTAGCTATTTTTTTGTTATTATAATTATTTTTTGCTGCACTGCGCAGCTTGTGGGATCTTAGTTTCCTGACCAGGGATTGAACCCGAGCCCTTGGCAGTGAAAGCGCAGAGTCCTAACCACTGGACCACCAGCGAATTCCCTGTTGTTTTTGTTTTCGATTGTAGGCTGTCTCTGTGCTGATGATCAGCCTGAGGTGTAAACTTAATGTTTTCTTAGGTCTCTTCTGAGCCTTTTCTTGGGCATGTGCAGTCACTCTCTAATTTTCCCTGAATATGCAGTTGTTTCTGAATGTCCTAGTTTTTTTTTACTTCTGAATGCCTTCTTGGTTAATGTTTATATTATCCTAGTATTTACCTTTTTTTAAAAAATTGAAGTATAGTTGATTTACAATGTTGTGTTAGTTTCTGCTGTACAGCAGTGATTCAGTTATACATATGTATATTTTTTTCCATTATGGTTTATCACAGGATATCGAACGTAGTTCCCTGTGCTATACAGTAGGACCTTGTTGTTTATCCATTCTATATATCATAGTTTGCATCTGCTAACCCCAAACTCCCAATCTGTCCCTCCCTTACTCCCTCCGCCCCCGCCTTGGCAACCACAAATCTGTTCTCTAGGTCTGTGAGTCTGTTTCTGTTTCTTAGATAGGTTCATTTGTGTCGAATATTCTAGTTTTTAATGTCTGGCTCCTGAAAGGGGAAAAGCAAAAAATGAAGGTGGGGAAAAAGGGGCACTAGCCCCTTAAATCTGGAAGTCACTTATCAGGAGGGGGAAGGGCTTGCAACAATGAGGGGAGGTGCAACAAAAATGGCTGCCCACCTCTTTGTCTGCACCTCTGTGATCAGAAGCAGCAATCAGTGATCATAGCACAGATCCCCAGTATTTGGAAGACAGGGCCCTTTTTGCCTACCCTATCTCCTGCAAGCTGTGTGCAAGCTGCTTCAGAAACAGGTGCACAGCTGCTTATCACAGGCCTGGGATTGGGTGATAGGTAGCTGCTAATGTACTAAGAGTTGAAATTGACCAAAATGAACCAAATTTACCATCCAGGCTTTCCTCTGGAAGTTGCAAACCTTCATCAGAGGTCAGAGTTCTAAAATAGTTACATCAGACAGATTCTGCCAGTGCAGTTATTGCCTAGGTGGGAAGAGAGATTCCTGGTGTTTCATGCTTTGCCACCTTCCCAGAATCCTCCCACTGGATATACTAACTTTTGTGCTCTGTTCACCTGGAGAGGCTCATAGCATACAGCCATTTCATTTTCTTGTTTGATTCATTGGTCTCTGTTTCAGTGAGGTGCTTGGGTTTGCAGCCAGACAGTTGCCTGTATTCTGAGAAGCCACCTAGTGTATTTTTAAATTATTCTGCTGGTAAGTGTTGGTTTCTGAGTCTTTCCTGTGCCACTTGGCTGACCGACAATGAGCCTGCTGATTGCTGGCAATGTCCCTGAGTAATTGGTGATTTTGTCCAGAGATGCTAGAATTGGCTAGAGTTTATAGTGCCTCTGGGGTTTTGGAGGCATTGACTTGTTACACTAGTGCTATTTCTAGCCTGTCATTTGAGTTCTTCTACCTCTCTCCTAAGCAAGTGAGGAGCTAAATATTTCTCTTCTGTCAGTCACTGTGAAATTATCCATATCCCCTAATGATCGGGTTTTGACCTGGGATCTGTGGCATCTCATCCTAGCTCCATGCCAGGCCACAAAATAGGGCCTAGATGAGTCCTGTCTTTGCTTTCTATCTCTTTCTCTTCATAGCATGTAAAAGCTGTTCAAACAGACAGCTCTCTCTGACCCGATTCTTTGGAGATATTTATTTGTGCTCTGCTGGAGGCTCTGTGTCTCCTTCCTGTTTTTAATCTTATTTAAATGTCATTCACTTGGTTTTGTAATTAAACCTCCCCTCTGCTTCTCTGAGACAGGCGCTGAGCTACCACTTAATTGTATCTTCCTGTGGTTGGCTTGTTCCTCTCTGCACCTGGTTTACTTCAATGTCTGGGACAGGTTTTAGTTCTGGAGAAGTTCCCATATCCATTATTCATTCCACTCTCCTACACGGCAACATGGTTTGCTGCTTACTACTTGCTACCTTCTTTTCCTCCCCTTGAATTCAAAGCAGGATAGGAAAAAGTCTGGGGAAGTCCTCATTGTGTGGGGTACATTAATGCTAGGAACAGTTCTGTGAACAAGGTTCCTTGTGGAGTGAGAGGGCCCAGTGTAAGACAGCAGGATTCTCAGGTGGGTGGTACTGAGCTCTTCTCATTTGAGAAACAGATTGGCTGCTTTTGCCTCTGGGAATTCACTTGGGACTCAGGGAACCATCAAGGTACTCATTCCTGGCGCAGCTTCGCAGAACCTGCACACTCTGCTTTATTCCACTTGAGTCTGCATACAGAAAAGTCAGAACGTCTGTACACTGCTGCCATATTTGATGCACAAGACTCTCCAAGGAAAGAAACTAGCGCCAGAGCTAAGTAAGAGCCTGACACTTGCCTCTAGTACAGAGTCAAAAGACAGCTGGGGACTTCCCTGGTGGCACAGTGGTTGAGAATCTGCCTGCCAATGCAGGGGACACGGATTTGAGCCCAGGTCTAGGAAGATCCCACACGCCGCAGAGCAACTAAGCCCATGCACCACAACTATTGAGCCTGTGCTCTAGAGCCTGTGAGCCACAACTGCTGAGCCTGCGTGCCACAACTTCTGAGGCCTGTGCGCCTAGAGCCCAAGCTCTGCAACAAGAGAAGCCACTGCAATGAGAAGCCCGCGCACCGCAACGAAGAGTAGCGGTTGAGAGGGGGTACCCTGCTCGCCGCAAGTCGAGAAAGCCTGCGTGCAGCAACTAAGACCCAACAAGGAAGACCCAATGCAGCCATAAATAAATAAATTAATTAATTAGGGGAAAAAAAGAGGCAGCAGTTGCAGCCAATTTGTAGTTCCTGAAAGCAAACCCAGACACTAAAATTTCAAAGTGCCTGGTGGAAAAGACTTTCCAATGAAGAAACAAGTGTGTATGGAGCACCCACTTCCCTACAACTTAAACTTATTGAATGTGTAATGTAATACTTCAAATGTTTCACTGACACAACTTCTCTGTTTTTCACTCAGTGCAGGTTAAGAGTATTTGGAGCCAGGTCTCTGGATCCTCATTTAGTAGAAATAGAAGAGATTAGGAGGCAAACCCAGGATCCCTAAGGATTCCCTAGAATATTTTTAGTATAGTTGACCCTTAAACAAGTTGAAGGTTTGGGGTGCTAACACCGCCCACTACTCCCTCCAGCCCTGTCAAAAATCCACCTATAACTTTACAGTCTGCCCTCCCTATCCACGGTCTCACATCTGTGGATTCACCAACCACGGATCATGAAGTACCATAGTACACATTTATTTTTAAAAATCCAAATATAAGTGGACCCATGCAGTTCAAACCCATGTTGTTCAAGAGTCAACTGTACTTCGGTACATTGTTAGCTTTGATTATAAACTGATTATTATTCTGAGGACTGCCATAGTATTGTCCTGAAGGCTGTCCAGTGTTCATTTTCAATTTGCATTCCTGCTCAAGATCTGTGGCTCTCTGTTGATTGAGTATATTTGGATCCTTTTCTCTTCCCCATCAAAAAGGAAACACCTTTGTATGTTTAGCCCTATACTCAGTATTGTGTACCATGATGTAGATTTCAGCTCATCAGTTACACTGAGGTTACAGAAAGTTGGGATGGAGTGTTTGCAGGGCTCATGCTAGTGTCTGTGGAAAGAAAAACATTGGCCTCTTATTAGTTAATTGGTAAAACATACATAAAATTTACCATTTTAAGTGTACAGTTCATTGGCATTAAGTATATTCACATTGCTGTGCAACCATCTCTACCTTCCACCTCCACAATTTTTAAAATTTTCTTAAACTGAAACTGTATCCATTAAACAATAAGTCTGCCTTCCCCCCTCTCCACACCCCTGGCAACCACCAATCTACTTCCTGTCTCTATGAATTTGATTTCTCTAGGCTCTGCATATAAATCGAATTATACAGTATTTGTCCTTTTGTGACTGACATTTTTCACTTAGCATAATGTCTTCATGTTTCATCCACGTAGTAGCATGTGTCAGAATTTCCTTTTTCAGGCTGAATAATATTCGAATGTATGTATATACCACATTTTGTTTATCTATTCATGTGTCAACGGATTCTTGTATTGCTTCCACCTTTTGGCTGTTGTGAATAATGCTGTTATGAATACTGATGCACGAATACTTGAGTCCTTGCTTTCAACCTCTTGTTTTTGAGAGTGTGCAGGTTAAAGTGTCTTAGGTCAGTGGAGTGAAATCCTGAGACGCTTACAAGAGAGATGGACTTGAACTTACATGATTTTTCTTTTGGTCACTTGGATGTGTGAGGGGCTGATTAAGTGGAGTTCTGACTAAAGTTATGGTTTTGGGTGGTAAATATAGGTATTGGCCCTAGATAGCTTGCTCCCGCACACTCTACAAATGTTTGTTTTTAAAGATTTATTATTTATTTACTTATTATTTATGGCTTCGTCAGGTCTTAGTTGTGGCACGTCAGATCTTCGTTGAGGCATGCGGGATCTTTTCGTTGCAACGCGTGGGCTTTTCTCTAGTTGTGGCGTGCGGGTTTTTCCTTCTCTAGCTGTGGCGCGAGGGCTCCAGGGTAAGTGGGCTCTGTAGTTGTGGTGCGCCAGCTCAGTAGTTGTGGCGTGCGGGCTTAGTTGCCCCTGCGGCATGTGGGATCGTAGTTCCCTGATCAGGGATTGAACCCGAGTCCCCTGCATTGTAAGGTGGATTCCTTACCACTGCTCCACCAGGGAAGTCCCAACAAGAGTTTTTTTAAATTGAAGTTTAGGAGGAACCAGTACAGTTTCATAGACCTCAGCAGGGGGAGTTCATGGACCTTCTTCTTGGTATGTTGCTCTTAATGTAATCAACTAGTATGTGGCTTTGGGTAACTTATTTAATCTTTCTGAATTTCAGTTTGGTTATCTGTTAATTGGGACCACTAATACCTACTTCATTGGATAATTAATAGGATTCAGTGAGAGTGATGTACTTTAAGTGCTTTACATGATGCCTAGCATCTAGCAGACACCTAATAAATGTTACCTCCCTTGCCATTTATGACTTTTGTGTTTCTCCCTTTGAAAAGAGATGAGAATACAGTTTGGGGGAGGTGATTTCTGTAGTTAAGTGTCTCTTTTTGAGGTGTCAGGTGGAACACAGTAGAAAAGAGGAAGGTTTGAGATACAGTTGTCTCTCCATATCTGCATCCACAGATTCAACCAACCATGGATCAAAAATATTTGAAAAGAAAATTCCAGAAATTTCCAAAAAGCAAAACTTGAATTTGCTGCATGCTGGCAACTATTTACATAGCATTTACATTATATTAGATATTATAAGTAATCTATAGAGATGATTTAAATTATACAGGAAGATGTGTGTAGGTTACACTGCAAATACTACATCATTTTATTTATTTATTTTTTTGCAATACGCGGGCCTCTCACCGTTGGGGCCTCTCCTGTTGCGGAGCACAGGCTCCGGACGCGCAGGCTCAGCGGCCATGGCTCACGGGCCCAGCTGCTCCGTGGCATGTGGGATCCTCCCGGACCGGGACACGAACTCGTGTCCCCTACATCGGCAGGCGGACTCTCAACCACTGCGCCACCAGGGAAGCCTACATCATTTTATATAAAGGACTTGAGCATCTATGGAGTTTGGTGTCTGTGGAGGGTCCTGGAAACAATCTCCACGCCCCATCCCCCTATCCTCACTCCCCATCCCCCCATCCCCGCTGTGGATACCGAGGGACCGCTGTACTTTGTGTGAGCTTCTGACACAGTTATTGACTTGTAGTTGTTGTCATTCAGCAGAAAGATGTGATGCATTTCTCTATATGATATATCTATCTGGCATTGGTTTTTTGGGACAGCCTACTCCTGGGACTATGAAGGATGGGGGCCAATGAGAATTGTCTGTTAAGACCTGGAAGGTCTCAACCACCAAGCTTGTCATCTGAAAAGATTCTGCAGTAAGCTGTGCCATTCTGTTTTTTTTAAAAAAATTAATTAATTAATTAATTTTTGGCTGCATTGGGTCTTTGTTGCTGCGTGTGGGCTTTCTCTAGTTGTGGCGGACAGGGACTACTCTTTGTTGCGGTGCATAGGCTGCTCATTGCGGTGGCTTCTATTGTTGCTGAGCACGGGCTCTAGGCACGTGGGCTTCAGTAGTTGTGGTGCACGGGTTCAGTAGTTGTGGCTCGAGGGCTCTAGAGTGCAGGCTCAGTAGTTGTGGCGCACGGCCTTAGTTGCTCCGCGGCATGTGGGATCTTCCCGGACCAGGGCTCGAATCCGTGTTCCCTGCCTTGGCAGGCAGATTCTTAACCACTGCACCACCAGGGAAGTCCCTGTGCCATTCTGTTTTGTGGATGAGTAGCCATTGCTCACCTAATTGGCAAAACTGTTTACACAGTAATGGGTTTCTATAACATAGGCCCTTTTTCTTTGGAAATTTCTCGGACTAAGGATCATGTCTTTGGTGAGGAAGAGCTTGTGTTAGTCCCTTCTTCCCTGCTTCCTTTTAAAACTATTATTTAAAAATTAGAAACATGGTAAACCAAAGGGTTAAATTAAAAAGAAAAAAAAAGCATATCCTGCCCCTCTTATCTTCACAATGACTACAACATGTATTGTACTTGATACCAAACTCTTATAGACATATGACTAATTAACAATACTACGTTTATACAACCAACCCCTTATCTTTTGTAGTTATCTTAACTCTTCCCTCTATGTACTGTTACTTCTGTGACAGTATGGTTGGTTATGTGCCCAGATGGCACCAAGTGGACAAGTGGATCAAGGGCAGTTTTCTAAAAATGTGTGTGTGTGGAGAGTGGTGAGCCAGGAGTCAGCCAACATGAGCTCTGTGCTACTTGTGTGTTGGCACCGAGTACCATATCTCTGCTGTCCTTGAACCTGCCCCTGGCCCAAGGCTATTCTCTGGCCTGCAGTTAAACCCTGTTCATAGCACTATACCATAATAGCTTATGAATAAGCCTGGATATTAATTGTTTATACTCATGTTTTTTGTTTGTTTGTTTCAGTTCTGATTTTGCATAAAGAAGGGAGATCTTGTCTCCATTTCAAGTCCCGATCTGATCATATTGCATCTTCAGTACATAATTTTGAAGGAGGCAACCCTGAGTGAGGGAAATAGGAACAGTTTTAGTTGACATTTATTATTATTTTTTAAAGATACTAGAGAGGAAGCAGAAACAGAAAGGGAGATAGAGGTGTGTGAAAGGTGAGATTTAAAGGAGGGAGATAAGAGCTGATGTAGAGGGCCTGCTGAGGCAGTTTATGCTGAGAAAAGCTACTGGGTGCGTTTTAGTGTTGAGAGTGAGTATAAGAAAGGTAATAATGAGGTGTTAAACATCTTTACTCTAATAAGTAGTTGAAGACCAAGAAAAGGAGGGGATCAAATACATGAAAATAACCTTGGAGCAGCCAGTAGGTGGAGAAAGTTATATAAACCAGTCTAGAGAAGTGTTGGTAACAGTATAGTCAGGAAGTCTAAGCACACCATTTATACGTAAGCTTCCTTCCCTTTAACATTTGACTGCATCTAGCACCTTTATTTGTTTAACCTTATGTTAATGGAATGGTAGAAAGAACACTAACCAGGAGACCAGGATGTAGTCCCTGCCTAGTCACTAACTAGTTGGTGTGGTGGTGGGGGGTTGTTTTCGAATCCAAAAAATGAGGGAGTTGGATTAAATGACCTCTAAGGTCCTTTCTAGCTCTAAAAGTCTAAAATCAGCTATGTCAAAGCCTCACAGACTTTGAACTCCCTTCACGTCGGGTCAGAGGATAGAAGACAATGTGTGTGTAGTGATGTGTATAGAACACTGAATAGTTGATAGAATGAGTGCAAAGTCAGATGTTGAAGGAAAAAAGCATTATTTTATGAGATATTTGGGACATTCCTTCTTGAAGAGGAATTGTGGTCCCTGATGTCAGAGGCTTGTGGGAGCCAATTTTAAGGTTGCTTTGTTCATTTTAGCTGCCTATTAAATTCCCTCTAGAGAATGATAACTTCCAGGTAAGAAAACCCTGGCTTTTTTAAGGGGGTAGGGGTTCTGACCTGAATTGTCAGGGGCAGAATGCATGTTTCCCCTGACACTGACTCTCAGAGTATTGAAGTGCTGGACTCTCCTTCTCAATACTGTTTGGCTCTGCTGACATCTGTGGCAATTGGGACACAGGCCACCTCTTGGCCTGTGCCAGAATTGCTCTTCCTCCCCTCATATTTATCACGTTGTCATCCCTGACTCTGAATCCCAGAGATCAAGACTAGCTGTAGTCTAGCAGAGGAGCAATAAATCATTGCTCTCACTTCCTTTTCTCCAGGTTTTCTACCCCTTAATTACCACATAACCACTTCTGAGGCTGCATCTTTGTGCTGTGTGTGCCTGGGACAAAAGCCCTCCTTGATTGGATATGTGCAAAAGCAGCTTTGTCTCTGTCTAGCCATTATGTTTTGCAGAGTGCCACGTGTGTTACCCATCCTTTTCTCTTGTCTCTGGTGAGTTTAAGGAGTCTTATTGTCAGGTGATTTATCCATTAATAGGGCTTTTCTAAGCTCTGGGGTTAGGGGGTGGACTGGGCAGCCCCTACTCATTGAGGAGAGAGGTTTGGGCTGGGTGAGTGCTTGTTTTTTTTTCCCCCTGCTGCCGTGCTGCCCGGCTTGCAGGATCTTAGTTCCCCGACCAGAGAGTGAACCCAGGCCATGGCAGTGAAAGCGCTGAGTCCTAACCGCTGGACCACCAGGGAATTCCCTTGGGTTAGTCATTTTTATGTGGATTTTAGCCAGTCCCCTTCATTTTCTGGGCTCCTAGTAGGAGCTAAGCAGGTTGTGTGATCCAGAATGGGCTCCCATGGAGCTTTTCTGGGGTCCAGTCCAATAGATCACTTGTTAACAGACAACATCAAAAGGGCCAGCTGCCTATCATTTGCCTTTCCATTATGAAACCTCAGAGAACTTGAGTCAGGGTGAAGAGTTCATAAATGAGGATACCTATCTCCTTCATCCCTAGCAAGCCTTCTTTTTTTTTTTTTTGGTATTTGAAGGGAAGGTCCAGGCTTTAGAAACAGAATATAGACAAGCTATTGTACTTTTGCCTGCTGTTTCTTTACTGTACCTGTGCTTTTAGAGGATTGAGAGTGAGGGGTGTTGTGTGGCAGGCAGCAAGTGTCTGGAGAAACTTACTTCTACTCATCATTCCCTGCTGTTTCAAATCAAAGCTCACATCTCTTTTCTAAGGTAGTAAACTTCACACAAAGCTCAGACAGCATGGGAGAATGGACTTCTTTGCTGGCAAAGAAGCAGATATGGTCTTAGAAAAGGAGAGGTCAAGCCTTTTTTTGTGTGTCTGTGGAAGTAGGAAGGGTTGAGGGGGAGAAGACAAAAGGAACATCAGATACTTGCAGCTGCTGAACCCCTTCTTTATAGTTCCCCATCAAACAGGGGAAATAGGTACAGGGGCAGTAGTCATGATGGGCAGAGAAGCAGAATTTATTTTATAGTCTTAGTTGAGAGAGTATAAGGCAACTGATAAATTATTTTATGCTTAATGTTTATTTGCAAAACTGTCTTTAAAGCTGCACTGTTAACCTAGGGACTTGGCAGTCAGTCTCATGACTGAGATCGCTTGGGTTTTAGTACTGTCTCCTCTCATTAAAGATTACAAGGCAAAAAGGGGACCTTTTCAGTAAACGTTGTCACAGTCGAGAGAGGACAGAGCAAACTGCGCTTTTGTTTAAATATTTAGTACAGTTAAGGGCTTTTTTTCCCTTCATGAGCTCCATTCTTTTTTTTTTTTTATTCCTAGGTATTTTATTCTTTTTATTGCAGTGGTAAATGGGAGTGTTTCCTTAATTTCTCTTTCAGATTCTTCATCATTAGTGTATAGGAATGCAAGAGATTTCTGTGCATTAATTTTGTATCCTGCAACTTTACCAAATTCATTGATTAGCTCTAGTAGTTTTCTGGTGGCCTCTTTAGATTTCTCTATGTATAGTATCATGTCATCTGCAAACAGTGACACTTTTACTTCTTCTTTTCCAATTTGTATTCCTTTTATTTCTTTTTCTTCTTTGATTGCAGTGGCTAGATCTTCCAAAACTATGTTGAATAATAGTGGTGAGAGTGGGCACCCTTGTCTTGTTCCTGATTTTAGAGGAAATGTTTTCAGTTTTTCACCATTGAGAATGATGTTTGCTACGGGTTTGTCATATATGGCCTTTATTATGTTGAGGTAGTTTCCCTCTATGCCCACTTTCTGGAGAGTTTTTATCATAAATCAGTGTTGAATTTTGTTAAAAGCTTTTTCTGAATCTATTGAGATGATCATATGGTTTTTCTTCTTCAGTTTGTTAATATCGTGTATCACATTGACTGATTTGCATATATTGAAGAATCCTTGTATCCCTGGGATAAATCCCACTTGATCATGGTATATGATCCTTTTAATGTGTTGTTGGATTCTGTTTGCTAGTATTTTGCTGAGGATTTTTGCATCTATATTCTTCAGTGATATTGGTCTGTAATTTTCTTTTTTTTGTAGTATCTCAGTCTGGTTTTGGTATCAGGGTGATGGTGGCCTCGTAGAATGAGTTTGGGAGTGTTCCTTCCTCTGCAGTTTTTCGGAAGAGTTTGAGAAGGATGGGTGTTAGCTCTTCTCTAAATATTTGATAGAATTCACCTGTGAAGCCATCTGGTCCTGGACTTTTGTTTATTGGAAGATTTAAAATCACAGTTTCAATTTCATTACTTGTGATTGGTCTGTTCATGTTTTCTGTTTCTTCCTGGTTCAGTCTTGGAAGCTTGTACCTTTCTAAAAATCTATCCATTTCTTCCAGGTTGTCCATTTTATTGGCACAGAGTTGCTTGTAGTAGTCGCTTAGGATGCTTTGTATTTCTGCGGTGTCTGTTGTAGCTCCTCCTTTTTCATTTCTAATTTTATTTATTTTTTATTTTTAATTTTATTTTTTTTTGCAATACACGGACCTCTCACTGTTGTGGCCTCTCCTGTTGTGGAGCACAGGCTCCAGACGCGCAGGCTCAGCGGTCATGGCTCACGGGACCAGCCGCTCTGCAGCATGTGGGATCTTCCGGGACCAGGGCACAAACCCATGTCCCCTGCATCAGCAGGCGGACTCTCAACCACTGCGCCACCAGGGAAGCCCCATTTCTAATTTTATTGATTTGAGTCCTCTCCCTCTTTTTCTTGATGAGTCCTCTCCCTCTTTTTCTTGATGAGTCTGGCTAATGGTTTATCAATTTTTTTTATCTTCTCAAAGAACCAACTTTTAGTTTTATTGATCTTTGTTATTGTTTTCTTTGTTTCTATTTCATTTATTTCTGCTCATTTATTTCTGATTTCTTTCCTTCTGTTAACTTTGGGTTTTGTTTGTTCTTCTTTCTCTAGTCCCTTTGGGTGTAAGGTTAGATTGTTTATTTGAGACTTTTCTTATTTCTTGAGGTAGAATTGTATTGCTATAAATTTCCCTCGTAGAACTGCTTTTGCTGCATCCCATAGGTTTTGGATCATCGTGTTTTTGTTGTCATTTGTCTCTAGGTATTTTTTGATTTTTCTCTTTGATTTTTTCAGTGATCTCTTGGTTATTTAGTAACGTATTGTTTAGCCTCCATGTGTTTGTGTTTTTTATGCTTTTTTTCCCCCTGTAATTGATTTCTAATCTAGCGTTATAGTCAGAAAAGATGTTTAATATGATTTCAGTATTCTTAAATTTACTGAGGCTTGATTTGTGACCCAAGATGTGATCTATCCTGGAGAATGTTCCATGTGCACTTGAGAAGAAAGTATAATCTGCTGTTTTTGTATGGAATGTCCTATAAATATCAATTAAGTTAATCTGGTCTCTTGTGTCATTTACAGCTTGTGTTTCCTTATTAATTTTCTGTCTGGATGATCTGTCCATTGGTGTAAATAAGGTGTTAAAGTCCCCCACTATTATTGTGTTACTGTCGATTTCCTCTTTTATAGCTGTTAGCAGTTGCCTTATGTATTAAGGTGCTCCTATGTTGGGTGCATATATATTTATAATTGTTATATCTTCTTCTTGGATTGATCCCTTGATCATTATGTAGTATCCTTCCTTGTCTCTTGTAACATTCTTTATTTTAAAGTCTATTTTATCTGATATGAGTATTGCTACTCCAGCTTTCTTCTGATTTCCATTTGCATGGAATATCTTTTTCCATCCTCTCACTTTCATTCTATGTGTCCCTAGGTCTGAAGTGGGTCTCTTGTAGACAGCTTATATATGTGTCTTGTTTTTGTATCCATTCAGCGAGCCTCTGTGTTTTGGTTGGAGCATTTAATCCATTCACGTTTAAGGCAATTATCGATACGTATGTTCCTAAGACCATTTTCTTAATTGTTATGGGTTTGTTTTTGTAGGTCCTTTTCGTCTCTTGTGTTTCCCACTTAGAGAAGTTCCTTTAGCATTTGTTGTAGAGCTGGTTTTGTGGTGCTGAATTCTTAGCTTTTGCTTGTCTGTAAAACTTTTGATTTCTCCATTGAATCTTAATGAGATCCTTGCCGGGTAGAGTACTCTTGGTTGTAGGTTCTTCCCTTTCATCACTTTAAATATATCATGCCAGTCCCTTCTGGCTTGTAGAATTTCTGCTGAGAAATCAGCTGTTAACCTTATGGGAGTTCCCTTGTATGACATTGGTCGTTTTTCCCTTGTTGCTTTCAGTAATTTTTCTTTGTCTTTAATTTTTGTCAATTTGATTACTATGTGTCTCAGTGTCTTTCTCCTTGAGTTTATCCTGCCTGGGACTCTCTGTGCTTCGTGGACTTGGGTGGCTATTTCCTTTCCTGTGTTAGGAAAGTTTTCGACTATAATCTCTTCATATATTTTCTCGGGTCCTTTCTCTCTCTTTTCTCCTTCTGGGACCCCTATAATGTGAATGTTGTTGCATTTAATGTTACCCCAGAGGTCTCTTAGGCTGTCTTCATTTCTTTTCATTCTTTTTTCTTTATTCTGTTCTGCGGCAGTGAATTCCACCATTCTGTCTTCCAGGTCACTTATCTGTTCTTCTGCCTCAGTTATTCTGCTATTGATTCCTTCTAGTATATTTTTCATTTCAGTTATCGTATTGTTCATCTCTGTTTGTTTGTTCTTTAATTCTTCTAGGTGTTTCTTCTTTAATTCTTCTAGGTCTTTGTTGAACATTTCTTGCATCTTCTCTGTCTTTGCCTCCATTCTCTTTCCGAGGTCCTGGATCATCTTCACTATCATTATTCTTAGTTCTTTTTCTGGAAGGTTTCCTATCTCCACTTCATTTAGTTGTTTTTCTGGGGTTTATCTTGTTCCTTCATCTGGTACATAGCCCTCTGCCTTTTCATCTTGTCTGTCTTTCTGTGAATGTGGTTTTGTTCCACAGGCTGCAGGATTGTAGTTCTTCTTGCTTCTGGTGTCTGCCCTCTGGTCCATGAGCTCCATTCTTGTACAGAGCTGAAGCAGTAGGTTCTACAGTATATCTGGCACATCTGTTGACCAGTTAGAATTAAAACATTTTCTTCTTAGCAGTGATGTTTGAAACAGTTACATAACTAAAACTTAGTGACTTGGGATGCTAGCATCCTAGGGTGAGAAGGGGACACTCAGTAAACTGAGCAAATATGATGTGGAAATCACCATGCAGGAATAAATTTGGAACACTAAAATGTCCATTTTATAATCAAATTTCTGACCTCAATTGCTGTTTACGAAGTGGCAAAAAGTAGATTTTTAAAAACCTGTGGGCAGATGAGCAGACATGTGCTTGGGAAGGTCAGTGCTTTCTTCAAATACACCTACTTTGCCTGCTTTTAAAAAGTCCTTAGTAGCTGTGATGTACTCATTCTAGCCCTCTTTGGATTTCTGTAGAGCTAGTTTACTTTCATTGCTTTCATTTAATAACTTTATTGATTATGCTTTGATTACCTTATTGATGCCTTTCCTTCTCTTTTTTTTTTTTTTTCTTTTTTAAGCCTTGATAAATTTGCTGAAGTTCCTTATGTCAAATGAGACCGTACTTCTGGCCAAACACAACATTTTTACCTTAGCCCTTATGGTGAGTAGCAAAAAAATATATTTATTTTTATGAGCTGTACCCTAAGGCAGAAGTGGGCTGGTTTGAGACAGGAGCTGGTATTCTAGGGATTAAGTCATAGGGAAAACCAGGCCTTTATTTTCCCTTTGGATCAGAATCTCTATACTGGTGCTCCCCACTTTCACCTACGTCTTTGGAGAACCTGGGGTCTTTCATGAGATAATGGTAACACACCATTATATGATATTCCCACCAAACAGATACAAGAGGTGTAAATTAATTTCAAGAGCATTGATAATACTAAAAAGTAGAAAATAATTAGGAAGTGGTGAGTTTTGAGTACTTATAACTTGATTTTAATGTAATTTATTGAATTGCAAGTTTATATAAGTTAATCTTTAATAATGACTTTAATAACCAGCTCACAAAATTTCTGAAAATTTACCAATTAACTCTTGCAAGACAATAAGAGCTGGCTATAGCACACTACTGATAATACTCTTCTGGTCTTCATAGTATGATACCTGTTTATGGGCTTTTGCTTCTTTTTTAGATTGTGAACCTATTTAATATGTTTATCACATATGGCGATACATTCCTGCCCACCCCCAGTAGTTATGATGAACTCTACTATGAGATTATCCGCATGCACCAGAGCTTTGACAACCTCTACTCCATGGGTAAGCTGTCTTCTTTTTATTCCTCTCTCCCCATCAGCTGTGATTTTTGGTATATGAGAGGAAAAGACTACATAAGATTCTCCTCTAGTTGCTTGGTGCCCTTGCTTGGCACAGAACTGTGTAGTCTCCTTTTCTCAGGCAATAAGAAAGTATATGTGGACTTCTTTGCCTTCAGGAATTCAGAATTCATCTCAGTAGAAAGCTGGTTAACATCCCTGTAGCCCTTTCTTGATGTTTGTGAAAGAGAGAGAATAGGGAGGCTTGTGGATTTAGTGAATACCAGTGAGATGGAGTGAGAGTGGGTGGGAGTTGACAGCAGCAAACAAAAGAGCTTGGATCCCAAGGGAACATTGTGTGATTTGAGAAGGTACAGGGTTTTAAGGAGTTTCAATGTACCTAGGTATTTTTAGCATAACTCACAAGAGGAAGTGGGCATTAGATAAAAATCTTTCTTGCAAACCTTTTGGTAATTGGCTCACTGAAAATTTACTCTGTAGCCGTAATGAGTATAACTTACTTCTGAAAGAGGTCATGTATCCCTGTAAGTTTGAGTGAAGAGGCTACTCAAACCTACCTAAGTTTGAAAGGTGTTTATAGTGCCCAGAAACAGAAAGCCACTCAATAAAGCGGTCTATTAAAAACCTCCAACTTATTAGCTTTATTGGGATGTAATTGATATATAACAAACTGCACCGTTTTTAAAAAAAAATTTTATTTATTTTTTGGCCGCGCCATGCAGCCTATGGGATCTTAGTTCCCTAACCAGGGATGGAACCCGCGCCCCCTGCAGTGGAAGCGCAGAGTCTTAACCACTGGACCGCCAGGGAAGTCCCAAACTGCATTCTTTTAAAGTATACAATTTTTAATAAGTTTTAGCATATGTATATGTATATGTACATGAAGCTGTCATTACAGTCAAGATAATGTACATATCCATCCTCTCCCTAAAATTTCCTTGTGTCCCTTTATGTCCCTTTTACCACCTCTGTCCCTCACCCCCCATCCCTGGACAACCAGTGACCTGCTTTCTGTCACTGTCGATTATTACTTTATCCCTTTCATTGGGTCTATTCGTGAAAAGTTCATATTTTGCTTGCGACTCCTGTATCATGAGAAAGGTAGAGGGGATTTGGAGCAAATACCTGGAGAAAGAGTAGAAGCAAACCGTGGAAAAGGATTGCCTAGGAGGACAGAATTTTTTCTATTTCCCTGCTCTCTTATTCTCAGTGTAATAGCTTTAGCATCAGGTCAGCTCCCCTCAGAATATTAAGTTCCCACTGTCACATCAAGACACACGTCTCTTTTTTTTAGGAGCTAGGAAGTCTTCCATGAGAACCCTCTGGCAAACTTCCCATTGGCAAAAGGTGCTCAGAGTACCCTGGTGTGGTTTGCACGTACCTGGTTTTACCAATGTCCTTGTTTTCAAGAATGTAGGATCTTCCAGGGGTGAAGAGCTACCCCAGAGGCTTTGGCACCCATTAATAGATGAATAAAGATGTCTTTCAGTGAGGAAAGGAAAGAGAGTTGGAGTGGGGGAGATATTTTATAGACGTCTGACTTACCTGCTAAATTGTGCCATATACACAAATGAGATAAACCCTTGTAGCCACAGCAATAAGATAAGAGAGGACATCTGGGAATGCTCAAGTCTGCTAACGGAATTAAAATGGTAACCAAGAAAGTACAAATAGGAAAGTGAAAATTTCACTAAATGAAACACAACAAATAGTAGGAGGTGGCATGTTTCAGTGCTCTCCATTTTGTATAAAGTATGAGGAAACTTCTGGTGGAAGAAAACATTTGTTATAAGTCAAGTTTTTTGGGGTATAATTTACATATATGGTAAAATTCACCCTAAATGTACAATTCTGAGTTTCAACAAATGCATATGGAAGTGTAATTATCACAGAAAATCAAGATATAGAAGGGTTTCACTATCTCAAAAACTTCTCTTGTGCTCCTGTGAGGTCAACTCTTCCACCCACCCCAGTCCCTAGCAATCACTGATCTGTTCCATGTCCGCATGGTTTTGCCTTTTCTAAAAAAATATGTAGAGGAAATCATACAGTCTTTTGAGTCTGACTTCTTTTTTTAAAAAAATTAATTAATTAATTATTTTACTTTTATTTGCTTTGGGTCTTCGTCGCTGCGCGCGGGCTTTCTCTAGTTGTGGTGAGCGGGGGCTACTCTTTGTTGCAGTGTGCGGGCTTCTCATTGCTGTGGCTTCTCTTGTTGTGGAGCACAGGCTCTAGCGTGCGCAGGCTTCAGTAGTTGTGGTGCACTGGCTTCAGTAGTTGTGGCGCACGGGCTTAGTTGCTCCGCGGCATGTGGGATCTTCCCGGACCAGGGCTCGGACCCGTGTCCACTGCATTCGCAGGCGGATTCTTAACCACTGCGCCACTAGGGAGGCCCTGGCTTCTTATACATAGTAATTTGTTTGAAGTTATCCATGTTGATGCATGTATCAGTAGTTCATTCCTTTTTATTATGGAATAATATTCCATTGTGGGAATATGCCAGCTTGGTTTATCCATTTATCAGTGGAAGGACATTTGGGAGGTTTCCAGTTTTTTGCGATTGTAAATAAAGCCCCTGTAAACATTTTTGTACACAGTTTTATGTGAACACAAGTTTGCATTTCACTTGATTACATACCTATGAATGGGATTTTTGGGTATTATGTAAGTGTACGTTGAACTTTATAAGAAACCGCCAAACTGTTTTCCAAAGTGGATGTACTGTTTTACATTACTTACAACAGTATGCAAGAGTTGTAGTCACTCCATATCCTAGCCGGCATTTTTTTTTTTTTTTTGGCTTCTTACAGGTGTGTAGCGATATCTCATTATGGTTTTAATTTGCATTTTCCTGATGAATAATGGTGTTGAGCATCTTTTCCTATTCTTATTTGCCATCCATATATCTTTGGTGAAGGATTTGTTAGATTTTTTGCCCATTAAAAAAAAAATTTGCATACCCGTGTTTATAGCAGCACTATTCACAATTGTCAAAAGATGGGAGCAACCGAAATGTCCATCAGCAGATGAATGGATAAATAAAATGTGATATATATATATATAATGGGTTGCTATGCAGCCTTTAAAAAGAAAGAAATCCTGGGCTTCCCAGGTGGCGCAGTGGTTGAGAGTCCGTCTGCCGATGCAGGGGACATGGGTTGGTACCCTGCTCCGGGAAGATCCCACATGCCGCGCAGCGGCTGGGCCCGTGGGCCATGGCTGCTGAGCCTGCGCGTCCGGAGACTGTGCTCCGCAACGGGAGAGGCCACAACAGTGAGAGGCCCGCGTACCGCAAAAAAAAAAAAAAAAAAAAAGAAAAAAGAAAGAAATCCTGTCACATGCTGCAATGTGGATGAATGTTGAGTATACTATGCTAAGTGAAATAAGCCAGTCACAAAAGGTTTCCACCTATATGAAGTATCTAAAGTAGTCAAATTCATGGATACAGAATGGTGGTTACCGGGGGTGGTGGAGAGGGTGCAAAGGGAGTTGTTTAATAGGTACAGAGCTTCAGTTCTGCAAGACAAAAAGGTTCTGGAGATCTGTTTCACAACAGTGTACATATACTTTACATCATTGAACTGTACATTTAGAAATAGGTTAAGGTGGTAAATTTTATGATTGGTATTTTTTACCACAATAAAAAGAAATATACTAAACTCTAGACTTTATTTGGATTCTGCTAATTCCTCTAATGTTCCTTTTGTATTCCAGGATCTCATCCATTGCTACATTTACTCGTGATGTCTGCTTAGTCTCTTTTTATCTGACAGTTTCTTAGTGTTTGCTCATTTTTCATGGCCTTGACAGTTTTGAGGAGAACCTTCTTCAGTTTGGGTTTGTCTGATGACTTACTCATGGTTGGACTAGGGTTATGCGTTTGGAGAAAGAATGCCACAGTGTCAGAGTGGCCTTTTCATCACATCAAGTGTATATGTTATTAAGATGACTTAATCACTGGTGATGTTAATCTTGATCACTTGGTTAACGAAGTGTTTGCAAAGTTTCTCCTCTGCAGGATTGCTTTTTTCCTCCTGTTCCGTGCTCTGTTCTTTGGAAGAAAGTCACTAAATGCAGCCAACTTTAGAGTTAGTGTTGTACCACTTCAGTAAAATATACAAGCTTTGCTACTATATAGGGTTCTCTAATCACCAGCCCCCCACACTTACTTTGATATTATAGTTGTCATATGTATTACATCTACATTGAAAACTCCACCAGACAATGCTATAACTTTCACTTGTGACAATCATCCAAATTCTAAAGAACTTCAGAGGGAAAAATATATTTTTTATATTTGCCTGTATGTTTTCCATTTCTGTTGCTCTTTTTATTCCTGAAGATCCAAATTCCTTTCTGATATCATTTCTCACAGTCTTTAAGAATTTTCTGTAGCCTTTTTTTGGACTTCTGGTGACAAGATTTTTTTTTGTTGTTTGTTTTCTTTCATTCCTGAAGGGTATTTTTGCTGGATATAGAGTTATAGTTCTTACCTTTAAGTACTTTGAAGACGTTATTCTCCTTTTTTTGGCCTGTATGGTTTCTGATAATAAATCTGTGTTCATTTGAATCATGTTCCCTTATTTGTAATATGTTGTTTTTCTCCCGCTTCTTTTAAATTACTTTTCCTTATCTTTGGCTTTCAGAAGTTTGATTATGATATGTTTTGGCCTGGTTTTTCTTTGTGTTTATCCTGTTTGGGGTTTCCTGAGGATCTTGAATCTCACCAAATTTGGGAGTTTTCAGCCATTCTTTTTAAAAAAATATTTATTTATTTATTTTTGGCTGCATTGGGTCTTTGTTGCTGTGTGCAGGCTTTCTCTAGTTGCGGCAAGTGGGGGCTGCTCTTCGTTGCAGTGCACGGGCTTCTCACTGTCGTGGCTTCTCTTGTTGCGGAGCATGGGCTCTAGGCGCGCAGGCTTCAGTGGTTGTGGCACGTGGGTTCAGTAGTTATGGCTCACGGGCTCTAGAGCGCAGGTTCAGTAGTTGCGGCGCATGGGTTTAGTTGCTCTGCGGCATGTGGGATCTTCCTGGGCCAGGGCTTGAACCCGTGTCCCCTGCATTGGCAGGCGGATTCTTAACCACTGTGCCACCAGGGAAGCCCCAGCCATTCTCTTTTGCAAATTGTTTTCTGCCCTTAATTTCTCTCTCCCTTTCTTCTTGGACTACAATAACACAAATGTTAGACTTTCTGATACTGTTACACAGGTCTCTGAGGCCCTGTTTTTCCCCCCATTTTTTCCTGTTCTTCATGTTTAATAATTTCTACTGTTCTGTCTTTAGGTTTACTGATTTCTGTGTCAATCCATTCTGCTATTAAGTCCATCTAGAGAATTTATTTTACATAATATATGTTTTACTTCTAAATGTTTTAATTGGTTCCTTTTTATAGTTCCAATTTCTCTCCTGAGAAGTTCTACCTTACCATTCATTCATTCAGGAATGTTTGCCTTTTTCTAATGGAGCATGTTTGTAATAGTTGCTCTAAAACTCTTCGATAATTTTAACATCTGTGTCACATCAGGCATCTGTTTGTCTTTTCTCTTGAGAATTTGTTACATTTTCTTGTTTTATTGTATATCCTGGTTCTTTGTATGTCCTGGTTCCTTATAAGTTGAGCAATTTTGGATTACATCCTGGACATTTTTCTTATGTTGTGTAGACTCAGGGTTCAGTTATAATCTGGAGGGTTTTTTTTTTTTTGGTATTAGTAGGCAATCAATCCAGTTAGACCACAGGTTCTTTCTCACTTTCTGTAGGTAGTGGTTCCAATATCAGTTCAGTTTTCAAAGCCGTTTCTGTACTACTTTGGATCTGGTCCACGTACTCACCACTCAGGAGACTGGACTGTAGTTCAAATAGCAGTTTAGTTTTTAAAGGGTTTGCTTTGCTACTTTGTATTTGTTCCATGCTTGGTCAGCTCCCATGAGCCTAACTTTCATATGCGGAATTAGAGGAACACTTTCTCCTGGTCTGTCCAGGATTCCCTCTATGCTCTCTGGGTAGCAGAAGCCCCTTTTCCTGGTTTCTGTCTACAGAAAGATGAGGTTTCTATTGAAGTTTTAGCCATCCACCCAACTCTATCATGCATCTCTGTGACTGTCTGGATCTTGAGGCAAACCTGAAAAAGAAAAATAGGAAAAAAGAAACCCTGGAAACCCACTTTTGTGGGTGTTTCTCCAAGTTTTGACTCCCCTCTATAATCTGTCTGCTTTTGTTTAATTTTCAGAGCCCTCAGGTAATACTTTTTATATTTTATACAGGATTTTTAACTGTAATCAGCAGGAGAGAGAGGCTGAAGTAGGCTTACTCTGCCACACTGGAAGTGGAGTCTCATCTTCAGTTTTTAGAGACATTTTTGCTGAATATAGAATTTTTCCTTCAATACTTAAAAAAATGTCATTTTGTTGTTTTCTGGCTTGCATAATTCCTGATGAGAAGTCTACTGTCATTCTTAGCTTCATTTCTCTGTATATATCTTTTTTCTCTGCATGCTTTTAACATTTTCTCTTTATTGCTGATTTTCAGTAGTTTATCATGTGCCTTAACATGGTTTTCTTTATTTTTCCTGGAGTCTCTTGAGCTTCTTGGATCAGTGGATTTCTGGTTTTCATCAAATGTGGAAAAGTTTTGGCTGTTAATTTCTTCAGATATTTTTCTGTCCCCTCTCTTCTTTTCTTGTTTTGGAACTTCAATTATATATACGTTAGACCTCTTGACAGTGTCCCATAGGTCACTAAAACTCTGTGGGTATTTTTTCCTTTCTTTCCATTTTTTTTTTTGGTCTTTTCTCTCTCTTTCATTTTATTTTATGTATTTATACTATTTATTTTTGGCTGCACTGGGTCTTCATTGAGTCTTCGCACGGGCTTTCTCTAGTTGCAGTGAGTGGGGGCTACTCTTCGTCGCGGTGCGCAGGCTTCTCATTGTGGTGGCTTCTCTTGTTGCAGGACACTGGCTCTAGGCACATGGGCTTCAGTAGTTGTGGCGCACGGACTCAGTAGTTGTGGCTCGTGGGCTTAGTTGCTCTGCAGCATGTGGGATCTTCCTGGACCAGGGGTTGAATCTGTGTCCTCTCACTATTGTGGCCTCTCCCATTGCGGAGCACAGGCTCCGGACGCGCAGGCCCAGTGGCCATGGCTCACGGGCCTAGCTGCTCCACGGCTTGTGGGATCTTCCCGGACCGGGGCACGAGCCCGTGTCCCCTGCATCAGCAGGCGGACTCTCAACCACTGCGCCACCAGGGAAGCCCGGCAGGTGTATTCTTAACCACTGTGCCACCAGGGAAGTCCCTGTCTTTCATTTTAGATAGTTTCTATTCCTCAGTCTTCAAATTCACTGATCTTTTCTTCTGTGTTTTTTCTAATGTGCTGTTAATCTCATTAATCTCAATTCATTTCATCCTAGTGTATTTTTTTGTTTCATAAAGCATTTTCTTCCCTAGAAGTTCTATTTAGACTTCTTTCTTTAATATGTTCATTTCTTTCCTCATCATGTTTATATTTTCCTCAGTCTTCCTGAGCATATGGAGCATATTTACAATAGCTGTTCTAATGTCCTTTTCTGCTAATTCCATTATCTCTCTTCATGTCTAGATCTGTTTCTATTGACTGATTTTTCTCCTGCTTATGGGTCATATTTTTTTCTGCTTCTTTGAATGCTGGTAATTTTTAAATTGGATTTATAACATTGTAATGTTAATGTTGTAAGTGCTTGATTTTCTTACGTTTTTTTATATAATGTTGGACTTTGTTCTGGGATGCAGTTATGTTGTGTGGAATCAGTCTCATCCTTTTAGGGTTTGCTTTTAAGGGTTGTTAGGGCAGGTTGAGAGCAACTTTTATTATGGACTAATTTGGCCCCATTACTAATGCAGTACCCATCTGCAGACTCTACCTGATAACCCATGTATTAGTAGGTTTTTCCACTCTTGCTGGTAGAAATGCAAATTATTTTATTTGTGGAGCCTTCTATGAGCGCCACAATTTCTTCTCTTTTCCAGTGGTTCTTCACCGCCAGCTTTGGGTAGTTTCCTCTTCCCTGTGTGAAGATCGGTGCTCAGCAAAAGATGGAAGAGGACCCCTCTACAAACTTCCATAGTTCCCTGTCAAACTCCCTCCTCTACAGTACTCTACCCCACAAATTCTAGGTGCCTTGGCCTGCCCAGTTGCTTATCTCTATGTCTTTGGCTTGGCACGACTTCTGGATTCTGTTTAAGTTCCTCCTCCCTGCCCTGTAGGCTAGAAACTTTTTCACATAGTAAGCTGGGGTAATTGTAGGGTTCACCTTGTTTGTTTTCCTTCTTCAGGGATCACAGTTCTATATACTTGTTGTCCAGTGTCTGAAAACTCTTGTTTCATATATTTTGTTCAGTTTTCTATTGTTTGAGGTAGGAAGGTTAATTATGTCTTGATATTCTATCATGGCTAGAAGAGGAAGGCTCACTGAGACTTTTTTGATAAAGGCACACATTTAATATTCCTATGGCATTAATTTATTGCAGTGATATCCACTGAATAGGAAGAACCTTGACACAAGCTGCCCTGAACCATAAATGATACCATATTTTGAGCTGTTTTTTTCATTAAAAAAAAAAAAAGATAATTAGAAAAGAAAAAGCAAGGTAAAAAACATTTTTACAATCTCTCCTTTCTAGTATGACCACTGTTTTCATAGTTGTATATTAGTCTACTTGTATGCATAGTTTTACACAGTTGTAATTATGTTTTCCTATTTCGTGTTTTTTTAAACCGTCAGAACATTTTCCTATTTTTTTGTAGTTTTCTTAGGTCTCTTTCTCTCTCTCCCTCTCTCTCTCATTTTTTGCATAGTATGGATGTAGTTTATTTAACCATTCCTTCTTTTCATGGAAATTACAGTTTCCAGTTTTTGCTATTACTTAACTCTCTTTCTTTAATGGCCACATGGTATGCTATTTTTGTGTACCATAATTTACTACATAAATGATAACCTTAGCTTGAGGCATTTAGGGCATTTTGAGATAATTTTGTGTTTAAATTTGGTAACTTAGAAAAGAATGTAAAAGCCTATGGCATTTCCAAGGGAAATGCAGTGATGAGGTCTGGGTGCTTGTTCACTAAGAACAGAAGTGACAGGATGTTAACAGAGAAATAATACATGGACAGAGTTAAATACCTCTCTGAGGTAAGGAGAGTAAAATTCAGCTCAATTCCGTAAGTGTTAGGTCCTCACCATCAGAGAATTTATGATTTAGTGGAGGGTCTAGTGAAAAACAGATGCATCTAAACAGTTTTTGCAATTGAGTTGAAAAAAATACATCTGACCTGCTTGAAACAATTTTGTTCATTACACAAATAAATTTGCACAAACATTAGGTGAAACCTGAGTTCAGACTGTAGAGCTCTAACTTGAAACTATACCAAGTTCCCCTTCACTAAATCTTGTAAATTAGAAAAGCAGCTCTCTGATAATGTTTTATTAAGGCTTCCATCTTCTCTTTCATGAAATTGCATGAATTTATAAAAATGAAGTATTGCTAGAATAGATGCAGAGCAGCCAGATGAACTTTCTTTCCCTATTACAGTTATAGGCCCTCCCTCTAGTAAAGCTACTGCTACTACTCTTCTTGCTAGAAGAATACTGGTCAGGAGTAGGTAGTGATGGCACTCAGGTGTAAAGTTCCTATGCAGATTGATTACACATTTCTTAATGTTACTTAGGCTGTGACTTCCAACCTTTGAGAAAGTCTCAGGTACATTCTTTTATTTGTTTGGGAGACAAGTCTATTTAAATTCATAATAGCTAATACTTATATAACATTTACTATGTGCCATGCACTGATCTAAGGCTTTATATGTAACTTATTTGATTTTCATGATTATCCTTTCATGTAAGTATTGGTATTATTCTCTAGTAAGTGGCAGGGGCTAGACTGGGACTCCGACAGTTGGCTTCAGAGTTCACACTCTTAACCATTCACTGTGTAAGTACAGGCTGTAGAACCATTCCCTCTAGGTTTAAATTCTAGCTCCATTACCTACAACTCTGTGAATGAACTCGATCAATTAATTATTTGTCTCCTCTGAGTCTCATATGTATGCTGTATTGCATATAACCTTTGTCCAATTTCTGGCACATAGTAAACTCGCTACATGTTTAGCTCATATTAGTTATTCACTCGTTAAAAACATATGCGTGGAGTGCCCACCATATGCTTGCTCTTTCAAGGAGCACTTGTGTTGGTTTGTCTCTTTTCCAAAATAGTGTAGGTACTGTATAGTGTGACCATGAAGCTCATAGCTGATAGAGGATATGATGATCTGTATTTCCATCATTCCTTCTCCTGTGAGTAAGGGTGGAAAAGAGACTTTGGTCAGAGAAGGGAAGAATATTCCTGTTGATTCATGTTGCAGGTCACACAGTTAAGTCAGAGGAGCTAAAACAGGTTACTCCTTGATTGAAACATGACCATCTTCTATCTTGCAAGCTTATTTGTCCTGTTTGACCCAGCTTAGACCTTCAGGAGAAAGACATACTGTATGTGGAGCAGGAGGGGGCACTTGCTCAGCTGGCCAGTTCCACTAAATCAGCCCCAGCCATTAGGGAAATGATAAATGTGGCAATCAGGTGACCCATCACACCCCAGTGTAGATTTTAAATGAATGCAAAAACTAGCAGGGAGTGGAGAGAGGGGAGCCCAAGGCAGAGGAGGAGTAGAATATTTTGATAGAAAGTGAAAAAAAGAGGAAAAAGTTTGCAGTAAAGATAGTTGAGAATAAGCCCTTACTTTTTTCCCTAGATGAAGATGTCTTAAATAGAAGATTGGCCCAGGCTCCGTTTGGTTATTCTAATAGTGATATTCTGTGATGTGTCTTCATTCCTCATATTTGTGTTTTATACCAGGGGTCTAACACATCTTTGTTCTTTCCTTTTTTACAGTCCTGAGGCTTTCTACCAATGCAGGCCAGTGGAAAGAAGCAGCTAGCAAGGTGACCCACGCGTTGGTTAATATCAGGTGAGGAATGAGGATTTATCTCTTTCAGAGTTCCTTGGCTCATCCTGAGGTTTATTGTACCTTTCTAAGTGGAGTGTGTTGAACAGCACCACTATTTTAAGCCCTGATGTCTGTAGGAGTGGAAGAAATTGTCGTATTTGATCAAGAAAAGCAGGAATGCATGTGACTTTCATTTTGTCATATTGAAATAACTCACAGTGTTTGCTCTTCTCTGAATTTTCTTACCAAGAGATGGTTGCAAGCCCGTTTCAGCATCTTTGTTGCCAAAGTGTTTTCTGTGTATAGGTCATCTGAAAGCTGTTCTGTGGCAATTTTTTCTGTCATTCTCCAAGAGTTGAATGAATGACTCATGGGGATCTGGAACTTTGACGTTTTGCTTTACGTGGCTATTTCTGTTTGTGGTAAACAGAGCCAAATGGAGCTCATGGGGCTAAGTCATTTCAGGTTTCTTATGAAACAGCAAGGCAATTATAGAGTGCTGTCTGTATTGGATAAAATTGAGTCAGACATGGAGTTGGTTTAGGGTTTTGAGGAAGTAGCACACACTCACAGGAGTGAGCTGTTTGTAAATGGAGAGAATGTGCCTTCAGTATTATGAAACCTAAAGCTGACTTTTCTTACATGCCTTGCTCCCTTTGTGCCTATCATTTTTCATTTTCTCAACAGTTATTATATTGCTCTTGCAAACAATTGAAAAATTAACATTGAGTAGAAGAGGCAAACCCAACAGATGGGGAAACTTGATTTAGCTCCAGATGTAAGCCTTGCCAGACATTTCCAGTAATAGTAATGCACATGTACAACTTGGTATAGATTCTAATTTGTGACAGAGCTGGGATTGTGTTTATTTCTATATCTTTCTTTCCTTGCCCTTTTTTTTTTTTTTTAAGGTAAAATGTCCTGTCCCTGCAGTGATGTACTAGTGTTTGGCAAATCTGGGAACAAGAGAAAGAGTGTGAAATGTGTGTGTTGGGAGGGCTGGGATGAGGGAGCATGGGGGTGAGATGTGCTAACAAGATTGTATTGAAGGTATTGAAGGTTGATCTGCCTTACCTGACGCGAGACATTTTGTAGTAAACACGGTTTTATAAATCTCACAACTAAATACATAACTGCATCGAGCAAATAAGCCAGATACTGTAGTAAGGCCTTATGATAAATGTGATTTTCTGTAGGATTCAGGAATTACAAACTGCTTTCTCCCAAATATCCCTTTGTGACCCAAGGGCAGTATGACAAATGTGAGTGTTTGAAAGAAACACCAGATTCCGGGCTACAGTATGAAGTGCATATGGGTATAGTTTATGTTGTGTTTATTTATTCATGTATTTACTTAGGCTTTCCAGGCAGTTCCTTTCCATCTGGGGCCTGTTTCCTTGATCACAATCCTTTATGCTTTCTTTATCTCCTACTTTGTTGCTTTTCCTTTCAGTGGCTTCTAGCTTGGCTGCTGTCATTCTTCCCAAGGGCCATCAAACAGCTGATTTAAGCTATTGGCCTGTCCTTTTTCTTTTTTCTTTTTTTTTGTCCCTTTTCTGAATAGCCCAGAAACGACTGGCCTGAGCTTTGAGCAGATAACCATGACCTCTTCCTTCTCTTTTTAGGTCTCTATCAGGCCTACCTATACCTCCATTTTCATTCCTCAAACTTCTTTGATGAACTTGCTGCAGCGAGTAATTATATCATCCTCACTGTTGCTAATGAATTAGACTTGGAGTATATGTAAAAAGTATCAAAGATCCAGTCAGTTTTTTCAAGAGGTTACTGGAAAGATGTGTTAGAATATCACTTATCACCCTAAAGCCAGATCAGGGGGAAATACTGGTGATGCTGAGCCTGCAAAAGTTTACTTTTTTCCTTTTTAACATTTATTTTCACTTAATAAGTGCTAAGCTTGTTGCTGCTCTTTCTTAAACTGCTGTCTTCTTCAGTCATCAAACTCTATAGCATGCATTATAAACTTTAAAAAAATATACTTTTTACCAATGAGGAAACTGAGTCTTAAGGATATTTGAATTGCAGAAATCCCACAATTGTTGTGTGGCAAAGCTGAGAATTAATCATAGGTCTTCTAATTCACAAGTCCAGGGCTCTTTCTTTTATATAGTAACGCCTCCTTCTATAGTGTTACATCAAAGGCTACTATGGAGGTAAACAGAAAACTCAGTATGAGGTATTGAAAGGGGCATGGGCATGGAAATTTGAGTTAGAGAAACTGGGTTTTTAATTTTTATCTCTACCACTTAATATGTGATCTTGAGCAAGTTATTTAGCATCTCTGGACCTCTTTCCACCATCTATAAAATGGAGGTCATGATGATATCAATTGTTTTACAGGGAAGTGGTTGTAAGAATTACATATAATGTAACGTATATTAAAGTATTTAGTAAACTATAAAATACTGGTCATTTCATTTAGCGTAATGTCTGTACAGTCCATCCCTGTTGTAGCATGTGTCAGAATTTCCTTCCTTTTTAGGCTGAGTAATATTACTGTTTATTTATTTATTCATTCATTCATTCATTCATTTATGGCTGCATTGGGTCTTTGTTGCTGCGCATGGGCTTTCTCTAGTTGCGGCGAGCGGGGGCTACTCTGTTGCGGCGCGTGGTCTTTTCATTGTGGTGGCTTCTCTTGTTGTGGAGCACGGGCTCTAGGCACGCCGGCTTCAGTAGTTGTGGCACACGGGCTCAGTAGTTGTGGCTTGTGGGCTCTAGAGCGCAGGCTCAGTAGTTGTGGCGCACGGGCTTAGTTGCTCCGCGGCATGTGGGATCTTCCCGGACCAGGGCTCGAACCCGTGTCTCCTGCATTGGCAGGTGGATTCTTAACCACTGTGCCACCAGGGAAGCCCTAATATTCCATTTTATGTATATGCCACATTTTGTTTATCCATTCATCACTGATGAAACCCCAAGTGGATTGCTTCCACCTTTTGGTTGTTGTGGTTTTGGTTATTTGTACATGGGTGTACAAATATCTGTTCAGTTCCTGCTTTCACTTCTTTTGCGAATATACGCAGAAGTGGAATTGATAGATTGTATGGTAATCTTATATTTAATATTTTGAGGAAATGCCATACCATTTTTCTGGTTTAGCATTCTGAGCCTTCCTTAGAATGTTTCCTAAGTATGTCTTCATTTGTCCCTTCTCTAAATGTTAAAATGTTACCCGTAAAAGATGTTTTGCTTTTCTTTGTAGGTAGGCTGTGTTGCTTTGAATAAGGGTGTTCCAAGGAGTATTCTTTTCTCCGAGTTAGTATTCTCTTAGCTGAGGGCAAATAAGTGGTATGACTAAGAAGTCAGCATTCCACTGAGCCAATGGTAATGAGTGCTGCCTTATGCTCCTTAGCTTTGCTTCTTAAGAGCCTTGTGTTGTACATCCATGACACTGTTAACTTTGGGTGGTTTAGAAAACAAGAGACTGTCAGAAAATTGGACCTGTGGGTCTCCCAGGGATACTATGGGATATTTAACTTCTGGCCACCAAATTGATTATCAACGACAGAGTGTATAAAGGCTTAGTAGTAAAGTTGTGATGGTATGCAACATTTACTTATGTTGTTTGTAAAGGTTGTATTGATCCCACACCTGGAAAGGATTTCTTTCCGTCTTTTGTTGATCCTACACCTGGAAAGGATTTTCTTTTTTCTTTTCTTCCTTCCTTCCTTCCTTTCTTCCTTTCCTCCCTCCCTCCCTTCCTTCCTTCTTTCTTTCTCTTTCTCCCTTCCTTCCTAACTCCCTTCCTCCCTCCCTTCCTTCCTTCCTTCCTTCCTTCCTTCCTTCCTTCCTTCCTTCCTTCCTTTCCTCCCTCCCTCCCTCCCTTCCTTCCTTCTTTCTTTCTCTTTCTCCCTTCCTTCCTAACTCCCTCCCTCCCTTCCGTCCTTCCTTCCTTCCTTTTAAATTTGGCTGCACTTCACGGCATGCGGAACTTCCCCAACCAGGGATCAAACCCCTTCAGTGGAAGTGCAGAATCTTAACCACTGGACCACCAGGGAAACCCCCTGGAAAAGATTTCTAAGGCAGAGTGAACAAACTCTTAGCCACCTCTCCTGTAGTATGTATGTTCTTTGATAATCACGGCAAGGGATTGGGTTGCGTGTGAAATTTTCAGATACCTAACAGCTGGGAGGGCCTCGGAGACTGGTTTGCCAGTGATGACAGCTACAAGTTATGTCTTTGGGATCTTCTGGAACGCAGTGCATGCAATGGCAACCCTAACAGTATCTCACCAACAGTGAAAAGCAGCAGAAAGCCTGCAGACCTTTCTTTTTTTTGGAGTTTAGATTGTGACAGTGAAAATTAAAAGTACTTCTACTTGCTTGGAGGCCTAAATTTGCTCAAGTGTCAGTGTTTGCTTTTTACTTGTCTTTAGTGGCTTAGTCATGCTAGTTCTTTAACTGTCAAAGTTATTTGTGTTTAAACAATTTGTCTCTCTCTTCCTGCTTGATCCTTCAGAGAGATTCTTAAAATGCAGCTGCTTAGAAACTGCTATTTTTACTGAAACACCTGATGTCATTAACATACAGGGCCCTATGTTTGTTCCTCCCTATCAGAGCATTGTTCCATTGCTTTGCCACAAGAAAAATAAAATAGTATTGCTCCACCTTTAAAATTCCACTTGGTATAATTGTTACTTCAGCTGCCTTCACATATCTACTGATCCCCAAAGGAAAAATACCCTGAGGGGCTATGTGCAGGGCTGGAAGGAAAACATTTAGAAGTTTTGCTAGGAGACTTCTATGCTAAGTATTTCCTGTCACCACTTAGCAGGCTACCCCAGTGAGGTCCTGTACTTTAGGGAAGATGTCTGCTGACTATTAACCTAATTAGTCAAAAGAGAAAAAAAAATGTTAGACTAAAATCTGACCTTCATCTAACCAAAGAACTTTCAAGGTAAGTAATTTGAAGCCCTTAATGAATCTCTTCACGTTAACATCTTATTGCTTTTCACTTAATGAGCATTTTATTAGCACCAAGTTCACAATCCTGTTCTGTTGTTGCTCACAGAAATAGTGGCTGAATGACTGCAAATAGGTTTTTCTCCTGATCTGTAATTTTCTTAAGGTGGATAAAGTTTGATCTATGATATTACTCTATAGTTAATATATTAATTTTTCCTTTTATTTGGAATGCATTAAGCTAAAGTTTAGTTTGTCTTTGAGAATGACTTTTTAGATACTGCTGGGGTTAGTGACAAGCCTGGGGTTTGGAATGAGAATTTAGTGCATTTCTTTGTAAGTCTCTTAATTGTTCCCCAGTGAGATTGCCTCTTGTCCCCCTGTTTGCTCCACTGGTCTTTTTGTTCCGATGCTGAGGTGTGCTCCTCCCTCCTGCTTATGTGCTTATGTAGCTATTTTCCTTCATCCTAAAAAATACTCCCTCAAAAAAAAAAAAAAAAAAAAGGAATGCTTTAAATGTACACTCTGCTGGGGGCTCTCAGGAACAAGAAAATCTCTCAGCACCCTCTGGATACGGGGGTTCATTGAGAATAACACCCTTTGGAGTGGGCTGTGTATAGAATTCTGACTGTCACGGGGTGGGGGGTACGGAACACCCTCAGGCAGTAATCAAGGCCACTGTTGATGGCCACAGAGTTAGAGTTGGGAAGGGCATAGAAGGTCTCATCCAGGCAAAATCTCCCCAAATCCCTTTGCCCATGCACCTGTTTGGGCTACAAAATTTGCCTCTTAGTCACAGCTCTCTTATCAGAATGGATACTGACGAGTTGAGAGGGGGAGCAGTTTGATGCCAAGCATTTCAGCTGAAAGATGCAACTTCGTCTAGTGAAAAGTAAATATGGACTAAAGTGACTAATGATAGAAGCAGAGGCATTGGGCAGATGGCTCTTGAGTAGCAAGGAGTACACGAACATAATCTTCTAGTCCAGTTGTCTGCTCTAAAGTGGCAGGCAGGCTCAGATTATCCCCGGGGTCAGAATTTATCAGTAATGACCTTTCTTCTGTTAATCAGACCCTGCAGATCTCCCATTACAGAGAATGAAAAGCATTATGCAGATTAAAACAAAGCACCAAAATGAGGCTGCTATAATATCATTTCCCCAATGCCTGGGAACATTACATATTATTCTAATAGTTGCTGTTCCCTAATCTCTTAAGACTACAGCTAGAAATGAAAAACCAAACACTGAATCCCATGTGGTTAATCATCTCTTTTGCCCGAACTTGGTTTATGCTGCAAAGTGAGGTTTTGCATTAGGTTGTATCTAAGCTTGTGAACTGCAGTGCAGTAAAGAAGTCTTGGTTTAGGAGATTCAGATATTTATAATGAAATATTAAGATTTTTTTTGTTGGGGCTGCTGTGACTTTAGCATATAAAACCCCTCCTTACCTCAACCTGAAATTCCCTTGGGGTCTTTCTCCATTTTGCTTTTTAAAAAAATTGTGGGAAAATATATGTAACATAAAATTTACCATTTTAACCATTTTTAAAGTCTACAGTTCTGTGGCATTAAGTACATTCACATTGTTGTGCAACCACCTTCATCACCGCCAACCATCTCCAGAACTTCTTTATCTTCCCCAACTGAAACTCTGTACTCATTAAACAGTAATTCCTCATTCCCTCCTCTTCCCAACCCCTGGAAATCACCATTCTACTTTCTGTGTCTACTCTAGGAACTTCATATGAGAGGAATTATACACTATTTGTCCTTTTGTGACTGGGTTTTTTACTTGGCCTAACATCCACAAGGTTCTTCCATGTCATGGCATGTATCAGAATTTCCTTCCTTTTTTTAAAGACCAAATTCAGTCTTCCGTCATATATATATACTACATTTTCTTTATCCATCTATGGACACTTGCATCCTCCACCTTTTGACTACTATGAATAATGCTGCTGTGAACATGGGTGTAGAAATATTTGAGAACCTGCTTTCACTTCTTTAGGGTATATACTCAGAAGTAGGATTGCTGGATCATATAGTAATTCTATTTTTCATATTTTGAGGAATCATTATACCTTTTTCCACAGCAGCCACACCATTTTACATTCCCATCAGTGATACACAAAGGTTCGAATTTCTCCATAGCCTCGCCAGCATTTGTTATTTTCCATTTCTTCTCAATCATAACCGTCCCTGTGGGTGTGAAGTATATCTCATTGTGATTTTTGATTTTCATTCCCCTGCTAACTAGTGGTTTTGAGTATCTTTTCATGTGCTTATTGGCCATTTGGTATCTTCCTTGGAGAAGTGTCTATTCAAGTCCTTTGAGGATTTTTAAATTGGGTTGTGTTGTTGTTGAGTTTTAGTAATTCTTTATGTATTCTGGATATCAATCTCTTATCAGATATATGGTTTGCCAATATTTTCTCCCTTTCCATGGGTTGCCTTTTCATTCTGTTGATAGTGTCCTTTGATGCACAAAACTTTTTAATTTTGATGAAGTCCAGCTTACCTATTTTTTTCTTTTGCTGTCTGTGTTTTTGTTGTCATATCCAAGAAATCGTTGCCAGGGCAAGTCATGAAGCTTTTCCCCTGTGTTGCTCGAAGAGTTTTATAGTTTTAGCTTTTACATTTAGGTCTTTGATCCATTTTGAGTGAAGTTTTTTACATGGTGTACGCTAAGAGTCCAACTTCATTTTTTTGCATATGGATATCCAGTTTTCCCAGCACCCACTTTGTTCTTTTTGAGATAACCATGACTCTGAATTCTTAATTTGAATCAGGCTGAATTTGGAACTTAACTGATAAGGTATAGAAATGGAGACTCCACGTTTTTTTCTGCATCTCTTCATTCCTTTTGGTTTTTAGGTTTGCTCATTCTTCTGCTTGTTTAAGAGCAGGGACTCTAGAGTTAGGTTGTCTGAGTTTAAGTCTGAGCTCTACTGCTTACTTTGAGTAAGTTATTTAACTACTTTTTGCTTGAGTTTCCTCAAGTGAGGATAATAATGGAACCTGTGTCATTGTTGAGATGATTAAATGACAATATATGAAAAGCACTTAGAATAGTGCCTGGCACATAGTCAATGCTATGTAAATGTTCATTATTATTATCTTTTTTAAAAAATTGCCATCCTGAATGTGCATAGCTGGGAGTCTTACCAGCCTCGGTTCTGATGATCTGCACAGAACCTCATTCTAGACAAGCGAGTACCTAACATATTCAAATTTGCTCAGTTCCTTTGGCCCCACCTCATGTGGACTTAAAAGGGACCAGAGATCAAAATGATATTATTACAGGCTGACATTAGGGGAACACTGAAACTTAGGCTGTTAGTCTGCGTCTTGGCATCATTGATGGGAAAATAGTTTGAATGGAGAGTTCATGTTTTCCATCACTTCTAGCCCTTTGAGATGTTTGATCATGAAACTTTGGCTTTATTATTTTCAGGTGAGCAGTCTGCCATCTTGTTATAATTGTAGTAAAAGAGAATGTCCTCAAAATGAATATGAGGGGATTTCCCTGGTGGTCCATTGGTTAAGACTCTGAGCTTCCACTGCAGGGGGCACTGGTTCAATCCCTGGTCGGGGAACTAAGATCCCAAAAGCCATGAAAATGGAAAAAAAAAAAAAAAGAATATGAAAGGAAACTAACCAATGTGTTCTTATCTCTGGTTAGAGAGATTATAGGTGTTTTAAAATTTTCTTTCTAATACTTTATTATGTGGTTTGTTTTTTTTGGTAGATGCTCTTTATTAGGCTAAGGAAGTTCCCTTCTATTTCTGGTTTCTTGCCTTTTTTTTTTTTTTTAACATTGAAAGGGTGTTGGGTTTTGTCAACTACTTTTTCTGCATCTATTGAGTCGATCATGTGGTTTTCGCTTATTCTATTGATATGGTTATATTACATTAATTGAGTTTCAGGTGTTCAACCAACCAATCTTGCATTCCTAGGATAAATCTCACTTAGTTATGGTTTATAATTCTTTTTATATGTTGCTAGACTCAGATTGCTAATATTTTGCTGAAGAATTTTTGTGTCCATATTCATAAGAGATATTTCTCTGTAGTTATCTTGTGATGTCTTTGGGTTTTTTATTTGGGGGGGGAAGGAAACTTTATTCACGCATGCACAAAGGTTGTGATATTAACCGAAGATGATGGTGAAACTTTCTCAGCATGCTCGCTCTGGCCGATGCCAGCCTGCGGTGAACCTTGGAACCTTGGAAGCTAATTCCGGTGCCTGGAACCGTCCCCACGTGGGCCAGGAGGTGCATTGGTGAGGGAGGAATCTGTCCCCTCCCCAGCAGTCTTACCTCACCCAGGGATGTTCAGAAAAAAGTGTTGCTGGGTCCCTGGTCTGTGATCCGTGGTCTGTGGCCCGGAGCGGAGAAATGCACACCAGGAGGATCAGGTCTGGCAATGAGTCCCCACCGCCCAGCAATCCCTATGCACCCACTCACTCAACTGCCAGTTATCGGGTGATGTCTTTGGTTTTGATATCAGGGTAATGCTGGCCTCACAGAATGAGTTGGGGAAGTGGTCCCTTCTCTTTTGTTTTTTTGGAAGACTTTGTGAAAGATCAGTATTAATTCTTCTTTAAATCTTTGGTACAGTTAATCAGTGAAGCCACCAGGGCCTGGGCTTTTTTTCACAGGTAGTTTTTTTGAGATTGTAATTCATTCTCTTTGTTTCTTATAGGTCTGTTCAGATTGTCTGTTTCTTCTTGAGTCAGTTTTGGTAATTTGTGTCTTCCTAGGAATTTGTCCATTTTGTCTAAGTTGTCTAGTTTATTGGCATACAGTTGTTCATAGTGTTACTTTTTTTATTCTGTAAGGTCAGTAGTAATGTTCTCTCCTTTATATCTAATTCTAGTAATCTGAATTTCCTCTTTTTTCTTTGTTAGTCTAGCTAAAAATTTGTCAATTTTGTTGATCTTTTCAAAGAATCACCTTTTGGTTTCATCGATTTTTCTCTTTTTTCTTTTTTCTATTTCATTATTTCCACTCTTGTTTTAAATTTTCTTCCTTCTGCTTGCATTAGGCTTAGTTTGCTCTTCCATAAAACAAACCTCAATAAGTTTTAAATGATAGAAATAATACAAGGTATATTCTCTGACCACAGTAGAATGAAATTAGAAATCAACAATAGAAAGAAATTTGGTCGGAGAACATATGCTGTATAATTTTCTCCTAGGAGTCATACTCCATAGACAGTCCCTTATCTGAGCCAATAAAAACAGGCCACTATCAGCAGCTCCTACCTTGCTTGGGAGAAAATTAGATGTAAAAGATACGGCACAGGACAAGAATTTCTTCCACAAACCAACACTGACTCCAGACATAAAATGACGCACCTAAGAACTCTTTTGTGCACAGTATCAAAGTACTGTGTCCTCTCAGAAATTATATACCTCCAAAACAACTGTTCACCAATTAGTCCTATTACTTTTGTACCTGTACTCTTAGTTATAAAGCTCAACATGTAGGCAGTAAAAGCCAGTAAGCTCTGATTGCTCACATTTTGAGTATAGAAAAAGAAATAGCTGTGGGCTATTAGTTCACCAAACAATACAGCAGGTTCTAGAATGCTGTGTCTAATATCTACATGTGAGAAAATCTCTCACAAAGGAAATGTGTATGTATCTAAACTCTAAATACAGACTTTTCCCCCACTATCACCTAGTCCTAGCTCCAGATATGAAAAAGTAGACAAAATTAGGGTCCTGTTTCTAATGCATCCTTTCTCAGGAAATATGTGAAATTCTTCCTTTATTCAACTTTGAGCCCAGCCCTCTGTCCTGAATCCAGCTACTGGAATATGAAATAGAAGGAGCTCCTCGGTGGGTTCCAGGTGCACGCTCTGAGAGTATCAGTTAAGGCCTTCTAGGTGTGGGGGCCTCACCCTTTGTAAAGGCTAGTGTTTCATAGGAATGTGACAGCCAGCTTGAGGAACCTCTTAATTGTGAGTTAGTTGGGAGAGATCTTATATGTATCTGATGACCTTATTTTGTTTATGTTTGTTTGTTTGTTTTTGTTTTTTAATGCCAACTCTGTTTTATTTATTTTATTTTTTAATTAATTTTTATTGGAGTATGGTTGCTTTACAGTGTTGTATTAGCCTCCACTGAACAACAGAATGAATCAGCCATGCACATACAGATATCCCCTCCCTTTTGGATTTCCCTCCCATTTAGGTTACCACAGTGCATTAGGTCGAGTTCCCTGTGCTATACAGTATGTTCGCATCAGTTGTCTATTTTATATATAGTATCAATAATGTATATGTGTCAATCCCAGTCTCCCAATTCCTCCATCCCCACCCTTTTCCCCCTTGGTATCCATACATTTGTTCTCTATGTCTGTGTCTCTATTTCTGCTTTGCAAATAAGATCTGATGACCTTATTTTGAATGTTGTTTTGGCAAATGCTTAGACAGTCTTTTTGCTTGTTAATTACACTGATATTTTTCTCTTTATGAATTATGCCAAGTACTTACTTGAGCCTTTTGGAGATGGCTTTGAGGGACTGCCTTTGTGACTGAGCCAGTGATAATGGAGTAGCTGCTTTCTGGTGACTAAGGTCATTGAGAGTACAGGGTCTTGAGGTAAGTTGGAAGGGCTTTCTTCTCAGCAGACAGTTGCAGATAAAATTGCTAAGAACGCTGGAGGAGAAATGTATGATTGGCAGTTTGCTCCAGAATGTTCTAGCCCTCGGTCCCAGGTGTGTGAGTGAATGGCCCCCATGTGGCAGGAGAGCAAATTCTCTCCTCTTTCTTTAGGTACATAGTCTTACAACATTCTCTGTTTCGTAAATATGTATGTGCATAGCAAAGACCTTTGGTTTGTACCTGTCCCATTGGTTATTCATTGGATTTCCTACCTATAATTTTATAGGTAAAATGGTGTGGTAAATTAGCTTAGATTTTAAACCTAGCATTAACTTTTTTATGGGTATCTGAGATGAGCCATCTGATGTATATTCTTCATTCTGCTAGTCTTTTAATCAGCAGGACTTACCATATGCTATTTCCAGTTTCTGTAAATAGGCATCAAAAACCTGAGAAGAAACACATTGAGAGAGAGAAAGAGAATGAATGAGAGGAAGTGTGGTGTGTTTGTGTGAGATAGATTTGGGCTTCTTTCTTTAAAAGCCTGTGGTTTTAGGAGCATTTCTTTATTCTTCTCTGTCACTGCTTCCTTATTTTTATAACTCTTTCTAAATACTAGGAGTTGAGAACCAGAGGGGCAGTCGAGGTGACCTAGAATTGCTGCTCTATTTTAGCAGGTCAGGAAGAAAGGTGTTTCCAACTGACTCATTATAAAATGGGGTCATAAGGGTGGGAAGGGGCTAGAGTCTACAGCAGTCCAAAGCCTATCATTCCTGGGCTTTTGCCCTTTCCCAGACAGCTCTCTCCATCCTCTGGCTCTCTGGAGATGGCCTGCTTTTGCCGGCGCAACTGACCCTGGTCCTTCAGGGATGGGCTGCTCCCTAATTATTATTGATTCCAAGGAAAGAAAAAAAAACAAACATTTTGTTTTCACCTGAGAAAAGGTTGTTGCTGTTGTTTTCCAAAAGGAATTCTTGCTAGGAAATGTAGATATTTAATCATGGCTTAGTTCACAAAATGCTGGCTTCTAATTGTAACTTACATAAAGCCTAGCCACAAATGGGATCAGTAGGCATAGTTTAGGTCCCTAATTCCTTTCCCTTTTCCATCCCATATCTAAGATACTTTAAAAAGTAGTCTTTTAAAACTGTGGGCAGTTCATCTTATCCCTTATTTTTCCTTCTTCATTTACCTTTTCCAAAAGTCAGAGTGGAACTCTGTTCATATAACTCAGGTACTCTAACCATGTTGAACTGTAGACTGTTAATCTGCTGATGGGATGAAGAAGCCATTACTATTGGGTAGCAATATATTATCCTATCAGCAAACCCAAACAGGCATCTGTTCAGCAGGTGAAACTTTAGGTTTCTTTGGATTATTGTGAACAAAAAGAGAAGTGTTCTTGGCCATAGGAGCTTAATCATTCTAAATTCTCAGATTATACCAGAATGGTTAAGATTGCATACCTTTCTCTTATCTATTTGACTTTGATCTTGCAGGTTAGCAGTGCTGGGTCACAGAACCTTAAAAGGTGAAAGAATTTAAGAGTCCATCTACCCCAGTCTCCTTCCCAAAGCATAAATCTCATTTGTTGGGGTAATATCCAGCCTCTGCTTGAAGACTTAGTGAAATAGTGCTTAATACTTTAGGCTATAGCTATTCAGTTTTTAAAGTAATTAATTTATTTATTTTAGCTGCCTGGGTCTTAGTTGCGGCACGTGGGGTCTTCATTGCAGCATGTTTTGTTGTGGCATGCAGGATCTTTAGTTGCAGCATGTGGACCCTTAGTTGCAGCATGCGAACTCTTAGTTGCAGCATGCATGTGGGATCTAGTTCCCTGACCAGGGATCTAACCCGGGCGCCCTGCACTGGGAGCATGGAGTCTTACCCACTGGACCACCAGGGAAGTCCCTATTCGGTTTTTTAAATGATGAGAATCTCTTCCTCATGTCGATTCTTCCTTTTTATAACCTGAACCTATTAATAGTTCTACCTTCAGATGCAACACCAAAAAATTTACTCTTTTTAAAAAAATTTACTTATTTATTTATTTTTGGCTGTGCTGGGTCTTCGTTGCTGCACGCGGGCTTTCTCTAGTTGAAGTGAGCCGAACTCTTTGTTGCGGTGCGCAGGCTTCTCATTGCATGGGCTTCTCTTGTTGCAGAGCATGGGCTCTAGGCACGCAGGCTTCAGTAGTTGTGGCACGTGGGCTCAGTAGTTGTGGCTCGCGGTCTCTAGAGCACAGGCTCAGTAGTTGTGGCGCACAGGCTCAGTAGTTGTGGCTCACGGGCTTAGTTACTCCACGGCATGTGGGATCTTCGCGGACCAGGGATCGAACCCATGTCCCCTGCATTGGCAAGCTTATTCATAATGACTGAGCCACCAGGGAAGTCCCTTTACTCTGTCTTCTATGTTGACTTCTTCAGAGGGCTAACATTTATACTACTGCCCTTCTGTAGGCAAAACATCCCTCAATTGTTCTTCATATGACATGGTTTCTAAATCTCTGGGGTACTGTGATTGTCCTTTAGATATATTTTATTTTCTCAATTTACCTCCTAAAGTGTGGTGTTAGCGTGTGCCTTGTACCAAATAAGCATTCAGTAAATGTTTATTGGATCAGATGACACCTAGAACTGGATCCAGATGTGATCTTAGTAGCTTAGATTGTAGAGAGACTCTTAGCACCCAGGATATGAACCTATTTCATTTGCAGCCTCCAGTTGCATTAATTTTTCAGCAGCTGAATTTCATTGTTGGTTCATAACAAGCTTAGGTCCCACTAAAACTTTCAAATCTGCTTAAGGTGACCTGCAGTCAAATTAACTCTCCTCCATCCTGTAATTGTTCGGTTGGTAGTGCTGTTTTGCTTTGTGGTGCTGGTTAGTTTGTTTTAATGCTACTTGCTTATTGTAGAAATTTTTTAAACAATGCAGAAAAGAGCAAAGAACAAAATAAAGTAAAATCTCACCATTCAGAGATAGCAACTATTACTGTTTTGGTGAATCTCCTGAACATATCTAGTTGATTTTTTCTTTTAAACTAACCTAAATGAAACTCTTTATCCTTATTAAATGTATCTTTATTCATTACAACCCATCAATCTAGTTGAGTCCTGATTATGTCATTCTATGTATTGGTTTTCCTTTGTAGCTTTGTATCATCGGCATATTTGATAAATACTCTTTCTAAATTTTTGTCCAGATGCTTTGATATAATCCCAACTCTGCTACTGATTTGGGGGTGATTTGGGAATAATCTCTCCTCTTTCTGGGTTTTGACTTGCTGCTGTTATGTAAAATGGCCTTGAAGACTGAAAATTTTTCTTAAGAATCAACCGCAAAGCTCTTTGTAAAGAATAAATTTGTGAAGAAAAAGCTGTGGGTGGGGAATCATCAGCCAGGGCCAGGCTAGAAAAATAAATCCTTTTATAGACAAGTCAGGGACAACAACCTTCATGGAGTGGTTCAAATCTTCCTCTATCCTCCTACTCCCCCAGCAGAGGGGTTTACCAATTGAAATTTTAAAAAAAAGGCGGGGGGAGGAAAGGAGGGAGGGAGGAAAAAGATTATAGCAAGAATTACTTCTTAAATTGAGAAATTAAAGAGAACATACAGGTAAAGAAGATTTAAAAGGCAGTTTGGAGTGAGGGTGGGTGAGAGAGCTTTACTGAGAAAGAAGATGCTCTTTACCGTTTTCTCTTTTAATTGGTAAGCTTGGTGGTCACAGTAAAGGCTCTTCTGAGCCTGGGGTCCATAGGGAGAGAAAAGTGTGAAACTCACTGCTGCCTGCTATTTCTCCCCTAAACAAGCTTTGCCTGTGTGTTGCATTTCCCCTGGGTTCTTAAAGAAGGTGTGTGATAATCTAAAACTGAAACTGAGGCAGCGTTTTAAGCAGGCAATTAATGACATGATAAGAATTTTTAGCTCCAGTAAATTAATTGTTAAATGAATTGTGTCTGAATTTTACTGTGATACCAGCCTAATTATAAATATAGTATTTATAGTAGAAAACAATAATAAGCAGAATTATGTACTCAGTGATCAGACTTTAGGAGTTTCTAACACGGAGGAAAGATTTTCTTCTTAAACTGTCTCTTGCTGTTCTTTTAATGTAGGTTTTGATTAATTTTACCTTGATTACACATGTTTCCCTGGAGCCTAGATATTGTGCATGCTCTAGCAAAGCAGGCTCCTGTTCTAAGAGGTTTAATGAAGTTTTTTGTTCTAATTGGTTTCTATATAATTTCTTGTAAAACCAGTAACATGTGAGTGGGATGTCAAACACAGGGTGCACTAATGCATTTTCACTACCCTATACACCAAAGGACATTAATTTCTCTCTTATTTGACACTATTTTCATATGATGAAAATTCTCAATCTCAAGGAAGCTCTAGAGACAGTTGGTTCTCATTGGTCTCTCCTCTCCTGCATTCATCTTGGTGACACCTCTGAAAAGGCAGCAGGAGTAGCCATCTGTAGTTGGAGCTCATTCTGAGTAGAAGGGGGCGGAAGATTTCTTACCAGGGTTTTGAGTGTATCTCATCTTTCTTATGCGGTAATTTACTAGATGGAATTCAGATAGCGATGAATTAAAATCAGTTCCTTTTGCCCATTTAATCTGAACTAATTTCCTATTTTAAAAATATGGGGACTTCCCTGGTGGTGCAGTGGTTAAGAATCTGCTGGCCAATGCAGGAGACATAGGTTCAAGCCCTGGTCCGGGAAGATCCCACATGCCACGGAGCAACTAAGCCCGTGCGCCACAGCTACTGAGCCTGCACTCTAGAGCCTGCGAGCCACAACTATTGAGCCCACGAGCCACAACTACTGAACCCCTTGTCTTGCAGAAGACACTGCAATGGGAAGCCCACGCACCACGTGAAGAGTAGCCCCTGTTAGCTGCAACTAGATAAAAGCCCACGCACAGCAACGAAGACCCAACACAGCCAAAAATAAATTAATTAAATAAATAACTTTTTTAAAAAAGAAATAAGACCCTGATTGTTTAAACAAACAAACAAACAAAAAAAACAAGAGGAGAGAAGGAGTAAAGGAGATTTCTTTGACTTAAATTTCACTGCATTAATATGCCCCCCATCCTTCTGAGGATCAAAAGCACTGTTTCCTTCTGTTGGCAGCTATTGGGGCTTTGGTAATATCTGTGACCTGTAAGTGTCACTTGTAATGCTAAGCGTTTTCTTTTCATGAGTCATTTAGCAATTATCTATGGTTTTGACTAAACTGACCTCAATTGAAAACTTTTGAGGTTAAGATCTCCATGCCTATTGCCATGTACCTCTGCCCCATTACCCTCAGCTCTTTGGGTGCTCAGGGACTATAACTTGGTTTGAAAAGCTCAGTGTTCTTTTTTGGGTTTTTTTTTTTGTGTTTGTTTTTACAAGAAATCAGTGTTCTACTAAACCTGACAATTCATTGTCTACTGGACAGTTTTGAGTTGGGATAACAAATTAGAGTTTGGGATACATTGCAGATGATAAATGTGACTTCCTTAAAAGGAAATCCATTTGTTTTGCTTAGTGTTTCTGTGATTAATTACTTGCCAGATTAAATTGCTCCATAAAAATGCATAGTATTTTGTTCAGTTGCTCTTCATGGTGATTAATTAGGCCATACTGTTGCTTCATATGTTAATTATGCTGACTTTTTTTTCTCTTCTAGTTTAATTAATACAGCATTTATTTGAAACACTGCTTTTAGGACAGGACACTGTTTTAGGAGGAACAATGCCCAGAGTTGCTTTTAGGCTGGTGTTAGGGAGTAACACCTCAAATTTTCTGAGAGTGCTTCTGTTGGTCCTTGTCTGTATCTGTGATTTGCAGAGAGTACACTAGGAATAAGTTGGGAAAAGCTCTGTTTGGTTTTTCTGTAGTTATTAAAGGTAATATACTGAAGATTCTTGGCTCAATTAAAAACTGATTAAGAATATAGAGGAGAGGGCTTCCCTGGTGGCGCAGTGGTTGAGAGTCCACCTGCTGATGCTGGGGACACGAGTTCGTGCCCCGGTCCGGGAAGACGCCACATGCCGCGGAGCGGCTGGGCCCATGAGCCATGGCCGCTGAGCCTGCACGTCCAGCACGTCCGTAGCCTGTGCTCCGCAACGGGAGAGGCCACAACAGTGAGAGGCCTCATACTGCCAAAAAAAAAAAGAATATAGAGGAGAGACTACTGATGCAACATGTGTTATTAAACAAATGTAAAGTTAAATTGTGTGTGTGTGTGGCTTAGGAAGGAGCGTTGTTTCCTAGGATGCTGCAGGGTGCTGATGAGGAAGTCAGGAATATTTAACATTTTTATTAATAATCTAGGGCTAAAAGTAAACAGAATGATAATGAAGTTTGTAAGTGATGCTGATTTGGAGATGTTTCCTGTATGCAGGAGGCAGAGAAGTGATGTAGATGGACCAGGAAGAGAAGCATCACAGAACTAGAATCACAGCTATTCCACTGGGAAAATGCATATCTGCTGTATAGAAATAGCATAAATAGAATTAGACAGATATTTTCAAAAGTAGTCCACTCCTAGTAATTTACCCAAGTGAAATGGAAACCTGGCTTGAATAAATGTTTATAGTGGCATTATCCATACATTCTCTCAAAACTGGAAACAACCCAAATGACCCTCAACTGATGAGTGAATAAACAAACTGTGGTACACCCGTATAATGAAACACTACTCAGCAATAAAAAGGAATGAATCACTGATACATGCAGCAACATGGATGAATTCACTTGCATTACACAGTATGAAAAAATCTGGACTCAAAAGGCTATATAGTGTATGGTTTGATGTATATGATAGTCTGGAAATGGAAAAATTATAGGGACAGAATTTAGATCAGCCAGGGGCTGGGGTTGGGAGGAGGGGTATGGGGGAAATTTTTGGGTGATGAAACTGTTCTGTATCTTGATTGTGATGTTGATTACATGACTATGCATTTTTCAAAACTTACAGACTGTACACTAAAAGGGTAAATTTTACTGTATGCAAATTGTACCTTAATTTAAAAATTAGATCTTCACAGGGAAGGGTAAGACATTAAACTTTTGACTATCACTACCGTAGTTTATATGTGGCAACTTTTTGAAACTGATTTGAGTAACAGGAGCTAGAATTTGGATTTTCTTCATGTTGCATCCAAATTCCAAGGGTTTTTTTGTTTGTTTGTTTTTGAGTGGAAGCAGAGATGGAAGGGTGAGTTGCAGTGGATTTCTTTAGGTGTCAGCATTATATAAACCTGTATAATGATATAAGGGTTATTTTAAGAAGAAAATCACAGTTAAGGAGCTTTTAGATCTTGTTGATAGCCATCAGACAAAGACAAGTGAATCATTTCCCCAATTTATGGATTGAATCCCATTATTTGGAGTTCTGTGGATTTAGTTTTTGTTTTAAAGCTTTGTTTATTTGTTCTGTCTGGGCTCTTCCATGACTGAATTGTTATAAGACCCAGAATAGAGCCCAGGGTATTTCTGTCTCAGAGCTAACCTCAGAGACAACTTCTTTACCTCTCCACATTTGCACTGGAACAAAAAGCTTCATCACACTATGGATTTGTGAGGCAGGTTTGCAGAATGTCAGGGACCCAGGGATAGGTAAACCACTAATGCCAAATCACTGCTGAAAGCTGCTGTGCCTTTTTCCTTCCCCTCCCCCATGTCTCCAGTGATCTGAACTGTGTGTATAGTGCTTGTTTCTCATGTCCAACTTGAAGCACTTCCCTGAATGCCAAACTCTTCAATATCTATTCAGTGTCTCTAAAAATAGCCCAGTGGGGGAAAATTATATGGTGGTAGTATTATTACACTACTTGCAGCAATAATACTTAATATAGCTCTGTGGCTGCAGCTTAGTGTGCTAACTGCTGACTACCCTGAGCAGATGTGTGGCCCTCATTCTGGCCCAGACCAGGCAGATTACATTTAGCAAGATGCTGATTCCATGAGTGATTTGCCAAGCAAATATCTCTGAGTCTTCCAGTGTTTATAGCTGAATGGTTTTTAGCACTGGACCTGAAGGGGCTGCTGTGCCCCCAACCAAGACCCCATCTGTTAAAACCTCACATTGATTTGTATCCCTAGTAATAAAAATCTGTCCCTTCTCCTAGTGTGATAAATAATGCAGATATACTAGATGAAGGCTGCTATTGGAGCAGAACTCTAATCATTCTGTTCAGTGTTGAACTAAAACTAATTTAATCAGAAATGGGATTTTCTCATATATACATATCAAGTGGCCTATTGTTTTCTTATTCTGACTTAGCATGTTCACCTATACTTGCAGGGTTTAGCAAGTAGTAATTTAAAAGGTGTAATTAACTTTGTAAAAAAAATGACAAGTTTTAGCAGGGAAAGAAATTATAAGATGACATTTAAAAATTTTGCCTGGATAAATAGGTGATAATGAAACACTGTGAGATAAAGGTTTGTCAGCAGCGTATCATATCTTAATCCTATATATATATATATATATATATATATATATATATATATATATAAAATTAATTTATTTATTTTTGGCTGCGTTGGGTCTTTGTTGCTGCGCACGGGCTTTCTCTAGTTGCGGCGAGCGGGGGCTACTCTTCGTTGTGGTGCACGGGCTTCTCTTGTTGCAGAGTGCAAGCTCTAGGTGCACGGGCTTCAGTAGTTGTGGCACGTGGGCTCAGTAGTTGTGGCTCACAGGCTCTAGAGCACAAGCTCAGTACTTGTGGCGCACGGGCTTAGTTGTGCTGTGGCACGTGGGATCTTCCCAGACCAGGGATCGAACCCCTGTCCCTTGCATTGGCAGGTGAATTCCTGACCACTGCGCCACCAGGGAAGTCCCTTGATCCTATATTTTTATGCCCCTTCCACCCAAAAGGGATCTAATGTGCAGTTTACTGACTGTACATAGCACAGCACTTCATCCAACTGGGAAATGCAGATCCATCTTGGCTAACTCTTAGTTAGTCAATAATTACTTATTTTGTATTTTCTGTGTACCAACCCTGTGCCCTTAGCTCCTGACCTGCATCAGCAGTACCGCATGGCAGGACTTCATAGGATAAAATGTGATTGCAGTTAAGACTTTGGAAGGACATCTGAAGGCCAGGGTACAATCATGTTGTACCCAAGATAGAATGTGACCAAGATAGCTGTGCTCCCACTATAGCTCCTTTGAAAAGTTCCAGGAGATGACGGACTACTGCTTATCACTCATTATTTGCTTCTGGAGAGTTTCTGAAGTGTTCCCTCCCTCCTGTGCAGTCATGGAAGTCACTCCAGGAGAGAGGAAGCCACTTTAAGCACTAAACTGGACACGTCTGTTGAGGACATTTGCCCACTACAGTCTGATTGCCTTTGACTTTAGTCAAGACTGATGTTCTTCTTTCTGTCTGACCTTTTAAGCAAGGGCTTTCTCCTAGATCAAGAACTATCCCCTCCATGCGCCATATCTTGGATATCCTTCCAGAGATAATGTGTACATGTGGAAGTATGTTTTGTTTTGGGGTTTTGGTTTGTTTATCAGTCATTTGGGAAATGCAAAATTTGACATCTGTTGATTTAAAAATCTCAGCATAATACTAATAGAAGAGCTTCCTCTACCTGATAAAGGGCATCTATAAAAACCTTTAACTATCGTACTTAACAGTGAAAGACTGAATGCTTTTCCTCTAAGATCAGGAACAAAGTGGGGATGTCTACCCCACCTCTATTCAGCATTGTGCTGGCGATTCTAGACAGTGCAGTAGGGCAAGAAAAAGAAATGGAATGTGTCTAGAGTGAAAAAGGAGACAAACTGTCTTTACTTGTAGACAACATGATTGTCTAAGTAGAAAACCTGATGGATTCTACAAAAAGTTACTAGAATAAGTGAGTTTAGCAAGATTGTTTTCCCTTGGTAGTAAATTCCAGAGGTGAAGTTCAGTTCACTTTTTTATTTTATTTTATTTTTTTAAATTAATTTTTATTGGAGTGTAGTTGCTTTACAATGTTGTGTTAGTTTCTACTGTACAGCAAGATGAATCAGCTATAGATATACATATATCCCCTCTTTTTTGGATTTCCTTCCCATTTAGGTCACCACAGTGCATTAAGTAGAGTTCCCTGTGCTATACAGTATGTTCTCATTAGTTGTCTATTTTATACATAGTATCAATAGTGTATATATGTCAATTCCAATCTCCGAATTCCTCCCACCCCACCTTGGTATCCATACATTTGTTCTCTACATCTCTGTCTCTATTTCTGCTTTGCAAATAAGATCATCTATACCACTTTTAATTCTTCCTGCTAGTCAGTCAGATACAGCATTTATTCACCAAAGACTAGATATGTTTAAGAGTATTTCAACCTTTAGTGTTTTTAACTTACTAGGGCCCCATCATTGTACTGTTTCTTATGTTGAAGTGTAGACCATAGGAAGAGCAGGTGGACCAGTAAGAGGGGAAACATTTGCAACAAGTTCTAGACAGCATGGTCCAATATAAGTATATTATCAGCCACATACAACTTTATTTTCAAACAGGTGAAATTAATTTTAATAATATGTTATTTACCCACATGTACCCAAAATATTATCATTCTAACATGTAATCAATATAAAAATTATTGAGATATTTTATATTCTTAATATATTTTATAAAATCTTTGAAGTCAGGTGGCTATTTTATACTTACAGCACAGCTCAATTCCGATGATATATATATATTTTTTTTTTTTTTTTTTTTTTTTTTTGCGGTATGCGGGCCTCTCACTGTTGTGGCCTCTCCCGTTGCGGAGCACAGACTCCGGATGCGCAGGCTCAGCGGCCATGACTCATGGGCCCAGCCGCTCCGCGGCATGTGGGATCTTCCCGAACCGGGGCACGAACCCGTGTCCCCTGCATCGGCAGGCGGACTCTCAACCACTGCGCCACCAGGGAAGCCCCCGATGATATATTTTCATTGGAAATATTTGATCTGTATTTAGATTTCATAAAATTTACAATTGAAAAAGTAGAGTTATATACTCAAGTTGTTCCAAACATACTTAAAAGTTTTCCACTAACTGAATTGCGTACCTAAATGTCATTCCTCTTTAATATTTGCATTCTCATTGATAAAACTGGTTCATCGTTTTTAGAATTCATTTGACTTCAGAGCTACATCTGTCCAGGTTAAGGTAATTCAGTAAACTCTTGTTTTAACACCAAATTCAAAAAGGTATGGTGTAGGGGCTTCCCTGGTGGCGCAGTGGTTGAGAGTCCGCCTGCCGATGCAGGGGACATGGGTTCATGCCCCGGTCCGGGAAGATCCCACATGCCGCGGAGCGGCTGGGCCCGTGAGCCATGGCCGCTGAGCCTGAGCTCTAGAGCCCGCAAGCCACAACTACTGAGCCCACGTGCCACAACTACTGAAGGCTGTGCACCTAGAGCCCGTGCTCCGCAACAAGAGAAGCCACTGCAATAAGAAGCCCGCGCACCACAATGAAGAACAGCCCCCCCAGGGAAGCCCTGAATCGATTGATTTTTGGTATCGTTAGAAAGTCATATTCTATAGGCAATTGTTTAGTGGTTTAATTGAAGATCTTTCACTTTTTATAAGGTAGGGTTTTTTTCCTCATAATTGTCTGATAAACTGTCCATAACTGAAATAATAATTTCTTTTACCATATCTCCATCAAAAAAATGGTATAGTAGGGACTTCCCTGGTGGTCCAGTGGTTAAGACTCTGTGCTCCCAAGCAGAGGGCCTAGATCCCACATGCATGCTGCAACTAACACCCGGCGCAGCCAAATAAATAAATATTTTTTTAAAAATACCCTGATAACCATTAAAAAAAAAAATGGTATAGTAGCCAGAGATGCAGGCTCAGATCCTGTTAAAAATCATTGAAATTTATTTGGACATTTAATTCTGATTTCAGACAACCTGTTTTGTTGATTCATTTTTAATGTTTTAATGTTAGGAATAAACTTCCTATTTATTTTATATTTGCTGACATTTGTTAGTAGTATTTATTATCTTGAAAAGTTGTTTACACAACAAAAAGCCTTTTTGTTTCGCCTTGCTGAAGCAAAGTGCAGTTGCCATTCATTATGAAACGTACAACATACCTTCTTCCAGTCTTTCTTTGCTGTTCTGAAGTAGTACTGTTATTTGCATCTCTGCTCCATAATGCGTCCGTGGTATGCCTTCATTTTGAACTTAAAAATCTGTTTATATTTACATTTTAAAACTAGAAACATAATTTGACTGTCATTAAAAGCTGATCAGTATTCTACTCTAATTACCAATTCTGATGTGTGTAGGTATCACTGTAACTCAGTACTTCCCAAGTGATGCGATTTTGCCCCCCAGGGGACATTTGGTATGTTTTGGTCATCACGACTTGTGGGGGGTGAGGGAGTGCTACAGCATCTAGTAAATAGAGACTAGGGATGCTGCTAAACCCAGGAGAGCCTCCCACAACAGATTATCTAACCCAAAATGTCAGTAGTGCTGAGGTTAAGAAACCCTGCTGTGACTCATGCTGTCTGCATAAAATATTTTAAAAATAAACTACATTGTTAAATCTGTACATAGAAAGTCATTTGAACTGAATCAATACATTGGTATCAGCTAGATTGGTGATGTGTTTATGGGTAGTATTAGAAACGACACACATGCCCGACGTACACTGTAATAGAGCAGCAATACCTTATGCCATGCAGTGATGAAAATGAAATGAAGTCCTTCTAAAACAATGTTGTATCTAATGGAATAATATTTTACACTGCTTTAGTTTTTTTAGTTTAAATTAATTAAAATAAAAATTCAGGGCTTCCCTGGTGGCGCAGTGGTTGAGAGTCCGCCTGCCGATGCAGAGGACACGGGTTCATGCCCTGGTCCGGGAGGATCCCGCATCCACCCCCCTCCCCCCTCCCCACCGTGAGCTATGGCCGTTGAGCCTGCGCATCCGGAGCCTGTGCTCCGCAACGGGAGAGGCCACAGCAGTGAGAGGCCTGCGTACTGCAAAAAAAAAAAAAATTCAGTTCCTCGGTTGCACTAACTACGTTTCAAGTGGTCAGTAGCCACATATGGCTAGTGGCAACAGAAGAGGTCTGGAAAATTAGACATGATAGGTTGATTAACACCCATAGGTGTTAATAGGGCAGGAGTAAGTTGACTCCTTATTCACCTTAGGGTTTGAAGTGTGGCGTTTTAGCCTGGTTTCTATAGGCACTAGATAGCTCTACTTTCTTTCTAAAAATAAAGAGACCAACACATTGTTTTATTAGAATATAATTCTGGGTTCTTAACCCTGCATTTTTTCTAAGGTCAGTTACCACTGAAAAACAGGCCTGACACCGGTGGTACCTTAGATTCCCAACTGTTCCTATATCCCACTAGGATGAAACTGCTGGATCACAACTATTACCCCATTTTCTGAGCTTCTATTCACACTTTGTTGAAATTAGGTAGAGAATGAAGAAGTATTCATCATATTTTCTCAATAAATACTTCCTTCTTGCTTAAAAAGCACCTTTCCAAATATCTGGAAGAGCAAGGAGTTCAAAACACAGCAAATTATAGAAATGTTTAAGGGTACCTGAGTAGGATACACTTAAAGGAGCTAAGGCTTGTTTCCGTTGTCAAACAGGATGTCAGGTCATCTCCCCTTTGTTAATAACATTTAAAGCACAGCTTGGTAGTAGCTCTTTGAGGTCTAGTGTTATGAAGCTGTCATCTTTCATCCCTGTTTGTTCTACCTTAGGCCAAAGGTTTTAGTCTAAACAGGTGGAAAGTCAGATATAGAGTTAGTTTAAGGGGAGGGTACCTACCTTGTATCATGGGGCATATAACTGACTTTGTTTTTTTCTGGAATGAGAAACTAGTGTTAACTAGTAGAATGTGCTGTTCTCTTTATTTATTTTCTTAACTGTTTTGAGCCTGAGTATCTGATTCTTTGTAGGTACCTAGGTGAACAAGTTTTACAGTTTTTACTACAAGCATGGTCTTGCCTCTTGAACTTCATACCCTACCTAGAGGTCCCACAAGTACTTCAAACTTGACATTCCAAAGAATATGCCTTATTGAATATACCAATTTAAGAACCGTATCCCCCTGTGTTTACTATCTCAGTGGTATCATCGTCTGTTCAGTTGCCTAAAGCAGAACTCTCAAGGTTGCTTTAGAGTCAACTCACTCCTTTACCCCAAACGAACTTTTTGGCCAACCCAATATTTCTCAAGTAAAGTCTCCATTTCTACAACTACCATTTCAATTCAAGGCCTCATAACCTCTCACATTTATTCAGTCACTGGAGTTGAGTTTCAGAAGTGCAGGTCATAAACACTGCTGATGGGAGTATGTTGGTACCATGTTTGAGGGCAGTTTGGCAATATCTAGTAAAGTCCAAGTTGCCCAAACCTTACAATACGGTAATTTCATTCCTTGGTATATATCTTTGAGAAACTTTCCCAAATGATCACAAGGATATATAAATAAGAACACGTGTTGGGGGCTTCCCTTGTGGCACAGTGGTTAAGAATCCGCCTGCCAATGCAGGGGACGTGGGTTCGAGCCCTGGTCTGGGAGGATCCCATATGCCGTGGAGCAACTAAGCCCGTAAGCCACAACTACTGAGGCTGCGCGTCTGTAGCTTGTGCTCCACAACGGGAGAGGCCGTGACAGTGAGAGGTCCGCACACTGCGATGAAGAGTGGCCCCCACTCGCCACAACTGGAGAAAGCCCTCGCACAGAAACGAAGACCCAACACAGCCAAAAATAAATAAATAAATTTATTTGAAAAAAAAAAAGAACACATGTTGGGACTTCTCTAGAGGTCCAGTGGTTAACACTCAGCACTTCCAGTGCAGGGAGCGTGGATTCGATTCCTGGTTGGGGAACTAAGACCCCACATGCTGCACAGTGTGGCAAAAAAAAAAAAAAAAGAACATGTGTTAAGTATTGTTTTTTGTTTGTAATACCAAGAAAATTGGAAACCACCTACATTTCAGGCAACAGAATGGATTGTGATATATTTGCACACTGGAATATTATATAACACTGAAAATGGATTAGAACTACACAAATCAATAGAAATCTCACAAATATAATATTGAATAAAAAGTTGCAGAATATAAGGTAATATGCACATATTAAAAACAAAAAACATTTAGAGACATACTCATATTTAGTAAAAGAATAAAGCTGTGTATAGGGATGATAAGTGCCAAAATCAGGAGAGTGTTTACTTCTGGGAAGAGACAGATATGCAATCCAGAAGAAGTACATGGAGAGTTTGAAAGGTATTTGTAACACTTTCTTAAGTTGGATATTGGGTAAACAAACATTCAGTATATTCTTTTCTGCATTCTTTTCTATGTCTAAAATATTTCATTAGAAAAATCATCAGATTTTAAACCTTGTTTGATTCCCCATCATTGATAGGGATAGGATAATGTCCAAATTTCTTCAAATGACATCTTTCTAGCCTTATTTACTACCACTCTTCCATCTATCCTAAGATCTGGCTGAATTAGACATGGCCACAGAGTATCAAATTTCAAACCTCTGTGCCTTGCACATGCTGTTTACCTAGAATGTTTTCCTATTCTTTTCACCTAGCAAAATCTTATTTAATGCTTCAAAATCTAGCTCAGATGTCACCTTTCTTTAAAGCTTACTGGATTCTTTGAGGCCGAATGCCATAGCGCTTTGTACATTGCCATAGGACTTTGTACGTTTCTCTCTTAGAGCGCTTATCACATTGAGGGATAGTTGTTTACATGTCTGTCCATCACTAGATGGTGAGCTTCTAAGGACAGAGACTGTTTGTTTTACTTCTGGAATCTCTGTCCCTAGCACAGTGCAGTATGGTACAATACATGTTTGTTGGGTGCATGAATAGATGACTGGAATGAATGGTTCCAAGGCTTTATACTGCTACCATTGTCTTCTAGAATCATCAGCTAACCTGAGGTCCTAAAAAGCTAGGGAAGTGGATATTGAAATGCCTAAGAAGTCCTTGTAGGAAGTCCCCCCAACACACAGTACTTCCAAAAGTCTGCTTCAGATCTTAATAGACAACAGTCTTAGCAGCTTCTGGGTTAACCTAGTATAGCCAGGAAGTACACTTTGGAATTGTTAGCAGAGTCCACCTTTCTCAATGATGAGGTGAGCTATTTATCCTAACACAGTAGAATTTACTAACTTCTGATTCCTTCCAGGGTAACAAGAGGACAGCCAAAAGGTTTTAATTAGCTGAAATGGGGCTTTGAGACAATTAAAGCCACTTTAAAGTGCATTACTGGTAGGATTATATATTGTCTTTCTTCCTTTTTTTTAAGTAACAAGTCAGGGCAATTAATGCTATTTTTATCTTGCAGATTCACTGAATTTTAAGGATGATTTTAAGGATTCCTTAAAAAACCCTCTCATTGGCTGAGTGATGGGCTGCTGTCATTTATGTAAGCTAGAGGCCCTGCTGAAGGAATCTGTGATTCTGAATGTGTTTCACATGCTGATGTTATAGCTGTTTGGATGCCTTACTGCTCTTGGCAGTAAGGTGTTTTTTTCAGGCCCTTTGTGAGGTTAAAGTTTCTCTTGTGTGCTTCCTACTGAGGACCTTCCCAAATATATATTGTCTTATAAGCCAAAAGGGAACCAAGGAAACAGTTACAATTAACAGGCAGCTGCAAAGCAGAGCCATTTAGTCTCTTCAGTGTGGTTTGGTGGAGATCAGAGTCTAGAGGCTTCAGTCTGGCTTTAAGTGAAGCAGCTGCATCACCAGCTGGAGACTGACACACTGTAGAGGGCGGGCACAGCACAGCTGAGATCCATCCACTCTCATATAAGAGTGAAAGGCCTCATCCACTCCCATATGAGACTGAAAGGCCTGACTTCAACTTTGCTAGTTGCTTTGTGTTTACGTTTAGTTTAGTTAGGGGAGAGGAGGTACAGAACTTGCCATGAGCATCTTTGAGTCAGCACTGAGCAAAAAGATGCAAACAGGACCCCCGCAGGCAAAGGTCTCATGGCTTTCACTAAGGTTTCCTGCTACCCCTTAGCTGGAAGAGATTCAAAACAAGATCCTAGGAAAGGAAGCTATAACTTTTCTCTTTGGTTTACTGGGAAAACTTGGATGGCTATTTTTTTTTTTTTAGTTGCATTAACCTTAATTTAACTTATCTAGTAAGGTTTCTTTAGCCTGACTTAGTAAAAATTGTGTAATAGTCTCCATCCCTATAAGAAAATGTGTCAAGACATTCTTTATCTTTCCTTGCCTGATTAAATTAACTCATATTTCAATACTCTGCTCAAGCACCATCTCCTTTAGAATGCCTTTCCCAAGTTCCCAGGTTGGGCTAATGCCCCTCCTCTGTGTGCTCATGGTACCTTTGGTCTACTCTTTGTCAGTCTAGCCCTTACAACATCATAATGAGATTGTCTGTCTGTGGTATGTGTCTCTTCCACTAATCTGTAAGTTCCTTGCTACCTGGGATCAAATTTCATTCACCTCCCCCATTGCCTAGTAGGTATTCAGGTGTTTGCCAGACAAACTGAACTGTCGAGTCTTGGGCTGTGCTATCAAACCCTTAGCTTCAGATACCATAGGACTTTCTTCTAGGGACAGAGTGTTCCTTCACTATGTGAGAAAGCAGTCAATTTGCAGAGTAAGGGAGGGGGAGAAGATATAGAATTTCTCTCTTTCTAAAATGGTGCATACAGGATAAACAAAGTCCTGTAATCACTTTAAAACTAAATCTCTCCTTTTCGTAGCATCACCGTTTCAGGAGGAGAAAAGCTTACCATTATTTCTGGTATATTGGAGAGAAAGCAGCTAATAACTTCTTCTTGAGCATAAAACAATTAAACGCAGCCTCCCGTAGAGGCAGTCTGCCAGAGCTGACCGCCTCACCCTCCACATGGGCTTCATCTTCTTACTCCGGATTTCATAGACTCTCCCCCAAAGACCTTCATCTTGTTGCACTATTATGATGAATGTGTGGAGCTGGCTCTTACCCCCTGGTTTACTATCTATTATTGGAGGTGCTGTCAAAGAATCAGGCCTCAAATTTTTCCTCCCATTAAGTCCTCTCCTGGGCAGCGCTGCTTGGTTCTGAGTAGTAGTCATCTAGTCTCCTCTCCTTTTCCCACCTCCCACTGCCTTTGAATGTAAGGAAACTGCAGGCCCTGTTGCAAACAAAGAGGTATGGTAGAAAGTAAGGCTGTAAATCATTTTTACCACAGCTCTTTGTTTGCACTTGTTCTAGGCCTAGAGAGGAGCTCAAATACGTGATGTGAGACCTCCATCAATTTTGGTCACAAACCCATTCCATGTCATTTCCTCAATAGGTTGGTCATGTCTGTCTCGCAGCAGTGTCTCTGGGATCTCCTCTCTATAATGAGTTAGAGATTCATTGGTTTCTAAACACACGGGCCTTACCTACTTGCCTGTCTACTCTTAACTACTCCTCTGAGTGATAACCACATGGTCTCTGATGAGTATTTTTAATGTGTTATATGATTTTTAAATTTGTCCCCGTATATGATTTTTTAATTTGTCCCCGCAGGGACTCTTACAGCCTTCCTCTTGTAAGGGTTTCTGTTGAATAGACGCTCTCTGGGTCTCTGACTTAGTCGGCTGCCATTTAGTCAGTTTGAGGCTTTTATTTTGACTCTTATAAATTCTTTGCAGAAAAAAATAGGGCCAAAGGTACATTGGGTACCATTTGTAAATCTTAGGATGATTGATAAATACCCATTTCCTTTAGCAAACAGTGAATTTTGTTCAATAATAGATAGTGATTAGGTTGTTGAGAAAAATAGCTTTGGAGCTAACTCATTAATAATGCTGATATTGAGACTGCTATTAATATTGAAAAAACAATATTCCTCAGTAATATTTCTTTTCCTGTGGAGAAACTATATTGCAACAAAGTTTTAACTTTTCCCCTTTCCAGTGAGAGATACCATCAACTTCACCTAAGCAGAATGGTTCAAAACACTGAACGTTTATTTATTCTTCATTTACTTCTTGATTTACTAAACTATCCTATTCTTCTTACTTTACTACCCAGCTCCCCTGCTTTTTCTCCGACACCCATCCTTTCTACCTCTCAAGGCTCCTTTCTCTAGCCAGCCCTACCACCTGCCCCTACTATTTACACCCAGTCTTCTTAGGGTAAATCACTTGTGCTAGGGCTTCTCTGAAGGCAACAGAGCACGGACAGAGCAGGTGAAAGCAGCCTGCTTTTTCAGAGCTGACAAGAAAGGCAAAGCTCTCTGTCACAGTGGGTGGGCGAGCAGTCAGGGCCAAGTAACGCTGCATCTCAGTGGTTAGCACCTGCAGGCTCAGAGCTGACAGTGCACTGTAATAAGATTCATCTCTGTTCACTTAACTGATGTGGGCTTTATGGTAAATGTTCGCCTGCTTAATTACTTTGGCAGAGTCGCTGATTGCCTTTTCTGAGGAGTTCTAAAAGATCCCCCTGGGATGGAGCATAAACCCCTTTTCATGTCTTTTAATTTCATTCTTTACTTGGAGTACTTGAAAACCAGTATGTGATCCATATGGCCAGTATCCTCTCACTCCTTTACATGAACATCAGGACCACTCCTTTCTAGCATGGTGTCTATATGGCCCACACTGGACCAACTCAGAAATCTTGACAGCCTTCTTCTGTTTTTATCCACATGAGATCCCCGTTCTTCCCTCTCCACCACTGATGTATATGCACAGCTCTTCTCATTTAGTTTGGAATCCATGTGCATCTTTTTCTCTAACCAGTATGGGATCCACAGAATATTTCCCTCTCTCCCCAGTCTAACATGTGATCCATTAAATTAATTTCCTTCTATTTTTGAAGTGATAGGAAAAGAAGCCTAAGTTAGTCAGTTACTATTTTTTTTTGCCATCCTGCCCCCCCCGCTCAAAAGTTATAAATGCCTTATAATAAATTGATTAATTGCACAAATGGGAATGAGGTATAATTAAAATACTTCCAGTTTTTGGCGCATGTCAGTTTTTTTTCTTTAAACCTCTCAGGTCACATTCAGGGGATTGGAATGTTCACGATTAATTAAAAGTAGATCACTTCTTGGGGTTTTGAGCTATTTCCACTGCCTCAGAAGTCCTCCCAGGTATGTATTAGGATTTTCCTGTATCCTGAGTAGGGCAGAAAATCTATTAGACATTTTTACATGGCCCATTTTGTTCCTTTATATTCACTAGTTTCTGAGAGTGTAGAGGGGCTTTGCTTCTGGAGACAGGAAATCCAGGGCTAAACTACTAATTGCAGAGGCTATCAAAGGTTTGCATTCTGTAGCCCCAGGAACTCTGCCAGCAACTGCTGGCCTGCCACTAGAGACAGAGTAAGGGAATCTGTAGCAGAGTAATGGGATCTGAGCAGACGGAGGCTAATCTTGTAGGTGTTTTGTCCTAGGAAAGTTTTGGGGCCTCTGTTCATTTATTGAGAGAAAGCTTTGATAAAAAGCAGGCATTTCTAAGGGGCATGGATTAAGTGATGTCTTTTATAGAAATGTAGATGGTCCATTTGACTTCTGTGGTTCCTTTATCTCCTGTGGTTCATTCTTCTCCATTTACATTCATTGTGATTATGGAAACAGTGAAACAATGTCAGGCCAGTATCTAAGGCAGGAAGAAATTCTGTTTCTGTCTCATCGCAGTGCTGGAAGAGATAATTTAGCCAAAGTGTAAAGCCCATGGCATCTTACTTGGCTTAAATCTATGGTTTGGGGCCACAGTAACTAGAAATTAGCTCAGTTTTCAAGCAAATTAGCTATAACCAATTGCTTAATTTCTAGCAGGTGATGAGGCAGAAACCTACTTTGGGCAAAATCATGCATCAAGGTAGAAAGCTCAAACTGCCAAAATGTGTAGCCGTGCACAGCTTCAGAAAATGAGGCCACTGCCCCTCAGGCCATGTATGTTTCATACACATTAACTCTTTCCTCTTTCCTTCCAGTTAATGAATTGTGAACTTTCATTTGTCCAATGCAGATACTGGAAAAATATTGTCCAGTAGTTGTAAGTTACCTAGTGTGACACATGTGTTTCTCACCTAGAAATCAAGAGGAATACTGACTTAAATCATTCTCTAATTTAAAACCTGAGGTTTACTATGGTGTAGTATGAGGCATTCTCTATTCCATTTCCTTCAATCAATAAATTTATGTGTACAAATAAATCAAGTTCTCTTGGCCAATTTACAGACTTGGATCATTGAATAAAGCAAGCAGCTAGAGACATTGGCCAGTAGCTCATCCTTCCTGATGGTTGTCAAAGTGCCTTCTATAGTAAGGGTCCATTTTTGTGTCTCTGGTCCTGAAAAGAATGGCCACAGGAACAGCAGTATAAGGAAGGGGATAATTGGCCTGAAAGGGTTAAAACCTAGTACATAAGGGATAAGTTGGAGGAAAACCCTAACAGGTCACTTGCTGAAGTTCTGACTAGATAGTGTCAAAGTGAAAAGGTTAAAAGGTATTCTTATTTGAGGTTTCATTTTGTTTAATGTTAATCAGCAGAGTCTCTGAGGCTTGTAATACACTGCTGTTAAAAGGCATCAAGGGAAATTGCTTTTTTGGTTGCTGTTGAATTGGATGGGCTGAGATTCATTGACTTCATGAAGAGGGAAGCTTATTACTGCATGAAATGGGAATATATGAGGCAATTCTGAAGGTGAAAAGAAATGTTAGTTTAAAGTTAAATAACGTGGACTTCTCTGGTGGCCAGTGGTTAAGAATCCGCCTGCCAGTGCAGGGGACACGGGTTAGAGCCCTGGTCCAGGAAGATCCCACATGCCGCAGAGCAACTAAGCCCGTGCACCACAACTACTGAGCCTGTGCTCTAGAGCCTGCGAGCCACAACTACTGAAGCCCTCGCGCCTAGAGCCTGTGCTCCGCAACAAGAGAAGACACTGCAATGAGAAGCCGGTGCACTGCAATGAAGAGTAGCCCCCGCTCGCCACAACTAGAGAAAGCCCACGTGCAGCAATGAAGACCCAATGCAGCCAAAATTAATAAATAAATAAATTTATAAGAGAAAAGAGTTTATGAAACATTAAAATAAATAAAAGTTAAATAACTCAACCTCAGGTAGACAATTTTAATCACCCCCACATACCACTCAGTCATACCTTCAACCCTTTCTCAGAGGCCAGGCTTGTAACCTGTATGTTTGAAGGTTTCCCAAGTTGAAGCAGTTATGAACATGATGGTTTTCTTGTCTTTTTTTTTTTTGGCCGTGCCGCATTGCACGTGGGATCTTAGTTCCTTGAGTAGGGTTCGAACCCGTATCCCCTGCAGTCCTTCAGTGGAAGCACGGAGTCCTAACTATTGGACCGCCAGGGAATTCCCCTGGTTTTCTTGTCTTTAATTCCAGATATCTGGGAATATACTCTGTAGTGTAGATCACTGGACTGCTCTTTTGGATCTAGGAAAAGAGAAGATGCTTGAGGGGGGAAAGTTTCCTTTAGGGCAAGTTATGGTTATATAGGAAAACACAAAGCAAAGCTTTGGAAAGGAAACCCAACCAGATGAAGAATACCTCTCTGGTACTCAGAGGTTGATGTCTTGCCCAAGGTCATGCAGCCTAGAAATGGGGGAATCAGGATTTTAACTCAGGTCTAATGCCTCTAAGGCCTTGCCTTTTACATTATATACATCATGTTGTTCAGGGAAACAATGGTGCTTTAACTGGGCTTTCCAAAAGGAAAAATAAGGCTTTGGCTTTTTAGTGATAAAGAAAAATAGCATTCCATGTGAAGAAAACCATGTAAGCAAAAGCATGACATCCAGGTGTACATGTTTAAGCAAGTATTTGAGAATACGGGACTATAGCTTTTAGGAGGCTGGGCTTGAAATCCAAATGTATTTTTATCAGGCTTCATATATTCACCCATAATCAGACTCTTTAATGTAAATCTGGTAGCCTTATAGGAATAATTTTAGGGTGAAACTTTTAGGAATCTTCCTAGTATGTACCATGTTGAGTATACCAGTTGTTTCCTCCTTCCTTGGAATCAGAGCTTATAGAAACTTTGCCTGTAAACAACCGTTGCCTGTTTTTCTCCTTTATGCCTGAAGGATTTACATAGCAGCTTTTAGAGACAGTCAATTTTCTTCAAATGTCTCAGTAAGGAAACAATCACCATGTTCTGAGCTTCTGGATGAAACTATTATTTATTTGCTGTTTTATAAAAGACCCTTAAAGGCTTCTGTCTGTGGGAGATAGCTGAGATTGTGAGAAATTGCATCTTAGGAGGATTTACTTTAGATTCACATTGGATATGAGGAAGAATCCACATTTTCTCTTAAGCTACATTGCCTAGTAACATTTCCATGCATTTCCTGGGTAAGCTGGGCATTAACTGTGTCTCAGCCAGCATCCACCCAGCACTGGGGGAAAGAAAGCTGCTTTGCAGAGTCATGAGTCAGAGAGAATAAGTTAAAAATGGACCAAGAAATCCTCAGCCAGTTTGTAGCTCAGCCTTGCTGTTCCATCTGTCCACTTCATTTTGCTTCAGTTTATGTAAGTGACCCCTGTCTTCAGCAGTCAGAAGTTGACAGTTGCATTGGAGGGTGGCCCAGATTCTTGCCATTAAAGGTGCTTTGGGTGCAAAGCCATCCCTTACTGTGGCTGACTTTAGCAATTTCCCTTTCTGTGACATTGTCTGTTTCTTATTCCTTTTCCTTTTTGGGACTTTCCAGTTCAGTAGCATTAGGAGATCCAGTACCAGAGTATAACATACTCCCCCACTCCTCTTCCACCCCCTACCCCCAAATAAACAAACAAAAATTCAGGCTTACTTTTAGAAGATATTGGATTACTTTTATAAGAAATGCCAGAAAGCTTTTCCCTAGCCTCCTGGTATGACTTGAAAGGAAGAGAAAGCTTTACTGTCTTCAGTGACAACTTTTGTTCCTTCATTGGGGGACAGCTGTTCATGTCTGAGACACTTTTTCTTCTGGGATGGGGATAAAACATTTTTATTGTTATTTTCATACTTTTGGAGAATAGCTGGTGATCATGGACCTCCTTACTTGTGGTAAGACTGGAAAAAAACCTTCTTAGACTTTCATTTATTCAGTTTTACTAAAGGCTTGGGAATATATTGGTGAGCAAAATAAATTTGGTCCCTGCTTTCATGGAGCATTTAGTTCCAGTTTGAGGAAAGCTGGAGGTTTGTTAAGAAATTATATTCCCATTCCCCACTCAGTTCTACCTCCAGACTCCTTTCCCTTTCCTTGGGCCTTATTTCTTTAAATCCTCTTCCTAGTCTTGGATGGATGGCTCTCTCTGGGTAATGTGGGCAGCTCCAGCCATCTCTCTCAAAAAAAAAAAAAAGTGGTCAACAGTGTTGAGAATAGGAGAACCTTCTTTCTTCCCCACCAGTTTACCCCCAACATTTTTTTTTTTTTTTTTTTTTTGGCTGCATCGGGTCTTAGTTGCCATGTGCAGGATCTTTGTTGAGGCACGCAGGCTCTTCATTGTGACACATGGGCTTCTCTCTAGTTGTGGCGTGCAGGTTTTCTCTTCTCTAGCTGTGGCACGCAGGCTCCAGGGAACGTGGGCTCTCTAGTTGTGGCTCGCGGGTTCCAGAGCACGTGGGCTCTGTAGTTTGAGGCACACAGCCTCTCTAGTTGAGGCGCACGAGCTCAGTAGTTGCCCCACAGCATGTGGGATCTTAGTTCCCTGACCAGGGATTGAACCTGCATCCCCTGCATTGGAAGGCAGATTCTTTACCACTGGACCACTAAGGAAGTCCCTAATTTATTTTCTATCTCTACAAATTTGCCTATTCTGAACTTTTCCTATAAATGGAATGGTACAATATGTGGCCTTTTGTGTCTGGCTTCTTTTACGTAACGTAATATTTTCAAGGTTCATTCATATTGTAGCATTTATCAGTACTTCATTCCTTTTTTTTTTTTTTGCGGTACGCGGGCCTCTCACTATTGTGGGCTCTCCCGTTGCGGAGCACAGGCTCCGGACGCGCAGGCTCAGCGGCCATGGCTCATGGGCCCAGCCGCTCCGCGACATGTGGGATCTTCCTGGACCGGGGCACGAACCCGCGTCCCCTGCATCGACAGGCGGACTCTCAACCACTGCGCCACCAGGGAAGCCCCTTCATTCCTTTTTATGGGTGAATAATTCTCCTGTAGCTCTACCACATTCTTCAGGTAATGGACATTTGGGTTGTTTTTTGGCTATTATGTTTTTTGGCTATTATGAATAATGCTGCTATGAACATTTGTGTACAAGTTTTTGTGTAAACATAATGGGTTCATTCTTTTGGACAAGTATGTAGGAGTAGAATTTCTGGGTCATAGGGTAACTCTGTGTATTAACATTTGAGGAACTGCCAAACCACTTTCCAAAGTAACTGTACCATTTTACAATCCTACCAGCAGTGTATGAGAGTTCTAATTTCTTCCTGTCCTTACCAACAGTTGTTAACTGTCCTTTGGTTATTGCTATCTTAGTGGATGTGAAGTGGTATCTCACTGGGTTTCTCATCAGATACATGATTTGCAAATATTTTCTCCCATTCTGTGGGTTGTCTTCACTTTCTTTTTTTTTTAAATTTATTTCTTTATTTATTTTTGGCTGCGTTAGGTCTTTGTTGCTGCGTGCAGGCTTTCTCTAGTTGCTGCGAGTGAGGACTACTCTTCATTGCAGTGCGTGGGCTTCTCATTGCCGTGGCTTCTCTTGTTGCGGAGCATGGGCTCTAGGCACGCAGGCTTCAGTAGTTGCGGCTCGCGGGCTTCAGTAGTTGTGGCTCGAGGGCTCTAGAGCGCAGGCTCAGTAGTTGTGGTGCACGGGCTTAGTTGCTCCGTGGCATGTGGGATCTTCCTGGACCAGGGCTCGAACCCGTGTCCCCTGCATTGGCAGGCAGATTCTTAACCACTGAACCACCAGGGAAGTCCCTCTTTTCACTTTCTTGATGGTATCATTTGCAGCACAAAAGTTTTTAAACTTGACCTACTTTTTCTTTTGTCAGCTTGTGCTTTTGGTATCCTAAGAAATCATTGCCTAATCCAAGTTCATGAAGATTTACTCTCATGTGTTCTTCTAAAAATTTTATAGTTTTTAGATCTTACATTAAATCTGTGTTCCATTTTGAGTTTTTTTTTTTTTTTTTGGCCACACCACATGGCATGTGGGATCCTAATTCCCCAATCAGGGATCGAACCCATGCACCCTGCATTTGAAGCACAGAGTCTTAACCATGGGACCAACCAGGGAAGTCCCATTTTTTTTTTGTTTTTTGGCGGTACGCGGGCCTCTCACTGTTGTGGCCTCTCCCGTTGTGGAGCACAGGCTACGGACGCGCAGGCTCAGCGGCCATGGTTCACGGGCCCAGCCGCTCCGCGGCATGTGGGATCTTCCCGGACCAGGGCATGAACCTGTGTCCCCTGCATCGGCAGGCGGACTGTCAACCACTGCGCCACCAGGGAAGCCCAGGGAAGTCCCATTTTGAGTTAATTTTTGTGTACGGTATGTGGTAGTGGTTCAACATCATTCTTTTGCATGTAGATTTTCAGTTGTCCCGGCATCACTTCTTGAAAAGACTCTTCCCACTTAATTGTTTTGCCATCTTTGTAAAAGAGAAGCCTTAATCTATTTATAATGGCTGTTTTCTCATTCATTGCCCACTCACACCTTCCTCTTCTTCCCTACTCCTCCTCTCCTTTCAAGTCCCCTTTTTCAAAATACTTCTTAGCATGAAAGCTTTCCTTTGGCAAAGCTAGGTTTTGTTTAAATACCTGAAGGGC
>NC_139156.1:26580107-26718709 GCF_964270905.1 Leucopleurus acutus
TACTCAGATTTTACAGATAACAATCCCAAATAAACAGCAAGAAAAGTAAAGCAGGGACGTATACTCTGTGTCCTTTGTGGGTACTGAATTAGAAATTATTAACTGGATGTACAGTGTTCCACCTCTCTCAGGTTTCTAAACAGTCCCTTAACTTGCCTGGTGGGAGACCTTCCATCACTTGCTGAGATCTGAAGCTCTGGGACGAGAATGTCACAGGGCGGGTTGGAAGATGATTTTATCTTCATTCCAAATATAAATTCTCAGACTGGCAAATCTGTCATACCCTCAGGATAAGTTTGCCCAAACAATATTAGCATATATGCCCTGCAATATCAAGCACAGGGCATCCACAGACCCAACTGACACTTGGCAGGTATAATGGTGAGAAGGGAAGGAAATAAGTGTACTTTTTTTTTTCTTTTAATAGAGTCTTTTTTTAACTTTATTTATTTTTGGCTGCATTGGGTCTTTGTTGCTGCACACAGGCATTCTCTAGTTGCGGTGAGCAGGGGCTCTTCATTGTGGTGCGTGGGCTTCTTATTGCAGTGGCTTCTTTTGTTGTGGAGCATGGGCTCTAGGGCACGCGTGCTTCAGTAGTTGTGGCACACAGGCTCAGTAGTTGTGGCTCGCAGGCTCTAGAGCGCAGGCTCAGTAGTTGTGGTGCACGGGCTTAGTTGCTCCGTGGCAGGTAGGATCTTCCCAGACCAGGGCTCAAACCCATGTTCCCTGCATTGGCAGGCAGATTCTTAACCACTGCACCACCACGGGAGTCCCAATAAGTGTACTTTTTGAAGATAGTACCTTCCAATTTTTTTCTTTCTCTCCCCCATTCCCTCTCTCCTCCTTTTCTTGCTCTGAGCGCCTGCCCCCCTCTTTCTTTCTTCCCTCTTTTTCTTTTTCCTTTCTCTCTCTTTTCTTGCTTCCTTGCTTTATTTCTTGGCAAGAAAATTCTTCAGATAGAAAGGGAATAGAGTTACAGCATCCCCATCTGTTCCATTCCCAGGGATTATTTAGTTGTCCAAATTTCACCAGCTTCTCTGGATTGCCAGCTGGGCCCCAGTGGCTGCTACCATCCCACCCAGACAGACATTAGGGTTTTTTGGAGTTCTCTGTTTTCCAAACCTAGGCAAACCAAAACAAAACAAAAAAATCCTAGTTCAGTCAAGTCAGGATTTGTTTTTTATATAATTTAATTTAATTTATTTATTAATGTATTTGGCTGTATTGGGTCTTCGTTGCTAGGCACGGGCTTTCTCTAGTTGTGGTGAGCGGGGGCTATTCTTTGCTGCGGTGCACGGACTTCTCATTGCAATGGCTTCTCTTGTTGCAGAGCACGGGCTCTAGGCATGTGGTCTTTAGTAGTTTTGGCATGCAGGCTCAGTAGTTGTGGCACACGGGCTTAGTTGCTCCGCAGCATGTGGGATCTTCCCAGACCAGGGATCGAACCTGTGTCCCCTGCATTGGGAGGCAGATTCTTAACCACTACACCACCAGGGAAGTCCGAGTCAGGATTTTTTTCAAAAAAATTTTTTTACTAAGAAATTTAAAGGAAACCTTAGGAAAAAACAAACCTACAAAAGCATGAAATAGATGTATTTACAGAATGCAGATTCTGTTTTCCAAAATAACTGAGATCTAATTGTAGATTGATTTGTCTATTGTATTTCCTTTTCTCAATCCCATCACTTTTGCATGCTGGACCCTATGACTCAGACTACACTGGGTTAACTAAGTTAGTACTGCTGCTAGGTTTGGTGGGATTCTCAGTTCCCTAAACCTGCCCTCCCATCTTCTCATTGGGTTTAGCCTCCTGGTTTTCTTTTCTGCTCCTGGACTGTTGTCATCCTTGCCAATACCCCCAAACGTTGCCTTCTGAATGAGAAAAATATTTGACACCCCACTTGGTCACAATGGATATTTGGGATTTAGACCAAGCCCCACAACCTTAACTTGCAGATAACATCTCTACCCTTCGTCCTAGCCTCTAGAAAAATAAGTTAGCAAAACTTGCCTCTTGCTCCTGACCCATTTCTGTCCTATTTGATTTGTTCATTCATTGAATATTTATTGAGCACCAGCTTGTGCCAGGCATTGTGCTAGATATTTGACATTGCTTTGTTATATAAATATTGCAAGAATCCTCTTAAGGCTTAGTTCATTCTTTAAACAAACATTTATTGTATGCCTACAATGCACCCTTCCTAGATACTGTGCTAACTGCCAAAGTAGATATTATTATTCCCGTTTTTTTCCTCTGGTGAGACATACAGCTTCCCAAAATCGTTCAGGAAAACAAGTGGCCAAACTAGGATTCCAAACCGTAGTGGGTTTTTTTTTGAAGTTTCTGGTTTATACTTATATTAGATTAAATGGTTTTATAATCCTTTACTATCAGTAAGTTATATTAAAAGAACATATTGATTTCTATTATGCTATCCAGACATACACATTTTAATAAATTGTTTATTTTGGAATAATTTTAGAATTACAGAAAAAGTGCAAAGATAACACACAGAGTTTCTGTATGCCCCTCAGCCTAGTTTCCCCCATCTTACATTACCATGGAACATTTATCAACACTAAGAAATGGGCATTGATACATTGCTAATAACTAAACTTCATATTTTATGTGGGTTTCACCAGTTTATCCATTAATGTCCTCTTTCTGTTCCAGGATACAATTCAGAGTTATCACATTGCATTTGGTTGTCATGTCTCCCCAATGGTCTCTGGTCTGTGACAGTTTCTCAAGTTTTGTTTTTCATGACCTTAACAGTCTCGAGGAGTACTGGCTAGGTATTCTGTAGAATGTACCCCAGTGTGGGTTTGTCTGATGTTTTTCTCACGATTAGATTCTGAGATTATGGATTTTTGAAAGTATATAACAGAGGCGAAGTGCCCTTCTCATCAGATCATACCAGGCGTTACATGACAGCCACATGACATCACTGGTGATATTCACCTTCATCGCTTGGTTAAGGTAGTATTCGCCAGGATTCTTTACTGTCAAGATACTATTTTTACCTTTCGCTACTCTTCTTTGGAAATAAGTCTAGCCTACTCTCAGTGGGAATGGGAATTAAACTCCACCTCCTAAGGAGGAGAGTATCTACACATGTTATTTGAAATTGTTCTGTTAGAAATATTTGTCTGTTCTCCACATTTCTTTAATCACTTTTATATCACTAAGGACCCATGCTAACCTCTGGTCTAAAACCTGTGCTTTTTCTGCTGTACCAGACAAGAAATGACAAAGACCTATACTAAGACATTTGTTTCAGGAAAATTTATTTCAGATTTCAGAGGTTTTTAAAAGGTAGATTTGGGGCTTCCCTGGTGGCGTAGTGGTTGAGAGTCCGCCTGCCGATGCAGGGGACACGGGTTCGTGCCCCGGTCCGGGAAGATCCCACATGCCGCGGAGTGGGTAGGCCCGTGAGCCATGGACGCTGAGCCTGTGCGTCCGGAGCCTGTTGCTCCGCAACGGGAGAGGCCACAACAGTGAGAGGCCCGCGTACCGCAAAATAAATAAATAAATAAATAAAATAAAAAATAAATAAAATAAAAGGTAGATTTGATAAGACTTGGTGACCTTGAATGTGACAGAGTGGTAGAGGAGGGAGTGTTTGAAAACACTCAGATTTTGGTTTGAATGGCTGGAAATAAAATTTTGGTTTGAAATATTAACTAACAAATATGATGATTGGTTGTAGGCTTTGATAAAGCTTAGCTTCTTCAGAGACTGTATTTAGCCTATGTGTTACTGAATGCCCTGTTCTCCCAAGTAAGATCAGAGCAAACTACTACTTTTCTTTCTGACTGAAACACCAGGGCCCCCTAGTGGACAGCCCCCCGGGTCCTGTTTCTTGTCTAAAGGATGCTTGGTTTTGTTTTTTGTTTGGTTGTGAGGTTTTTCCCTAGTTCATTTGCAGAGCAGAGATGCTTGATTCTGTTCTCTGTCTAATAAATTATTACGCCCTTCCCATTTTAAAGTGATCAGTTCACCCCGTGTGACCTCATGTTCCTAAGAGGACAGTTACTCTCTGACAGTTACTCCCATGCTCTCATACTCTAAACCAGAAGGTAGTCGATACTTGTTTTTAACTCATTTATCCTCTTATTCCATCTGGTGCTATATTAATGTTAATTCTTTGTTTCAGAGCCATCATCAACCACTTTAACCCCAAAATTGAATCCTACGCTGCTGTGAATCACATATCCCAACTGTCGGAGGAGCAGGTAAGCCACTACTTTCCTCATAGTGACCCTAGTTTGTGGCTAGCATCAAGCCCTCTCTGATGGCAGAGGGATTCTATGACTGAGCTTCTAATGGGAGTGGCAAGAGCTAGGCTGCTAAGAGGAATTAGTAAGGGATTTGTTGGTAGTACTTTAAATAGAATGATGGCTTCTGTTTTAGTGCCATATGAAGGGTTTGCTTAATTATGTAGAAGATATGTAGGTGAAATTTTGGTGAATTGTTATTTTAGAGTGGGTGATATGGCATTTCTTCTTTTAATTTTAGGCAGAGAGTCATTTTGACTTTTGAAAATAAGAAATGAAAACTTAGCAGTGGTTGAAACTGCCAATTAGAAAAACCCTGAGTTCAGCTTAATTTGAGGCTGTTTGGCTCCTTAAAACATGAGCCCTCCTTGGGGCAGATTTTCCTTAGTAATTGAGTTCTAATTTGCCTTGAGCATTTATTTCAGAGCAGGTTTTTTTGTGATATGGACCAAGTTGGAGATGCAGATAGTGTTGTGTGTTTGTTTTCCTTGAGTCTGGCCTGATTTCCTCTTCTCCCAAAATGCCTGTACTCGGCCCTGCATTATATAAAATTACAGATGAGGCTTTAGCGTAGCATGGTATTGAACTTGATGTTTCAGAATGAGACTCTTGAGTCCTGTTTTTAAAACCACAAAATGAGACATATATTCACACAATCTTCCTTCCTTCCCACCCTACTCCCAAGTTGGAGGGCCTGGGTATTCATGAGGTGAGAGTCCAGATATAGGCTCCAAGCCAATTAAAAAAAAAACACCTATGCTCTGCGCTCTCTTTTTTTGGCCACTGAGCCTCTTGCTGTCAGGGCCAGCCAGCTAGCTGTTGTGTGATTGTGTGTTCAGTGTTCCTAAAAGCTGTTCCGCTCACCAAATGAGGCACCAAGCAAGCCTTTTGCCTAACAGACAGCTTCTCAGTATTCCCACCAGTGGCTCTTTCCTCAGCCAGATGGATAGGACTCAATTAGTCTATCAGTTATTCCCCTTGACATATTTGTTCTCTTTTGTGAGGCCAGCTGTGAGAATCCATCCTCTTATTTAAACCGCTTTGATAAATGGCTTTCATTTTCTTTTTTCCTCTTCTGCCTATGGAGCAGTCCTAAGTCCTGTATAGGACTTTGATGCCAGGGCTCTCTGTGAGGTGCTTCAAGATCCTACCTTTTTCCTGTTGGACCAGTTCAGATCAGTTTTATTATATCATTTTTAAGCAAAAGAATTCAACATCTTGAGTTTTGTATAGTGAAAGAAAGGGTGACTTTCTTACCACAGTGAGCTCTGGTTAGCCTAAAATCTTTAAAAAAAAAAGGAAGACACATTTTCCCAGTCAGCCACGTGCAGTATTCATCCCCCAGCAGCTTGGGAAGGTCAGGCTGAAATCTTCCTACAGCAGTAGCAGCCACAGACCAATAATAAAAATCCATTCTGGCGCATGAGGCAATCTGGAAAAGGATGATTAGCAAGCACGTGTCCTCACCCTTCTCCAACTTCTTTCAAAGTTAAATGAAGTGATGAAAGTGACTCTCAGTAAGAGTCCACAAGCCAGAGATGAGGCAACTTCTATAGAGTGAGAGAGTACACAGCCCTATTTGAGAATGATGAAGGGATAGCACTCTCAAAGATTTATTTTCTTAGTAAATAATTGCATGCCTGCTGTATACAAAGTGTGGTCCTGGGTAGTAGGGATCAGTGGTGAATAATCTAAGTGTAGTCCTTGCCCTCATGGAGTTTTTGTATATTCATTACCTCTCTTAACAACTCTTTTCACTTGGGTAGTGGGGGAAGGGTGATAACTATTCTGGGACCCTTTTCAAAACTGCCCTCAAAATAGTTGTTGCTTCTCTTCCCTAACTGACTCTGAGGGGCAATAAATGACAGCATGAGGGTGCACTTGATTTTATTCTCAGCATATCAGATTAAAAGTATTTTGACTCCTTGTTAATCTCCAACATGTGTTGGAGCACTTCTCTCCCCTCAGTTATGAACATTAATGCTAATGTCACTAATATTAAGTGTATTCACAGCTTCTCAAAGAACTGGCTTTGGGATGCAATAGAGCCTGGTGGTCCAGTGATTTAGACTCCGCGCTTCCAATTCAGGGGGCTTGCGTTCAATCCCTGGTGGGAGAACTAAGATCCCACATGCCACTTGGCCAAAAAAAAAAAAGAAAGAAAAAAAGAAAAATAGGGCCTCAGTTGTTAGCAGCAAACTAAGTAGAAAGAAAAAATCAGGAACTTAATCCCCATCTAGATTCTAAAGTACTCCTAAAGTAAAGCTTAAAGACCATGGATAGACGTTAACTGGGATTTATAGCACTTAGTAAGATAGCAGACAAGAGAGGGCTCTTTGCTAGATCTGCCTGCCTAGACTGCCATTTTCTTCTGGCAAGAGGTTTAGTTCTGGCAACCCCCAGACACATTCTAGTGTGTGTTTGAGGCATTTCAAGATGATATTTGTAAATCCATTATTGCTTAATAAACAAAGCCCAGTCTCTCACACTGGGGTTTCTTTTCAGATGTCCAGAAGATAGATGACATTTTTTATTACTTCTCATTGGCTTCATGGAGGGCAAAGCTTTTTAATCAGTTAATACCCTCAGTGTGACTGAATGGTCATTCATTTTCTAGTGTAATAAACTGCGTGCATTTTTTTTTTTTGCGGTACGCGGGCCTCTCACTGTTGTGGCCTCTCCCGTCGCGGAACACAAGCTCCGGACGCGCAGGCTCAGTGGCCGTGGCTCACGGGCCCAGCCGCTCTGCGGCATGTGGGATCTTCCCAGACCGGGGCACGAACCCGTCTCCCCTGCATCGGCAGGCGGACTCTCAACCACTGCGCCACCAGGGAAGCCCCTGCGTGCATTTTTATTTTGTATACACAGGTGTCATATTTGTCTGGAGTTGATTGTGAAGCTTGCTCATTTTGACTCCTTTTGTGTGTGTGTGGTAAAATCTGCATAAAATTTACCATTTGAGTAGTTTTTAAGTGTACAGTTCAGTGGCATTAAGTGCATTCACATTGTTGTGCAACCATCACTACTGTCCATCTCCAAAACTTTTTCATCATTTCATGCTGAAACCCTAAACCCATTAAACAATGACTCCTCATTTCCTGTACCCCCAGCCCCTGGTAACCACTATTCTACTATTTGTCTCTATGTACCTGACTATTCTAGGCGTCTCACAGAAAGTGGAATCATACAATATTTGTCCTTTTGTATATTGTTTATTTCTCTTAGCAAAATGTCTTCAAGTTTTGTCCATGTTGTAGCATGTATCAGAATTTCATTCCTTTCAAAGCTGAATAATATTCCATTGTATGTGTATAGCACATTTTGTTTATCCTTCTAACCATCGATGGACATTTGGGTTGTTTCCACCTTTTGACTATTGTGAAGAATGCTGCTATGAATGTTGGTGTTTTGAGTCCCTGCTTTCAGTTCTTTTGTGTATATACCCAGAGGTGGGACTGCTGGATCATATGGTAGTTAATTCTATGTTTAATTTTTTGAGAAGCCATCATAGTGTTTCCCACAGTGGCAGCACCATTTTACATTCCAATTTTTCCACATCCTTGTCAACACTGGTTGTTTTCTGATTTTTTTTTTTTTTTTGCGGTACGCGGGCCTCTCACTGCTGTGACCTCTCCCGTTGCGGAGCACAGGCTCCGGACGCGCAGCCTCAGCGGCCATGGCTCACGGGCCCAGCTGCTCTGCGGCATGTGGGATCTTCCCGGACTGGGGCAGGAACCCGTGTCCCCTGCATTGGCAGGCAGACTCTCAACCACTGCGCCACCAGGGAAGCCCATTTTCTGATTTTTTTGATAATAGCCATCCTAATGGGGGTGAAGTAGTGTCTCATTATGGTTCTGATTTTTATTTCCCTAATCATTATTAATGTTGAGCATCTTTTTATGTGTTTACTGGCCATTTGTTTATCTTCTTTGGAGAAATGTCTCTTCAAGCCCCTTGCCCATTTTTTAATTGGGTTGTTTGGATTTTTGTTGTTGAGTTTTAGGAATTCTTTATATATTCTAGATATTTATCCTTCATCAGACATGTGATTTGCAAATATTTTCTCCTATTCTGTGGGTTGCCTTTTTACTATGTTGACAGTGTCCCTTGATGAACAAGTTTTCAATTTTAATGAATTCCTGTTTGTCTGTTCTTTGGTTGCCTGTACTTCTGGTGTCATCATTACTAAATCCAGTGTCATGAAACTTTTCCCCTATGTTTTCTTCTAAGAGTTGTATAGTTTTAGCTGTTACATTTAGGTCTTTGACCTATTTTGAATTAATTTTTTGTATATGGTGTTTGGTAAGGGCACTTTGACCACTTTTTGTATTTCATGTATCTTTATGAATAAAGTTTATAGAGAAGGTACAACTTGCTTTTCCAAGAACTGTGAAACTACTCCCAGTTTATTCCCTACTGGGTTTGCTTGTCTTTAGTACATCTTATAAAAACTGTCCTTCAGGCCCCTTGCCCACCCTCAGCTGAGATTTAGCTCCTTTCTCTTCTCAGTACGGCTTGTTGGTAAGCATCTGTCCCTAGCTGGTAGAATCATTTGGTATGCCCCTATCCCTACCAGTGATACGCACCCTGATTTTTATTCTCTCACGAGGATAGCTGAGTCACACAACCTGTGGCATTTTCATAGGTAAATCCCAACGACCCTTTTGTTTGTACTAAATAAATGTGGAAGGAAGGTATTTAAGAGAAACTCTAGACCCCAGACTAAATCTTGGGTTTGGATGCTTTGAGGATATACTGTCTTGATGATGCAATGCTCCCTGCAGATAAGTATGTTACAATAGAAGAGCTCTTCAGGGGGTTCTCCTCCCTATCCTGTCCTACCCTAAACTCTTATATACTCCCTGTCCTTTATTCCTGCTTTTCAAATTAGGAAAAAGACTTTTTTATTACTGGCTGCATCCTACTAGAATTGAGTCTACACTCAAGAGATCTGTCATGAAATTTTTTGGAATACTGGCTCACAGGTTTTTAACCCAAAGTCCAAGAATAGGCTTTAGAAAGTTACCGCACACTGAAATTGTGTAAAATTATGCATATGTCCTTTTTTTTTTCTTGAAGAGGGCCCATCTTTCTTAAAAGTCTCAGTCAGCCTTTGACCCCTTCAACACATTTCTTTTTAAAGAATCACTGGCTTAGGTGCCTTGAATAGTACCTCATACTTTCCTTGCCCCCAAAGCCATCAGACCTTTGAAAATGCCTATTGAAGATCTTAAGCACCTTTTAGACTATTCACTATTTGTTTTGGTTTGCAAATGCTATGACATTGATTTATATCAGCTCTAACTTCCTTATAGGCAAAAGAGGGATTCATAGCAGAACTTTACAGAAGATTCTCTAGAGCCCTGACTATCTAGATTACATAGTGGCAATTTAGGATTCATGTCAAAACCTTCCCTGAGCACCTGATTCCTTAAGCTTTCAGTCATACTTATGACCAATTTTGTGCCATTGAAATATCCCATTGGAAAACACTTTTACTTTTACTTTCTTCAGCCTTCATTCAGCTATCAGTATTTTAGCATTTAGTGCTTTGTGCTTTAGATTGAGCCAGGCATTTGAGGGATACAGAGGTATGATAAAGGGCCTTTGTTCTCAAAGGATGGACTAAGTGCAAAAGATGGCTTAAGGCAATTTATTATCAATAGCCGACCAGTACTAGCAATAGGATTTGTGTGTTCCTGTTGGAGAAAGATCTCTGCAGGTTGTGGTGGTCAGGAAAGGCCATGTGGAAGAGAGAAGAAGTGAGTTGGGCCTTGAAAGAAGAAGGGTAGGAATTGGATAAATGGAGAGGCACAGATTGTAAAATGTACTCAAAGCCAGGACCTGAAAAGGACAGAAAGAGTGGAGAAGAGTCCCAGAGTTTCTATGCCTTGTCCTTGGGTCCCAGGGCACCCAGGGGCTGGATGCCTTAGAAATATGATTCAGTCATTTAAATTGTTAGCACATCTTCCATAAACCCTAGTGCACTGACTCTCATCCCTGTCCTAATTGTTCTGCCTTTGATTCAGTTCACAAGCGTTCATCTCAAAGGCCTAGTATGAGCCAGCCTCAATGCTACTAGGCATATGATTAGACCTACTGAGCAAACCTATCTCTCTCTTTTTTTGTCCTGGTAAAAAACACATAACAAAATTTATCATCTTAACCAGTCTTAAGTGTACACTACAGTAGTGTTAATATATACATTGTTGTGCAATTTATCATGGGTTCGAGCCCTGGACTGGGAAGATCCCACATGCCACGGAGCAACTAAGCCCATGCACCAGAACTACTGAGCCTATGTTCTAGAGCTCGTGAGCCACAACTCCTGAGCCCACGTGTCACAACTACTGAAGCCTGCACGCCTAGAGCCTGTGCTCCGCAACAAGAGAAGCCACCGCAATGAGAAGCCCATGCACCGCAACAAAGAGTAGCTCCCACTCACCGCAACTAGAGAAAGCCTGCATGCAGCAACAAAGACCCAACACAGCCAAAAATAAATTAATTAATTAATTTAAAAAGAAAACAGAAAACTGAAACTCTGTGTATTGAACAACTCCCCTTTTCCTGCCCTCCACCTTGCCCCTGGCAACTACCATTCTACTTTCTGTTTCTAAACGTGAGCAAACCTATCTGGAAGCTGGTATTCCTTTAAACCAAGTGGCCCAGGGGCTTGCTAAAAATTTTTCATACAAATTTAGGGATTTTCCGGGAAGATCACAAAGGTGGTCTGCTGGCACCCCCATGTGCCACAGGACTATAGGACAGTGTCACCAGATGCCTCCCATTATTTCTTCAAGTCTCCACTCTCACTAAGGCTTTGGATTTTGGTTTCAGAGGAGGCCCTGTATAATGTCATGTTATAAGAGGTATCTTTGAAAGTATTATGATGAAACAGAGAATCATTCATTTGTAGGAATAGGTTAAAGTCAATTAGGGAAACAAAAAATGCTTCACATCTGATTGAGTGAAAGTTGCACTGGAAGCTGAGTATATATTTTCATCTATTAGTCATCTTTCTAACCCTTTTTGCTTTTCTCCTGATCCTAAGATAATAGCCACTATAAATAACTGCTGAGTGTTTAAAGATCCTAACGAAACCTAACTTTATTTTCCCAGAGAACAGTGAGATACTGCTAATAAGAGAAGAGCCCTGGTTTGTGGGGCGAAACATTGTTAGGGTGTCTGGGTGGCACCCGTTACTTGTGAACATGTAGGAGGAAGCACAGAAAGATCTTGGGGAGATATCCTAAAAGCTTCAAGCCTTATGAGGAAAATGGAGCCTGGTACTTCAGCTTTAGAGTTCTTGGCCCTTGGGGTGCTAGTAAATGTTTAATAACTGGTAGCGGGGTGAGTGGTTGGAGGGGGCTGATTTGTAGTGCTAAAGGTGAATGCTCCCACCATGGCTACCAGTGTGAAGCCAAGTGGCTCTCACTGTGCTTGAAAATTTAACAATCATCTCTCACAGGCGAAGCATGTGTTAAGTCAGCTCCAGCATACCACTGGTTGTTGAGGAAGACTGGGAGAAGTGGGTGTGAGGTGGGGCTGTGAGGTGGGGCTTTCTGAGCAGGAGGTGAGTGTGGGTCACTTTCCCCATGGAGCCACCTATATTGCCTCCCAGGGCAATCGAGTCCTCTGAGCAGCCCATTCTGAGAGCCCCTGTGATGTTTTCTCATCTTAAAACAGGGCCTTGGCCACCATGCAAGGCAGCCTTGGCAGAGACATATGCTGGTGAGCTGAGATTTAAGACTCTCACGATAGCCATAACTCAGTTTCCCGTACTTGGCATTGTGGGTTTTTTTGTACAACAGCCTGTAGTTTTGCACTGCCTCTCTATAACACCGAGTGATGGTTGCTGTGGGAACTCTGAGTACGAGCATGTGACACAAGCATTGGCTGTCTGACCCTTCCTCTCTTGGTGTCTTTGTTTAGATTCTGACATTTCAATTGACCTATTTGGCAGGAAAAAGTTTGATATGAGTTATTTGTTCACTGGATTCACCAAAGCAGAAAGACACAAAGTCAGAGGCAGAGAGATTTTCCTACAAGCTGCTAATAAACCTTGGAAATCAACTTTATGTTACATAGGGCATCTTGAGAAGGTCCACTTAAGAAGGTCAGCTGATTATGTGCTGCTAGGATGTCCACTCTCTTACTTGGACCAAGAGGTAGGCTGCACTACCAGAGACAGGGGAGAAAGCTGGATTTTAGCTCCTCTGAATAGGGAAGAAAGTATCTTGGATTTAAAAAAGGACACAAATAGATAAAAGGAAAGGAAAAACTAGGAGTTTCTGAGCTAGGTACTTTTACTTAGGTTATGTAATTAATTCTTTAATCAATTGTTTGAGGTAGGTACAGTTATCCTCATTTTATAGATGACGATGCTAAAGAGACTTAAGTAATTTGTTCAAGATCACACAGCTGTTAATGGTAAAGCCATAGTGTGAATGTAGGTCAGTCTGACATTAAAGTCTGAGCTTTTCATTGGCCAAAGGACCTGAGATAACTGGAGTTTGTCAAGTATCCTGAAGGAAGAGGCAAGTCAGGATAGGAAGGTGCAGGGAGAAGCAGACAGAATGGGGATAACAGGGCTCGTTCCTAAGGGGTGGGGAAAGGTCCTGGTTTGGGAACGGCCCATTCAGTTAAGGAAAAAAAGTACTGAACAGGGACCTGGAGAGTTTGCCTGCCAGTTAGGCAGACATGCCTAAGTAGAGGCTCCTGGCACAGTATGATAACTTTATAAATGAGGGAAAAGTCTCTTTATTCCATACAAGCATGTCAGAAAAGTCAGTATGAGAAATAAAGCTTTTCCACACACCAAAGGAAGATGACGAATTTTTAAAAAGTTCTTATGTACTTATTTCTTTTAAAGATAATATATTTATGTGGGTCAAACCCAAAAAAGTAGCACACTGAATTTTAATTATTTTTAAAGTGGTAGTTCCATTTTGTTTAAAAAAATAAAGGGAAAATTAAGATTCAAAATTAGTGTCCCACAGCCAAGCTAGATGAATGCAGAGGTCATTGGTGAAGAGCTCAGCTTATTATTCAGGTCTGCCACTGTCAGCATTTTCTTCAATTAAGTATGAATTTTGAAATGCCCATCACATAAACTTTCTGGTCTTCCTCAGTCAGGCTTCATTGTTGGTGAAGCTTCATTGGCAGTGCATGAGAGGAGTAGCTTTGGAGCTCGTAGGAACTCCAGTAGTCAGCTTTTCAAGAGGTTACAGGAGACAGCAGCCCTTGCTTTCTTGGTTTAAGCTAAGAAGGACCCTTTATCCCAGTTACTAGATGTACAGGTAGGACTTCACTCTTCAGTTTGTTTATTTATTTATTTGGCTGTGTTGGGTCTTAGTTGCGGCATGCGGGATCTTTCCTTGCGGTGCGTGGGCTTCTCTCTAGTTGTGGCGTGTGGGTTTTCTCTCTCAAGTTGAGGCACGTGGGCTCAGTAGTTGTGGCATGCAGGCTTAGTTGCTCTGTGGCATACGTGATCTTAGTTCCCTCACCAGGGATTGAACCCACGTCCCCTGAATTGGAAGGCGGATTCTTTACCACTGAACCACCAGGGGAAGTCCCTTTAGTTTGTTTTTTTTAGCCACCTCCTTCCTTCCAAATAGATGTTTGTGTACTTTTGTTTTATTTCCATTGCAACCTCTCTCCCAGGAGGTAGCTCAAAACTCTATAAGGTGTGCTTGGAAGAGTATGGTTTGCCACTGTGATAGTAACACTGGAGGCCAGAAGTGTCACTATGCAAACTGTTATCTCTGTTATAAGCTGTGTTAATTGGAAATGTTTTTGCTAAGTACCATAACAGCACTTTGACCTTTCACAGTGACCCAGCTTAAAAAGAAGTTACAGTCTTAAAAATGACCCACCCAGCTAGAAGGGAAACTGTGGATAGCCCACAAATGGGATTTCTGTTAAAGAATTTTGTCTCTTAAGGAGGGATAGATAAGTGAGGCCTGGCAGTGAGGCAGAGACCCCGTATCAGATTGTCAGAGAGACGGTGTTTTCTGTTTCCCTCCCTGAGATGTGATATATTTCCAAGAAAAGAAAGCTCAAGTAGGGAGGACAGAGATCTGCCTCTTGGTTTCAGCTGGGTGGAGTGTCCAGCCTGCAATAAGCCATAGAGAGGGAGAAGGCCTGATGCGATATTTGGTAAACATGTGTGTCATGTTCCCCCACTACCATTATCTTGGCTGCCTCTTGGTGTGATTGCATGCCTTGCTTGTGCCTGGGCATGTTGGATCTGTAATTAGTGCAAAGAAAAGCTTCACAAGCTTCACCCCTGGAAACAAGGGGGTTTCTAGGGCTTCAACCAAATCAAGTCAGGGAGGTGGGGCAACTACCCAGGGAAATTAAAGAAAGTCATTGTCGCCACTCCTTTAACCAACTGATGGCCTTTCACGAATCACCCACTATGAGCTTCATTATCTGGTCAACCTTTCTGAAAGGCAGAGCCAGCCTGTCAGATCAATAAATTTCAGGGCAGTCAAGAGCCCTTTGGTAGCAGGCTTGAAAGACATGGATGGACTGGAGAACTGGCCAACTTAAATTGGTTCTGAAGGTACTTCCCTGGTGGCGCAGTCATTAAGAATCCACCTGCCAATGCAGTAGACACGGGTTCGAGCCCTGGTCCAGGAAGATCCCTCATGCTGTGGAGCAGCTAAGCCTGTGTGCTCAACTACTGAGCCTGTGCTCTAGAGCCCACGAACCACGAACTACTGAGCCCATGTGCCACAACTACTGAAGCCCGCACGCCTCGAGCCCGTGCTCCACAACAAGAGAAGCCACCGCAATGAGAAGCCCGTGCACTGCAATGAAGAGTAGCCCCCCGCTCGCCACAACTAGAGAAAGCCTGTGCGCAGCAAAGAAGACCCAAAGCAGCCTAATTAATTAAAAATTAATTTAATTTAATTAATTTAAAAATTTAAAATTAATTTTAAAAATTGGTTCTGAAATTGAGTTTGGTCCTGAAGTATATGAGAGGAAAATAGAAAGGGGAAAAAAATCTTCTGCATATTATATACAAGTTGGCTGTATAGAGGAAACAGTTATCTTTTAAAAGGCATCATCTTTTTTATCATAAGAGATTTGTGTCCACCTTTTGTATCCTTGTTTCCAAACAATTATATTGGATGATTGTGCCCTGGAGAGATATTCACGTTATCTTGGATAGAAAGTCACTGTAAGCCCCTAGTGGAGGGGAAGGATGCTCACTCAAATGAGGCCTATGAGTTTGTTACCAGGTTACTATTCGTTCTAGCTCCTGTACTGTTGGCTTGTTTTCTTTTTTTCAGCCACTTTGAGCTAAAGTGTTCTGAAAAAGAATCAATTCTTGCCTCCCAAGGAAGTTCTCAGAACCTGCTTTTGTCTAAGAATTCTCTGCTTCTGGGTGTCCTTGGTTCGTGCAGCAAGACAAGGAATGGGTGCCCCAGCTTCACATCCCCCAGATTATTTCTTTTCTGTACAGAAGGACAGAGGTTTCTGCTCTGTGCCAAGCCAGGGGATATAAAAATGCAAACATCATACATGCCCTTGAGGACCTCACAGTATAAGAATCAGGATCACTAATTTCTTGCTTAGACCTTTGCTTCTGTGCCCTCCTGTAGACCTCACTCAGCTGATGTGTTTGGCGTGCTTGTAGCAGCATCCCCCAGCCTTTTATAAACCTAAGAAGGTTTAGGTTTGTAGGTACCCTAGTGAAAAAATACCTCATTATAAATCCGTAAATGGTTGGCTGATAACCCTTATTTGGAGTGAGTTTCCACAAGGAGAGCCATGATCGTCTCATATCTTTCACCCCTGCCTCAGTTTCATAAAAAAGGCAAAAGTGGAACTTTCATTAGATGTCCTTGGTAAAGGTAGGACTCTGTAAGTTCCTGAGCTTGGCAAATGATTGAGTTTGTCAAAGATCCATCTACAGTACACCCACTTAAAGAAACCTCATGTGGCTACTGCCCAGCTGAAAATTATTTCAAACACTGTTGATTGCTACCTGGAGTCCCTTTAATTTGTCAGGGAGGATTGCCAGGGATGGAGAGGTAGGGAGGAGTAGCACAATGAGGGGAATCTTTGGCCTTGTGGAAATACTAGGAACTCCTGGTTTATAGATACTGATATTTCAGTCTGAATCATTCTTTCCCCAACCAAAAATGGAATGGTAAGACCAAAAAAGACATAAGTTTACTGCCATGGCCTACTTTTTTTTTTTTTTTTTGTCTAGTCATGATTTACTGGACTTAACTTTTTACTTAACTTTATTGAGATGTAATTAACATATAATAAAACATATTTGTGTAATCATCAGCATCACAAAGATACAGAACATTTTACTTCCATCACTCATAAAAGTTCTCCTTTACAGTTAGTCTTATCTGCAAATCTGAGCCCTAGGCAACCACTGATGTAATTTCTATCACTATAGATTAGATTTGTCTTTTCTTTTTAAAATTTATTTATTGTTTATTTTGGCTGCACTGGGTCTTAGTTGCAGCACTTGGGATCTTCATTGCAGCACACAGACTTCTTAGTTGCAGCATGGGGGCTTCTTAGTTGTGGCATGCATGCAGGATCTAGTTCCTCGACCAGGGATCGAACCCGGGTGCCTTGCACTGGGAGCATGGAGTCCTACCCAGTGGACCACCAGGGAAGTCCCTAGATTTGTCTTTTATAGAATTTCACATAAACTCTGTTGTGTTTGAGATTCATCCATATTGTGACACTTCTAGCTGTTTACCGAAGAGAAATGAAAATATATGTCCACCCAAAGACTTGTATACAAATAATATTCATAATAGCATTATTCATGATAACCGAAAACTAGAAACAACTAAAACAACCAAAGCAACCAGCAACTGAATGGGTAAACAAAATGTGATACATCCATACATACAATGGAATATTTTTCAGCCATAAAAAGGAATGAAGTACTGATACCTGCTACAACATGGATGATTCTTTTTTTTTTTTTTTTTTTTGCGGTACGCAGGCCTCTCACTGTTGTGGCCTCTCCCGTTGCGGAGCACAGGCTCTGGACGCGCAGGCTCAGCGGCCATGGCTCACGGGCCCAGGCGCTCCACGGCATGTGGGATCTTCCTGGACCAGGGCACGAACCCGTGTCCCCTGCATCAGCAGGTGGACTCTCAACCACTGCGCCACCAGGGAAGCCCTAACATGGATGTTTCTTGAAAACATATGCAAAATGAAGGAAGCCAGTCACAAAAGACTACATGTTGTGTGATTCCATTTATTTAAAATGTCCAGAATAAGCAAATCTATAGAGACAGAAAATAGATTGGTGGTTACCTAAAGCTGGGTTTGGGGAGTAAGTTGGGAAATGACTGCTAATGGTTATGAAGTTGATGAAAATGTTCTAAACTTAGATCATGGTGATAATTGCCCCCTATGTGAATATAGTAAAACCATTGAATTGTACACTTAAAATGATTGAATTTTATGGTATGTAAATTATCTCTCAATAAAGATGTTTTTAAAAAGAAAGAAAAAAGAAACTGCCATACTGTTTTCAAAAGTGGTTGTACCATTTTTAATTCCCACCAACAATGAATAAGAGTTCTAGCTACTCCATATCTTTGTCACACTTGGAATTGTGAGTGTTTTTAATTTTAGCCATTCTAGTGGGTAGGCAGTGCTCTAGTAATACTGCATACATAGTTTTTTAAATTACTGTTAATTTATTTTGTGTGATGTTGAGCAGCGGATCATTTGCCTGTTTTTAAAATTTGATTATTATAATATTTATGAGTTTTTGTATTGATATATTCTGGATGCAAGTCATTTGTCATATATATGTATTGCAAATATTTTCTCCTAGTCAGTTGCTTGTGTTTGCAAGTTATTAATGGTGTTTTCACAGTCCAGAAATTTTAATGAAGACCAACTTTAATTTAATACCATAAAGATGAATTTATTAATTTTTTAACACTTTTTGCTATTGTGTTTTATTTAGTAAATCTTTGTTTACTCCTAGTTGTGAAATTTTTCACCTGTATTTTCTTCCGTAAATTTTATAGTTCTGTCTTTTACATTTAGTTCTATGCTCCACGTCAACTTAATTTTTTGTAAAATGTTTGGTAATGGTAAATGTTCATCCATTTCATGCCCACTCCCCACCCCCTGCCCTGCAATATCCTGTTGTTCCATTGTCATTTGTTGAAAAGACTGTTCTTTCCCCTATTGAAATACCTTGGCACAGTTGTAAAAAAATCAATTCACCATATATATGTGGGTCTATGTCTGAAATATTAGTTCTGTTCCATTGGTCTAATATATGTCTAAATTTATGCCCTACACTGTCTTATTATAGGTCTGTAGTAAATCTTGAAATCAGGTAATATAAGTCCTCTGATTTTGCTCTTTTTAAAAGTTGTTTTGAATATTTGAGGTCTTTTGCATTTCTATACAAAGTGTAAAACTAGCTTGTCCATTTCTACACAAAAAAAAGGCTGCTAAGATTCTTTTTATTTAATATTTATTATTTATTTTTGGCTGCGTTGGGTCTTAGTTGCGGCATGCGGGATCTTTCATTTCAGCATGTGGGCTTCTTCGCTGCAGTGTGTGGGCTTCTCTCTAGTTGTGGTGTGTGGGTTTTCTCTTCTCTAGTTGTGGCGTACAGGCTCCAGGGCGTGCGGGCTCTGTAGTTTGCAGCACGTGGGCTCTCCAGTTGAGGCTCGCGAGCTCAGTACTTGTGGCGCGCGGGCTTAGTTGCCCCATGGCATGTGGGATCTTAGTTCCCTGACCAGGGATGGAACCCACATCCCCTGTATTGCAAGGTGGATTCTTTACCATTGGACCATCAGGGAAGTCCCAAGCCTGCTAAGATTTTGATTGGAATTGAATTAACGCTATAGATCAACTTGGGGGAGAATTGACACTTTAACAATATTATATTCAAATCCATGATCGTAATATACCTGTTTATTTAGATATTTAAAATTTTCTCACCAATATTTTGTAGTTTTTAGCATACTGTTTTGCATCTGTTTTGTTCAATCTATCCATAAATATTTCTTTTTTTTTTTTTTTTTTTTTTGCGGTACGCGGGCCTCTCACTGTTGTGGCCTCTCCCGTTGCGGAGGGCAGGCTCCAGACGTGCAGGCTCAGCGGCCATAGCTCACGGGGCCAGCTGCTCCGCGGCATGTGGGATCTTCCCGGACCGGGTCATGAACCCGTGTCCCCTGCATCAGCAGGCGGAGTCTCAACCACTGCGCCACCAGGGAAGCCCCAGAATTATTTTTAAATTGACCTCTTTTTCTCACAACCTGCATAAATTCATTTTTTTTTTAGAGTCCTTAGAATTTTCTGTGCTCACAATCATATTGTGTACAAGTCAGTTCAGTTTTACTTCTTTCTTTCAAGTCTGTATGGCTTTGATTTCTTTTTCTTTCCTTATTGCACTAGCTAGGACCCCCACTACAGTATTGAAGTGGTCAGAGTAAATATCCTTGACAGATCTTCAGGAGAAAGCATTTGGTCTTTCATCATTAAGTAATGTGTTAGATATAGGTTTTCATAGATTTCTTTATTAGGTTGAGGAAGTACCCTTCTATCCAGAGTTTGCTGAGAGCTTTTATTATGATGAATGTTGAATTTTGCCAGTGTTTTTTCTGTATATATTGAGATGATCGTATGGATTTTCTCTTTTACTCTGTTAATATGGTGGCTGATTTTTATATATTAATCCAACCTTATATTCCTGGGAAAAACCCTTCTTGATCATGATATAGTATTTTATTTTATTTTAATTAATTAATTTATTTAATTTGGGGAGAGCTGTGTTGGGTCTTCATTGCTGCGCAACAGGCTTTCTCTAGTTGCGGCGAGCGGGGGAGAACTACTCTTTGTTGCGGTGTGCGGGCTTCTCATTGTGTTGGCTTCTCTTGTTGCGGAGCCCAGGTACTAGGTGTGCGGGCTTCAGTAGTTGTGGCACGTGGGCTCAGTAGTTGTGGCTCACGGGCTCTAGAGTGCAGTCTCAGTAGTTGTGGCACACGGGCTTAGTTGCTCCACAGCATGTGGGATCTTCCCGGACCAGGGCTAAACCTGTGTCCCCTGCACTGGCAGGCGGCTTCTTACCCACTGTGCCACTGGGGAAGCACATGATATACTATTTATAATATATATTTCAGAATTTGAGTTGCTAATATTTTGCTGATTATTTTTATGTCAGTATTTATGAGGGATATTAGTTCACAGTTTTCTTGTGGTATCTTTGGTTTTGGTATTAGAGTAATGTTGCCTTACAAAATAAGTTAGGGAGTATTCCTTACTCTATTTTTATTTTTTATTTTATTTATTTTTTTGTGGTACGTGGGCCTCTCACCGCTGTGGCCTCTCCCATTGCGGAGCACAGGCTCCAGATGCACAGGCTCAGCGGCCATGGCTCACGGGCCCGGCCGCTCTGCGGCATGTGGGATCTACCCGGACAGGGGCACGAACCCGCGTCCCCCACATCGGCAGGTGGACCCCCAACCACTGCGCCACCAGGGAAGCCCCTTTCCTCTATTTTTAAAGAGTTTGTGAAGAATCACTGTTAGTTCTTGCTTAATGATTAATAGAATTCACCAGTTAAGGCATCTGGACCTGGAATTTTCTTTGTAGGAAGAATTTATTTTTTCTCTTTAATTTTATTTTTTATACATCAGGTTCTCATTAGTTATCCATTTTATACATATTAGTGTATATATGTCAAACCCAATCTCCCAATTCATCACACCACCACCACCACCGCCCCTCCGCCACTATCCCCCCTTGGTGTCCATACATTTGTTCTCTACATCTGTGTCTCAATTTCTGCCCTGCAAACCAGTTCATCTGTACCATTTTTCTAGGTTCCACATATATATGTTAATATACGATATTTGTTTTTCTCTTTCTGACTTACTTCACTCTGTATGACAGTCTCTAGATCCATCCACATCTCTACAAATGACCAATTTCATTCCTTTGTATATATGTACAACAACTTCTTTATCCATTCGTCTGTCCATGGGCATTTAGGTTGCTTCCATGTCCTGACTATTGTAAGTACTGCTGCAATGAACATTGGGGTGTATGTGTGTTTTTGAATTACAGTTTTCTCTGGGTATATGCCCAGTAGTGGGATTGCTGGGTCATATGGTAGTTTATTTTTAGTTTTTTAAGGAACTTCCATACTGTTCTCCATAGTGGCAGTATCAATTTACATTCCCACCAACAGTGCAAGAGGGTTCCCTTTTCTCCACACCCTCTCCAGCATTTATTGTTTGTAGATTTTTTGATGATGGCCATTCTGACTGGTGTGAGGTGGTACCTCATTGTAGTTTTGATTTGCATTTCTCTAATGATTAATGATGTTGAGCATCCTTTCATGTGTTTGTTGGCAATCTGTATATCTTCTTTGGAGAAATGTCTATTTAGGTCTTCTGCCCATTTTTGGATTGGATTGTTTGTTCTTTTGATATTGAGCTGCATGTGCTGCTTATAAATTTTGGAGATTAATCCTTTGTCAGTTGCTTCATTTGCAAATATTTTCTCCCATTCTGAAGGTTGTCTTTTCGTCTTGTTTATGGTTTCCTTTACTGTGCAAAAGCTTTTAAGTTTCATTAGGACCCATTTGTTTATTTTTGTTTTTATTTCCATTTCTCTAGGAGGTGGGTCAAAAAGGATCTTGCTGTGATTTATGTCATAGAGTGTCTGCCTATGTTTTCCTCTAAGAGTTTTATAGTGTCTGCCCTTAGATTTAGGTCTTAAATCCATTTTGAGTTAATTTTTGTGTATGGTGTTAGGGAGTGGTCTAATTTCATTCTTTTACATGTAGCTGTCCAGTTTTCTCAGCACCACTTATTGAAGAAGCTGTCTTTTCTCCTTTGTATATTCTTGCCTCCTTTATCAAAAATAAGGTGACCATATGTGCGTGGGGTTATCTCTCGGCTTTCTATCCTGTTCCATTGATCTATATTTCTGTTTTTGTGCCAGTACCATACTGTCTTGATTACTGTAGCTTTGTAGTATAGTCTGAAGTCTGGGAGCCTGATTCCTCCAGCTCCGTTTTTCTTTAAGATTCCTTTGGCTCTTTGGGGTCTTTTGTGTTTCCATACAAATTTTGAAACTTTTTGTTCTAGTTCTGTGAAAAATGCCAGTGGTAGTTAGGGATTGCATTGAATCTGTAGATTGCTTAGGGTAGTATAGTCATTTTCACAATGTTATTGCTTCCAATCCAAGAACATGGTATATCTCTCCATCTGTTTGTATCATCTTTAATTTCTTTCATCAGTGTCTTACAGTTTTCTGCATACAGGTCTTTTGTCTCCTTAGGTAGGTTTATTGCTAGGTATTTTTTTGTTGCAGTGGTAAGTGGGAGTGTTTCCTTAATTTTCACATTTTTCATCATTAGTGTATAGGAATGCAAGATATTTCTGTGCATTAATTTTGTATCCTGCTACTTTACCAAGTTCACAGATTAGCTCTAGTAGTTTTCTGGTAGCATCTTTAGGGTTCTCTATGTATAGTATCATGTCATCTGAAAACAGTGACAGTTTACTTTTTCTTTTCTGATTTGGATTTCTTTTATTTCTTTTTCTTCTCTGATTTCTGTGGCTAGAACTTCCAAAACTATATTGAATAGTAGTGGTGAGAGTGGACAACCTTGTCTTGTTCCTGATCTTAGAGGAAATGATTTCTAACTGAGTATTTTTTATGATTCCATTTTATGTCCAATATTCTTAGCTATACCTCTTAATTTTTTTTTTTTTTTTTTTGCAGTATGCAGGCCTCTCACTGTTGTTGCCTGTCCCTTTGCGGAGCACAGGCTCCGGATGCGCAGGCTCAGCGGCCATGGCTCACAGGCCCAGCCGCTCCGCGGCATGTGGGATCTTCCCAGACCAGAGCACGAACCCATGTCCCCTGCATTGGCAGGTGGACTCTCAACCACTGCGCCACCAGGGAAGCCCTGTACCTCTTAATTTCATTATTTTAGTCGTTGCTCTAGGTTTTACAATACGCATCTTTAACTTACCACAGTGTACCTTCAAAATGTTACAGGACTTAATGTAATGTATAATAACCTTGCAATAGTGTGTTTCCATTTATCCCCCTCTTGTTCTTTGTACTACTGTTGTCAGACATTTTTCTTCTAGGTTTCTTACGAATTTCACATTAGATTGTTATTATTTTTTGCTTTAAAGAGTCAATTATCTTTTTTCCTAATTTTCAAATTTATGTAAGTTTTTTACACTTATCTGTGTATTTACCATTTCCAGTATTTTTTATTCCTATTTATAGATCCAGATAATATAATTGTCCTTCTACCAGAAGATCTTCTTTAAGCATCTCTTCTAGTTGCAGGACTGTTGGCAACACATTCTCTTAGATTGTTTGTTTGATAAGGTCTTTATTTCACCCTCATTTCAGAAAGATAGTTTTGCTGGATATAGAATTCTGGGCTAACAGTTTTTTTTCTTTTGGCACCGTATCATTCCATTGTTTTCTGGCTTGTATAGTCATTGACAAGAATTGTGTATTTTTATCTTTGCTCCTCTGTACATAATGTGTTTATCCCTCTTCTAGTTGCTTTTAATATTCTGTCTTCAACATTGATTTTCAGCAGTTTTATTGTGATGTGCCTCATACCTTCCATTTTGTTCCTTATTATGTTAATGGTTGTCTTTAAACACTTGAACATAATTATAATAGCTTTTTAAATGTCCTGGCTAATTCCATCGTCTCTTTCATTTCTGGGTCTATTTCTATTCACTGATGTTTCCTTGGTTTTGAGTTACATTTTCCTGCTTCTTGACGTGTCTGATTTTTTTTTTTTTTTGGATGCATTGGGTCTTCGTTGCTGTGCACAGGCTTTCTCTGGTTGTGGCAAGTGGGGGCTACTCTTCGTTGTGGTGCACAGGCTTCTCATTGCCGTGGCTTCTCTTGTTGTGGAGCATGGACTCTAGATGCGTAGGCTTCAGTAGTTGTGGCACATGGTCTCAGTAGTTGTGGCACACGGGGTCTAAAGCGCAGGTTCAGTAGTTGTGGCACACAGGCCTAGTTGCTCCGGGGCCTGTGGGATCTTCCCGGACCAGGGCTCAAACCCATGTCCCCTGCATTGGCTGGCAGATTCTTAACCACTGAGCCACCAGGGAAGCCCAGACATGTCTAATAATTTTTTATTGGATACTGGGCATTGTGAATGTTATATAGTTAAGTGCTGGATTTTGTTATCTTTATTAAATAATGTTGGACTTTATTGAGGAAGGTAAGCAAATTATTTGTGGAACACCAATGTTCTCTTGAAACTCCTTCTTTTCATGTCGTGATCTTTTTTTCCAGTGTTATTGAGATATAATTGACATACAGTACTGTTTAAATTTACCACAGTATCTTTAGTTAACATTAGTCATCTCCTGTAGGTACAAAGGTGGCGGGGAATGGGGTGTTCCTTGATATATAATTGACATATACTACAGTTTAAATTTACCACAGTAACTTTAGTAACATTGGTCATCTCCTATAGGTACAAAGGCAGCAGGGAATGGGGTGTTCCTTGTGATGAAAACTCTTGGGATTTTCTCTCTCAATAATTTCCAAATATACCATACAGCAGTGTTCACCATACCATACAGCATGTAGTACATTACATCTCCAGTACTAATTTATCTTATAATTGGAAGTTTATACCTTTTGACCACCTTCATCCATGAAATTTCTATTTATCTTTGTTAAGGTAGGTTTATAGCGGCCTTTAACTCTAGGGCTAGTTTAGTTCTATAATTAAGGTGTGACTGTTCTGGTGCTTCTTTTGAATGCCATACGTACTCAACAGGTACTTTTCATTCTGCTTAGTCAAAATTCATACACCTCCCAGTCCTGTGTGAGCTCTGGGAATTGTTCAGCTTACACATCCTTAGTCATTTTTTTGTTCGAACTGGTTGAATTTTACCTTATACGTGCGATTCTTATTCAGCAGCAGATTCAGTGGGAACCCTACATAAATTTCTGAAGCTCTGTTCTTTGCCTAACTCTTTTCTTTCTGGTAACCTGCCTCACAAGTGCTAGCCACCTCTGCGTCTCCAAACTCTAGTGTGTCTCCTTTAGATTTTCATGCTCACCTTATATTTTCTTTCTCTCAGAATTCCTGTCCTGAACTGCCTTTTATACAGTGTATGAAAAGAGGTATTTCTTTCCTAGTTTTCAGTTACTCCATCATGAATGGAAGTGGAAGTCCTGAACTGCTTTAAAATATACAGTATACCCTGAGTTACCCAACTAAATTTTTTTAAATTCATATACTTTTCAGAGAAACTTCCCTTGAATTAACTATTCATATGCATTGTCCATTTTACTTCATTCTCTTTCTTCCTTCCTTCCTCCTTTTTCAGTTACTGGAGGAAAGGTTATTTTTTTAAATAAATTTATTTATTTTTGGGTGTGTTGGGTCTTTGTTGCTGTGCGCGGGCTTTCTCTATTTGCGGCGAGCCAGGGCTACTCTTCGTTGCGGTGTGCGGGCTTCTCATTACGGTGGCTTCTCTTTGTTGTGGAGCATGGGCTCTAGGCACGCTGGCTCAGTAGTTGTGGTACACAGGCTTAACTGCTCCGGGGCATGTGGCATCTTCCCAGACCAGGGCTCCAATCCATGTCCCCTGTATTGGCAGGTGGATTTTTAACTGCTGTGCCACCAGGGAAGTCCTAGAGGAGAGTCTTGAGTGGATTTTGGAAACAATATGTTATAGTGAGCATTTTAATATATTTTTAAAGATAATCCACTAAAACATCTCTCTTCCCTTTCCGCATTTTTTCCTTCTATTCTTGGGCCAGAGTCCCAGCCTTATTACATTGATCCTTTACAAAGATTCAACCCTCAACTCTCTTAAAAGAGCAAGAATTGAAACTGAAGCTCTTGGATGGCTGATATTTTGTCCTGATAGCTAACTGTCTTCTTGGTCATCATGACTCTTTTAGGCTATGTCCACCTGGAGAGAATTTTGCAATCTGAATTAGCTGAGTAGGATTAGGTGGTAGGCAAAAGAGAAGAGACTTTGGATTCCTTAATTTTCCCTGTCTTAAGAGATGTGATACTGTTTCAACCAGGCTGCCCATTCACTGGTCAGTTATGCAGCGGACTGCAAACCACACTTAGTTCTACTGGCCCAACTGTTTATATGCTTATATATGTGGGTATGCCCTTACATGGTGGTTTATCTTGATTCCCCATTTGCTTGTTAGCTTCTTAAAGACAGGACTTGGGCTTTAGAAGCCTATAAGAGTGCTGAGAGGGCTTCCCTGGTGGCGCAGTGGTTGAGAGTCCGCCTGCCGATGCAGGGGACACGGGTTCATGCCCCGGTCCAGGAAGATCCCACATGCCGCGAAGTGGCTAGGCCTGTGAGCCATGGCCACTGAGCCTGCACATCCGGAGCCTGTGCTCCGCAACAGGAGAGGCCACAACAGTGAGAGGCCCGCGTACCGCCAAAAAAAAAAAAGAGTGCTGAGAACCGTGCACTGGCTGGGTGTACTGTCTAATTCTAATCTTATCATGAGACTTTCCCACTCCCCCCAACCCCAGGCCGTGTGCAGCTTGCGGGATCTCAGTTCCCTGACCAGGGGCTGAACCCAGGCCACAGCAGTGAAAGCCGAATCCTAACTACTAGACCACCAGGGAACTCCCCTATTGTGCAACCTTGATGAGAGATTCCTTTCCTTTTTGGTTGGGCCTGAGTGTTAATAAATTAGTCCACAAGCATGTTGAATGTTTACTGTTCCTTAGGGCTGTGTTAGGCATTGTGGAAAATCTGTAATGTAAAACTGGGTGCCTTCCTTCAGGGTGCTGAGAATCTAGCTATGATGCAATTTCAGTGAGGCAATCAGTAGTAATAGCATGTTTGTTTCTTCAGGAGAGAGCCTGCCACTCAGCCTGCCTGTACCTGCTAAAGCACAAACCCTAAAGCAGGGTGTTCTTTCCTCCACCAGAAATCCCTCATTGGGAAGCCTGTAGAAGACAGATCTCTTCCAGAAAGTGGGAGAAGGGAAAGGTTGCTCATTTATGGCAGGGGTTGGAATTTCAGGTCCTAAAAAGCAGTTATTCATGGAGTCATTTTAAAATGAAAGAATAATAATAATAACAGGGCTTCCCTGATGGCGCCGTGGTTAAGAATCCGCCTGCCAATGCAGGGGACACAGGTTCAAGCCCTGGTCCGGGAAGATCACACATGCTGCAAAGCAACTAAGCCCATGCGCCACAACTACTGAGCCTGTGCTCTAGAGCCTACAAGCCACAACTCCTGAGCCTGTGCACCACAACTACTGAAGCTCATGCGCCTAGAGCCCGTGCTCCACAACAAGAGAAGCTACTGCAATGAAAAGCCCGTACACCACGACGAAGAGTAACCCCCGCTCACCGCAACTAAAGAAAGCCTGCATGCAGCAACAAAGACCCAATACAGCCAAAAATAAACAAAAAATAAATAAATTAAAAAATAAAATAAACTTATGAAATGATTCTCAACCCAGTGTAAAATTAAAATAATAATAATAACAGTTATGGTTATTACGTACTGCTTGTGTGTCAAGTGGTATACTTGGTGCTTTATATATATTACCATATTTAATCTTCTGTATGATGAACGTTATTATTATCCCTGTTTTACAGATGAGGAAACGGGCTCACCCAGCTCCACTCTGCTGCTAGTATGTGGTAGAGCTAGGGTGAGTCCAGGCAGGCTATTCTAGAGCCATTCTCTTAACTATGTTATTTTGAAAATTAATAGCTGTTGGTTGAGATTCTTTTTCAGGGCCTAGGCACAGCTAGACCCAGACTGTGACCCACCAATGTCTTTAATTGGAGAACATCTTTGCATTGCTTTTTTTTTTGTTTTGGCTGCATTGGGTCTTCATTGCTGCACGTGGGCTTTCTCTAGTTGTGGTGAGCGGGGGCTACTCTTTGCTGCAGTGCACAGGCTTCTCATTGCGGTGGCTTCTCTCGTTGAGGAGCACAGGTTCTAGGGCGCATGGGCTTCAGTAGTTGTGGCTTTTGGGCTCTAGAGCACAGGCTCAGTAGTTGTGGCACACGGGCTTAGTTGCTCTGCGGCATGTGGGATCTTCCCGGATCAGGTTATTGACCCCGTGTCCCCTGCATTGGCAGGTAGATTCTTAACCACTGCCACTAGGGAAGTCCCTGCAGTGCTTCTTGTTTAGCTTTAACTAATCCTGAATTTGGAAGAATAAATATGGATTATGGAGGAAGAAGAATTGGCTTTTTGCTTCTCTATCATCAGAATTCCCCTTACAAGCTGTCCAGCACGTGACCGCCACTTAATTGTGAGAATGCCACTGAAGGGCTGTCCTTAGACTGGTGGGATTGCAAGGTTAGGGAGAGACCTTTACTGCTTCTGGGAGAAAAGAAACACATTAAATACAGTAAACACATAACCAGTTCTGGGGAGGAGCTGCTTTGGGAAAGTAGAGGAAGAGTGAGAGGCCAGCTGAGGTCCTTTCAGAGAAAATGAAAGATTCTAGCAAGCCCACAAGCCCAACAACTGGTGAAAGAAGGGCTGTGCTAGGGTGTAGACTGTTAACCTGATTGATTAGGGAGGGATGTCCGCCTAGGAAGGGCCTTTGAAGTTGCCAGGAAGTCGGAAATTGAGGCGGCAAATTATGGTAAAGCCTGAGGCCTTTAGGTACAAGGGTTCTGGGATATTACCCTCTGCCTAACTACTGCCCTTGCCATGTCCCAGGCCAGTGTTGAGTGTGAGGGAGGCCCAAATGGACATATTCCTAAAGTCTTAAGCTACAGAAAGGAAGATCCCAGACGAGGAGTGTATCCCTAGTGCTCTGAAGTTCCGAATGGGCTGGGGCCCAGACCTGAGCTTAGAATGTTTTCTTCTCTTGGAAATTTAAGAGAAGTGATATGGGCAGGAAATGGCAGGGGCTGGGTGAACACAAGAAAGGGCCAGGGAAGGAGAACATGACCCTGGGCAATGTCTGGACAAGGGGAGAGCTGAGATCATGCACAAAGTCCAGCCAGGCCTCTGGTTTCCTTCCAAGGAGCTGATAGCTCAGGGGCCTTCTCTGCTTTCACCTCCCTGCAAGAAACTGAACTAAGCTCTTACAGGAGAAGCCAACTTTATTGGGAAAGAAAAAATCCCTGTTCTGAGCGATATCTTATACCTTCCAGTCTGCCCTGGCAAGAAGAGAGAAAGCCCAGGTGATCAGGGCGGCCTTGCCTGAGGCTCTCATTGCATCTCTTGATGTGCTGTTTCTTCTTCTCAGGAGTTAGCTTTAGCATGGTATTTGTCTTTTGGCACCTGACAGCCCTTAGGAAAGGCTGAGCCCAGGTTGCTGGGTCATAGCCATTGCTGAAGCTGCCCAGAGTTCAGGGATTGGAAAAGCATGTATTATTTTATTCTGCCTGATTCCTGGGAGCTGGTTCCATCTTGCCTTTTTCTGGAATTTTGCCTTTTTCTGGGCTTGAGCCATTTACTTCTGAGCCAAGACCTTGGCCGTAGATATTTCAGCCACTAGCACAGCCCACGTGCATGAGGGGGCCAGATTACTTTGTGGGTGACTGGCGTTGCTGGGTATTGGTCCTCTTGCCGACAGAGCTGACAAATGGAATTAGAAGCAAAGGAGCTAGCCTATGCTAGAGTCTGTGGGACATAGTTTAGCAAAGTGACCTTGAGGAGTGGGGTGTCTGGAGGAAAAGAGCCTGAATCTGGACCAGACCTTTGACGTAGCTGTCCCTCCCAAACTCAGGAAAACAAGCCTGTGTTCTCCATCCCTACTTTCTCCTCAGGAATTCTTGGCAGGCAGAAGTGTTTGCCACTAGGTGAAGTCTTCTCTGGCACAAGACTGAACTGGTGAAGGGAACAGCCCAGAGGCACCTTTGTACCCCTCAGGAATCCATTCTCAGTCCCTGTGCTCAGTGATGACTCTAGCTTATTCCCTTCACCCCTACGTTCTGTTGGAGCTAAGCCTCCCTCATCACACTCCTTCCTCCCAAGACTCCCAACTGAGCTGGGAGCTCTCCATGACGTCATACACTTCCCTCCCAGGTCAGATCAAATTGCAAAATAGCTCTCACACAGATTGCCACAGTGAAAATTTATTCACTCTCCTGGTCTCTCCTTTCTACCCAGCTCACTTCTTCCAACTTAATGTAGAAGATCTACATCTTCTGATGTAACTAATCATTGTATAACCCAAATATAATTATCTTCAAGCTGACAAGATAGTACTACACTCTCTAAATACTAGTCTGGTCTTGCTAATAATAGACATGATATATACAAAATAGTTTTCATTACAGTGGGCAGCAGGGAGCTGGGCTAGTTCACCTCTAAATATTCGTGATGTAACTGATTGTCCTTGTCTTTGATTTATGGTCTGCTAAGCCGAAGTCGTATCAGGACTGGCTTTGGTAGTCCTTTCCTTCTGGAACCACAGAGATCCAAGGTTCCTGGAATTAGTGGAGGTCTGAATCCACCCCCATAGAAAGCAGAGGCATAGTAGGAGAGGGAGCCCTCATTAGAACAAAAGAGGATGAGATAAGCTCTAGCTTAGTTTAGAAAGTGTCTCCTACACTCCAAGGCTAGGATGCCCGAAAAGTTCCATCCAGGCAATGGATAAGAAGACTGAGTTGGCATTGGGAGATGAAAACAAGTGGCAGATGGTGCTGAGGAGCATCCCAGGACTGAAGAAATGTGGTTCCCAGAAAAGGAAAAGGAAGGAGACATTGGCAAAGTCTTACTCAGCAACTGACAGCCTGGCCAGAGAAAGCTGCAGGATATGGCTGAGAACGCATCTTCAGTATCAGGGATACTGAGGGGCTCCGACACTCACTATTCTGTCACCTCTTCTCATGCTTCTTTACCATACCCACAGTAAACAGCCCTGGTGACCAGGCTGGACTAGTCAGGAAAGGCAGGGGATGGAAGAGATTAGAAACTGGTCCCACCTACCATATAGCATAGGGAACTATATACTCAATATCTTGTAATATCCTATAATGAAAGAGAATGTAAAAAAAAGAATATGTATGTACGTGTGTATATATATATTTTGGCCATGCCACACAGCTTGTGGGATCTTAATTCCCCAACCAGGGCTTGAACCCATGCCCTCGACAGTGAAAGCGTGGAGTTCTAAACACTGGACTGCCAGGGAATTCCCTATATATTTTTATATATATGTATAACTGAATCACTTTGCTGTACACCTGAAACACACACCATTGTAAATCAACTATATTTCAATAAAAATTAAAACAAAAACAAAAACATGGCCCCAGAAACCTGAGGAATCACTCCCCGTGGCCAGGCTTTTTTCAGGGTAATAAGTAGTGAGCAAGGTCTCTTGGGGGTGTTGTCTCAGACTGAATCCAACGCAGTAGGGCAGCAGGAGGGGCGTGGGGGCCAAATGACCTAGGATTCGTGTGGACTAAGCCCCACCTGGCCCTTGACTTCCCCAGGTGCTAGAGGTAGTGCGAGCCAACTATGACACGCTCACACTGAAGCTGCAAGATGGCCTGGACCAGTATGAGCGCTACTCCGAGCAGCACAAGGAAGCCGCCTTCTTCAAAGAGCTGGTGAGTGTGCCCCGCCTCCACCTCTGCCTGTGTCTCTTAAGGGCCCTTTTCCAGCCACTAGGTCCTACTGTGCAGGTGGGCAAAGGCTGATGGAATAAGACTGGAGAGGCCTGCTTGGATTGTGGTTGCAACTTATCTCCCAAAGCAGTCCAGGAAGGACCAGGCAGTGAGAGCCGAAGATATTCCCCAGAGTGCTGGTGCCAGGCTGGGAAGGGTGAGAGGCCTGAGGCAGCAGTGCACACCTCTCCTCTGCAGCCATGGTGACAGCCCTTGCACAGCTCCAGCTGGGCCTGGAGTTTGACGTGTGTTCCCAGTGGCAGCTCTGGCTCATTACTCCTTATCCTGTCCTCAGGGTAACTAATGAGAGTAATTGATTCTTCTCCTCCTTATGTAATCACTTCTTCCTAAGTTCCTAACTGGTTCCTGGTCTGAGTGCCCTTCCAGTCTAGTTTTCCAGTCTTCACTCCCTGCCCCCATTCCCACTTTCCAGTCTGCAGCCCCCTCCCGTGGTCACCTGCAGCCAGTGAACATCTGCTCTGCCTCCTACTCTACCTCCCTGTCAGCATTTCCACAGAACTGGACTTACCCTGTTGGTGGTCCCTGTCCTGTCCTGTGCTCAGAAGATGCTCTCAGGAAAAGCCCAGTCTCCCTGTATTCCTGCCACTCCACCCGCCTGGTTGTGCATGATCATCCTGGCTGGGGGCTGAGACCAGGGCACACAGGCCTGTGTACCGACTTCCCATGTCCTCAGACCTCCCACTTATGGGGCAGAACTTGCATCAGCCCAGCTTTTACTTACCCATGCCCAGTCCATGATGAAGGTGCTAGATTTAGATCACCTGTCTTGTGCTAAACCCAGCCCAACTCTGACCCTGACATGGCATTCCTGGGATTATTGGGTTTCCCCAAGGTGAGGCAGATATACTCTGGACTGAGTTAGTTGGGAACAGGGAAGCCACTAGTGTAATAAGAAGATAGCAGAGTACAGTATTTTTATGGGGTGTTCAGCAAGTTATTGGGAGATGAAGAGGATTGTGGAGGAGAGAGTTCAAGCAGCTCTCTTGAGGCTTCTGGGCACTAGCCTGTGCCTTACTCATTTCTCCTCATATCTGTACCTCTGGCACAGGGAAGCAAAGAGGGTCTGGTTAGGTTTGGAGCTAATGAGCTTGAGCTGCCTGCTGTTTGCCATGCTGCCCGTTCCTCTGCTTCCTGCCTGATGACTTCATTAAGTTTCCCATAGCAAAGCAGAAATTGAAGAAAAGCTCCCTGGGCTTTGGGGCCTAAGACAGATACACATTCTTTTTCTCCTTCCTCCCCTGCTTTGTCTCTCATTCGATGTTCACTTCTATTTCCCATGAATGAATTTCCTTCCAGAGTCTGCTGGATTCCTCTTAGAACCCACTCAGAGCAGGGAGTTTGGCCTTCTGACCCCTTTCCCACAGGTCTTTTCTCCTGCTGACACAGGCGGGACTTCCTGCAAGGTTCTTGGTCTGTGGGTAGAAAGCATGAGCAGTGGGTACATAGCAAGGATACAGCTAGACTTCCCTCTCAAGTGGGGAGGCATCTTTGTGGTATGGAGAGTGCTGGACTAGGAGTTGAGAAACCTGGGTCCTACTTTCACAACTGGGACTCACCGGCTGTATGACCTGATCCTGGCTATTGGCCTCCTTGGATCATACTCCTGCCATCCAATGACAGACAAGGGCTGCATCTCTAAGCGTTCTTTCCAACCCAGAAAAGTAGATAAATACAGAAGGAGATTGAGGAGACTCAAAACACATCCAAAGAGAGGTAGCTCCAGAGCATGAGTCCTCTGGCCTCAGTTTCTCCTCCTCCATTAGACCACTGACCAGATCAGGGCCCCTTCTGCCTGGCCGAGGCAAGGACAAAGGCCTGACCTCAGCCCTCCTTCCCTGTCTGTGCTTGTTTCTACCTCATCAGGTGCTCAGACGCTCTGCTCACATCCACTAGGATTCCTGTCTCTCAACCTCTCTTTTCTTCCGACTATCACGGAATTGTTTGCTCATTTACCTGCAGGGATGATAGATGTTAAGGGTTCATTTCCTAAGAGAGAAACTTCTAGCACTGCATCTTGGCCTTGTGCTTCAGGCACTGCCCTCTGCTGTTTGTAACGGACTCTCTCCTGTTTTCTCTCTGCCTGTGCTCCCCCCCCCCCACCTTCCCTCACCTTTTCCCAGGTTCGATCCATTAGCACCAACGTCCGGAGGAACCTGGCCTTCCACACACTCAGCCAGGAAGTCCTGCTCAAGGAATTCTCCACTATCTCCTGAGGCTGCCATGCATACCTGGGCAGCCACTGACTGCCCCTTACCCATGAGGCTTCCTGGGCTGGAGGCGGGGGCGAGGGTAGAGGGCCTGTTCCCAAAGCTGGAGAAAAACACAGATACCGAGGTCTCTCGGTGAAGGCCGCACTTCAGTGGAGCTCGGACAGCAGGGGCCAGGATGGGCAAGCCAAGGATGATCTTATTTGGGGAGAGGATGGGTGGGCACAGGGAGACACCTTCAGAAATGTGGAGACTTCCAGGGTGGGCTCTCTGAACAACCCCTCATATTTCCAATTGAGATTACAAGTTGTGGCTACTGACTAATTTTCAGGAGCTGTTGGGTAAGCCTTAGGGTGATGCCAACACCTGGGGGGTCAGTGGTTCTCCTAGGCTTCTGAAAACAGACTAACTCTCAGATGTAGGGGGAGCCAGTTCTGCTTCCTTTGTGCCCAGAAATCTGTGTCCCCAGCCCCCACCTGCACTTGACCCTTAGCTCAGGCTTAGGGTGGGGTAGGAATGGGATACGTTTTTTCTATTTTCTGAATCCAGAGCTGACTCCTCTGCTGTCTGACCACCACTTTGTGGATTTGATTCTTGGCAACGGGAGTACCTGTTTGCGTTGCCCTGCCTTCCAGCCCATTGACTCATCAGCACTACAGGGTCACCACCTTAGCTTTTCATTTTCAATCTGGTTTAAATTGTCTTTAGGGTGTGTGTGTGAAATAAACATGGACAGGTTTTCTGGAGCCCTCAGGTGCCTACTTTGCTGGTTCCCTTTCCAGCAGCTTCCCCACCTCCTTAGCTACCCCCTCCTCTGGGAGCCTTTCTTGTGTCTGCTGAGCTCCCCTCCACGTGTTCCTCCCCCTCACCCGGCTGTTGTTTACATCCAGCCTGCGTGAGAATTTCCTCTGGGGAGGAATCTGTTCCTGCTGTGGTCTGGTGCCTGGAAGGGAGAGAACTTGCTGGGGCCAGGCTCTGAAACAGGCCAGGTGAGCATCATGGAGAGGCCGACCTTTGGGAAGTTGGCCTATGGTCCCTTCTCTGGACGGCCTCCTTGGGACTACTACTGTAGGCTTTCCTGCCCCACAGCTGCCTTTGAAGTAGCTGCTGCTCTGAGATCCTCCCTTTCTAAAGCACTTTCTAAAGCCCTCAGGATGGTAGGGGGCAAGCAGCGCAGGAAGAATCTGGGAGTAAGTATCAGAATCCAGCCGTGAGAGCAGGTCTGGGACCTCCCCGGCTGCTGTTCCACTTGGCTTCAAATCTTTTTGGGGTACTCGCCCTCCCTGGGAACCAGAGTTCCGACTCCAACATTGAGCAAATTCCAGAGAATCCACCATCGTGCTGCCATGTATAGTTGTAGATTCTTAAGGTATCAAGGGCAGGGTCATCTCTGATCACTAGATGGCTAGTCCAGCCTGGGGCATTTAGTGTTTTCCACAGTTTTTCCACAGATAAACCCCAGAGGAGCAGGAGCTGGAAGCTGGTGGCAATTTGAAGTTATTAAAAATTGATTTGTATGGGACAGTCTTTTTAGTGTCTTTTCTATTTCCCCTTAATCTCTGTTACCCAGAACCCCTTTCTCAATGACAGAGTTAAGGTAATCTCGGAGGTGCTGGTCTCATCTGGTTAGGGAACCCCTTATATGCTCTGTTTCTCAGTCTCCTGGTCCTAGTGGAAGCCAGTTCAGTTCAGAAGTTGTAGCCTCCCTTGCCTTTTGGGTGGAAGGAAGGAAGAAGAAGAAGATCCCTTTACCTCAAAACTTGGTGTTAAGGAGGCCAGCCAGCCTATTTGGGCTGCTTCTAGATTCCTGCCAGCCTTTCATATGAAGTGAATAAGGGCAGGTCCAGGGCATGAGGCAATAAGCAAAGCACTCCTTGCCCTCCATTTTAAAAGCCCATCTCTTGGCCCATTTACATACATCTATTCTAAGAACTCCCAATAGGAATCCCATCCTTTCTTAGAATTTAACCCCAAAAGGAGCCGTCTATGCCCTGTCCATGCCCCAATGTCTATACCAGGTCTGTGGAGGACCCTCTGGAGTCAGGGAAAAGCCAGGAGTAGGGCATTGCTCCCAAAGATAATCCTTCCTTCGGCTGCTCATCCCCTTCTCATGCCTGAACTCTTACCACAATTCCTGCTGGGTTAATTGAATCAAGTGCTTGTAAATTAATCCAGTTGAAGAGATTAAATGTGCTGGGGTCACTTTAGCTGAAGCTTTCCGTCTCAGCAGGTCACTCCTCCAGAGGAGCCATTGGGCAGGCAGGATTACCTGGGACACTGCCACCATACCATCAAAACACATCAGACATTGCCCCCGCCCCTAATCCTCATGGTGGTTGGGGAGCTCATGGGCTAGGAGCCCAGGAAGGATCGTGGGGGAGGTCAGACTAGTAGGCTCAGTTGTTCAGTAGCCATTCCTGGGAGCTGGAGGTAGGCGAGCTTTGTGCTAGCCGCTAGCTTCAGAAAAAAGAGCTAGTCTAAGGGAAGGGGGCCTCGTAACAAGGGCATTTCTCCCCCACTCTTGCCTGCATCCCCAGACCCCTCAATCATTTCCCAAATCTTCTGGAAAACAGAAGGAATCTAGAACAGGGCAGGTGACAGAAGAGAGCAGGGCAGGAAAGTTGAAAGAAAAAAAAAAGGAACAAAAGAACAAGAAAGTCTTGAGAAACTGACCTGGTTCACTCTTTCTTTTCTTTTTCTTCCCAGTTGGCCAGCGGGGGTCATTAGATCAGGGAAGAAGGCACCTTGAGAGTGAATAGGGCCCAGAGACAGGGTCCTGGAGTGGGTGAGGGTAGGGGTCCTTCCAAGAGAAGAGAAAATTGTAGTCCACTGGCCTGAGATAAGCCTGCGTTAGAGGCTGAGTTGACCTTTGCATCCCTAACCCCCTTCAAGCAGGGTGGGCACTGGTGGGGGCCAAAGAGACTCATACATGGGTGGAGAACAACAGAGAAAATAGGGGCTGACAGGGAGACCGAACAGGGGACTCATACGTACCCGGGCCAGTGCTGAGGGTAGGGGAAGGAGTGCTGAGAATCGGGGGCGGGGATTCCTCCTAGCGGAGCCTTTCTGGCCCTGTTCCCTCCTCCACCCGCAAGACCCGGGACTTCAGGTTTAGGGGGTAGTGTTGCCAGAGAGCTCGTCTCCCTCCCCGCACTTCTCAGCTCACCCTTTCACCGGGTGCCTCCCCCGAACTGCAAAGAGGAGGGGGCGGGGGTAGGGGGAGCCAATCCCGGCAGCGCCAAAGGGGGGAGGTGGCGGTGACAGCCGCGGGGAGGGGGCGGGAGGAGAGGCGGCTCGGCTCCAGCTCCGGGCTCTTCTCCGCTCCACTCTGCCTCCGGCTCTGCGCTCACCTACTGTCCAAGCCTCCCGCTCCTGCCCCAGGATCCCCAGGTGGGCCCTAGACCGCGGCGGTCCCCAGGCTCTTAGCCCAAGCGCTGACTCTCCAGCCACCAGCCCCCGGCAGCGCACTACGCCGCCAGGGGGCGCCGTGTGAGTTCTCTATCCCAGCCACCCGGCGCCCCCTCCCACGGCCCACGTTGGGACGGGAGGGGGGCGCCGGGGGCCATGCGGGGCCAGGGCCGTAAGGAGAGTTTGTCCGATTCCCGAGACCTGGACGGATCCTATGACCAGCTCACGGGTGAGTCAGTGGCTTGGGAATCGGGGGAAGGAGGGTAGATTCCATCCCCCCAGACCCTTAAGCCCCTCTAACCCCTGCCAGGCCCTTACCCACACTCTGACCCATTCCCAGGTACCCTCCCGGCTGTTCTGGGCGGCAGGACACTGAGGTTCAAAGCCTTGGGTCCCGCGGGGGTGGTGGTGGTGGTGGTGGAAGGGTTGGGGGCAGAGCACGTGGGCCGGTGGGGAGAGGCAGCAGGTGTGGGCATGCATGACACAAGGCTAGGAGGGTGTCTATAGTGGGAGGTGTTACGTGCGAGAGCGCCTGTCATTCTTTGTGTCTGTGTGTATATATGTGTGTGCGCCTCCCACAGCTGGTTGCCATGTGCCCTGGGCTTGGTGACAGCCAGGGTGAGTGTGATTGCCTGTGATTGTGCAATTGTATGTCTTGTCAGATGTTTCAGTGAAGTTGTGTAGGACCCTGATTGTACTAATGAAGTTGTTTTAACCAAGTATCTCTGTTCTGTGTGCAACTCTGTGCTTTGAGTGTGTGATTTTCTGTATGAAGAGGCATGTGACTACCAGTATGTGTCAGGTCTTCACTTTATGGTGGTATGTCTCTTTGTAAGACTTTATGACTGTGAACCTCCTGGGACAAGCATGTGTTAAAGTGGGTTGTGTTGTGTTTTAATTGTGAGACTGTGCGGGTTATATTGGTGTTTGATACTGATTGTGTACTTTCACGTGGTGATGTCTGCAGTGGGGCTCTGTGAGTGTCTATGGCATGTCTTACCCTTGCTGCCTCTCTGGCTTCCTGGGGCAGAAGGGGGTCTTTAGTGCACACCACTGCTTCCCTATGTTTTCCACAAATAGCCCCGGTCGACCCAAGGAAGGACTCTGGTGTCCATCTACCCAGCCTGGCTTCCAGGAGCGTCACCAGCTCCTGTGGGGAGGCTTTGGTTAATGCTGGATCAGCACCCCCCCACACACAAAGTATTTAGAGATCATTCTTACAACTGAAGCTCCTTCAACCCCCAACAACCCTCCCAGAACTTCACCCAAACCCAGAGGAAAACAAACCCTCTAGCCTCCCCTCCAGACCCAGAGGTAGAAGCTCTAGGCCTGGGAGGTGCCATGTGGCCTCCCCTTCTAAGTATCCCCCCAAACCACTTTGCTGCTCAGGCATCCTCTCTCTCCCACACTGGGGAGGTATGTGAGACCAGTACATCTGTGCCTGTGCATATTCCTGGGTTTGGTAGGCAGATCCACGTGTTTGTGTGGGTGACTGTGTCACCTTGTGTACATTTCCATATACGTGTGTGTCTCTCATTGTGCAGCCTGCCCAAGAACTCCAACAGAGAATGGGAGTAGGGAGACTGTTTGCCCTGTGTCTGAAACAAGCTGGGGAGGTGAAGGGAGGCCATGATCCTTGTCCTTGTCTTGAGGAGAGTAAGGTTAAGACTTGGGGATGAGGAGAGGACTAGGTTGTAACACCTTGAAAAAGTGTCTCCCTGACTAACACACCCTGGGGAGGTTCTCGTCCCTATGCCCAGACTCCCAGAAGGGGGAGCCCTTCCACTCAGGCAGGCCCCAGATGTGCCCTAGATGTGCCTCAGGCCTGGATGGATTACAAAGGTCCAGGTGACTAGCTCTGCTTTAGACTGTGTTCTCACCAACTCAGGATCCTTGAGAGTAGTAAGGCCCCCAGCGCCCTCATTAGCACCACATTAATCAGTGTTTTCTTCCTGCTTTAACTGATTCTCCCCTTTAGTGGAATCATCTGCTCCCCACTTGGCTATTTGAATCAGAGATTGGGTGGAAGTGGGGAAGCCCTTGTACGGGAAGGTGCAGGAATAGAAGTGTGAATACCAGCTCTGTATGACTTTTGCTCTCTGGGCCTCATTTTTTTCATCTGTAAAATGGGAAATACTACTTCCCACCTGCCTGCCCCCCAAGGGAAATAGAAAGTTCAGATGTTGACAAGCATCAAGAATCGTGTTCCACGTCATCAGCATCCTCGCTGTAGATAGCTCCACACGCGACTTGGGAAGTAGAAATAAGACTACCAGGAGCTCTCCTTTCGAAGGAGGGCTTATCTTACAGCGGGAGATAAATGGGGTTGGGAAGCCGGTGTTAAGGCGGTGGGTGCTCGGAGACGCCTGAGCTGAAGCCGGATGGGGAGTCGTTGTCCGCGGTGCTGAAGCGCTTGCAAGGCGGAAGTGCAGCAGGACCAGCCAAATTCCCAATGTTCCTTCCTTGTGCAGGCGGGATTCCTGGAATCGGACCTGGGGGTATTCTTTGGCTTCAGTCATCCCGGCCTATCAGGCTGACAGGGAGGGGGCGCTAAAGTCATACCTCAGGTCATCCTGGGTTGCCTCAGCCTCTTTCCTTACCCACTCCCACCCCAGGCTCAAAACAAATCTGAGGGGCTTCCCTGGTGGCGCAGTGGTTGAGAGTCCGCCTGCCGATGCAGGGGACACGGGTTCGTGCCCCGATCCGGGAAGATCCCACATGCCGCGGAGCGGCTGCGCCCGTGAGCCGTGGCCGCTGAGCCTGCGCGTCCGGAGCCTGTGCTCCGCAACGGGAGAGGCCACAACAGTGAGAGGCCCGTGTACCGCAAAAAAAAAAAAAAAAAAAAAAAAAAAAATCTGGAGGAGACTTTTAGGAGAAAACAATCTGAACCCCACCCCGCCCCGCCCCGCATCTAGCACCTCCGGGCCCGGCAGGACCTATTGGCAGTGCGGCGAGGTGGGAAAAGGCAGCGATCTGCTGCGGTCCTGTCCAAGCTGGAAGCAAGGAAAGGACTGGAGAAGATGAGGAGAGAGTTGGGACCTGGCTGGCCAAGTCCTGAGCTTGGGTCCCGGCCTGGGATCTCCGGAATTGCGTCCCTCCGGCCATAAATATCGTTCCCGGACTGGCGCGCCCCCGTGTGGTTTTAGAGGAGCCATGCTTGCGGAGCTGATTCCAGATGAGGATGTTGCCAAATCAAGTGGCAAGGTTCCATGGAGTTCAGGGGTGACTCTCGCCTCGTAAATGTAGGATTTTCAGCCAAAAATACGGGATCCCAGTCGGAAGAGTGGGATCCCCATAGGCTCTGTCAGAAGTTTAAAGGCGTTAGTGGGTCCTGGAAGGGTTTACTTTGGGTATAACCAGATAGGGATGAGTCCAGGGCCAGGACTGTGGGTAGGGGGGCTTCTCCTCGATGCATCTGGCTGACAATCGGCATATGAGGGGAGAGTGTGAACCCGCCGCACCAGGACACAGGGACACAAAACAGTTACAAGAAAAAATATTCAGAGACAGAAGACAGACCAGTAGGGGCACGTCCCTGCAGCCCCTTTGTCACTCCAATACACTGGTCAGTTCCTCCTCTTCCCTCCTACTCTCGCGCCCATTGGTCCAGGAAGTATGGAAGTGTGGGGAGTTGCCATGACAACTAGGTCGTCTAAAGCCCTTCGCATCTTTGTGTCAAAATGGGAAGAGGAGGGGTGTGACAGGCAGAGAATGAGGGGATGAAGCGGGGCAATGAAAGATAATGTTCATTCCCTCCCCAGCTCATTTTTCAAAAACCGCGGGTGCCCCCTTCCCCACCGGAAATTCAGAAAATATTCCCAGAGAAGGCTGTGAGGGAGAGTCCGTGCCGCCCCTCCCCCCCGGCCCCGCCCCGCCCGAGTCTGGGAATTTGGGGGGCGGGTGCTTCAGGCGCTGAGGCCAGGGTGAGTTCCCCTCGTGTGGCCGGGAGAAGACGGGAAGCGGACCGAGGCTCTATTGCCTGAGATCCTGGTCCTATGGGTCCGGCCCTCCCGCGCCGCCCACGCAGGGCCGACTCCGTTGGGGGCGGAGATCAGAACGCCCCGGGCCTTGGGGGCGGAGCTTGACCTCTGTGCTCACCGCAGGACCATGAACAGATGCCCCCGCAGGTTCCGGAGCCCGTTGGGGCAGGCAGCGCGATCCCTCTACCAGCTGGTGACTGGGTCGCTGTCGCCAGGTATGAGGAAGGGAGGAAAGGGCTGGACCCCTCAAAAAGTAAGCGAAGTGGGATAGGAGCCTTACAGAGGTGGGGAGAGAAAGGGCCCCTCACAGAGATGGAAGGGGCAGGATCCTTCAAAGAAAAGAGTTTAAAAGGCAAGACTCCAACAGAAGTGGAGCTTGGGATAGGGTCCCTTAACGAGAAGGTGAAGGACATAGGGGTCTTCAAAGAGGAAAGGAGAAGGGGCATCATCGTCCCTCACAATGGTGGAAGAGGGGGCAGGGCTCCTTACTGAGAGCAGAGGTGGGGGCCTCAACAAGGTGGATGTAAGGGGCAAGGCCCCTCACAGGGATGAAGGGAGGAAGCTTGCAGCAGAGCAGGGAAAAGGCAAAGCTCTTTACTGAATTGCTTAGTTTAATGGGATCTTAAGATGACTAGGGGCAGTGTGCAGAAGGAAAAAATCCTGAGGTGGGACTGGACCAACATGAACTCAGCTAGTGAGTTTATGCATGATGGATGGATAGACTTGTGCGGCATAAGGATTGTATGTCACCGTTTTGTCTATCTCTGGGAGTCTGTATTAAGGGGGTTTGTGCCTCAATGGGGTTGTGATCACTGGGGCTGTGCACCCCTAGGGTTACGTATCCCTGGAATTCTGTGACACTAAGACTGCATGTACCTGGAGTTCTATGCTTTAGAGTTGGGTTGGGGGTTCCTGAGTCACACTAAGTTAGCTGTATAGACTTCATAAGGTTGTACCTTGGTGTGGGATTTGTTCAATTTATGACATGGATTGTGGGTGTCATATCATGGCACTGCTGAGATTATGCACACCTCCACTTGGGTTTCCTTAGAGCTGCCTGGGCAGGGCCCACAGAACCCAGCAACTCCTCCCCACCTGACCTGGGGAGACCAAAACATCCTAGCCTGGTGGCATTCTGGGATCTGTAGTTCTCTGGCTGTCTGCACAGTATCCCCTTGAGCCCCTGGAGTATAAGCAGGCCTCTCCTTACAATGTGCTCCCAGAAGGAGAGGAGATGGGGCTGAGCCAAAGCCATGCTTGGATGTCTCTTGGGAAGCATGTGTCCTCCAAGCCCCCTGCTTGGGCCTGTCTCAAGTGACAGATGGCTGGAGCCAGGCGGGGCCAGCTCTCAATCATAGCAGGCATGACTTCCAGGCCCTAAAATAGCCCCAGGGCCTAAGGAGATCATTAATTACCTGATGCAGCTGGGGGCTGCTCTGTCTTCTGGCCTGCTTGGGGATGGAGTGGGGCTGGAGGGCTGACAGAAGGGTCTTTACTGGTTGGGTTCTTCACTAGGGGAGCAAGGGCAGACGGGAAAGTGGGACAGTTACATACTATGGGCCCCCTTCATTAGGCAGTATTTCTCTGGGTTTGAACTTCGGGAGGTAAATAACTAAATGATAGGTGTATCTCCGTGGTGAGATTTGAGGGATCTAAGGGAGGGCTCACTTAATGCTTCAAGATAGTTTTCCCTTCAGCCTTCACTATGCCTGAAGTATTTTCATTAAGACTTCACTCCTCTGGGTGAAGAGCAAGGTGGCACAGGGATGCTTGGGGAGGACAGACCTGGGCAACTTTCTCACAGAGCCCAGAGACTTGAGAGGTCTCTGAGTGGGGGTGGGGGGTGGGGAGAGAGCCTGAAAAACAACTTGCTCTTTCACTTCTATCAGATCCTCTCACCAGAGGCCTGGTTGATTTAGGACTTGAGTCCTGTGAGGCTGGGTCAAGGTCTCTGAAGGTTGAGGGTGAGGGTGAGAGAAGGAAGAGGAGGATCTGCAGACAGGGCAACCGGCTAAACGGTTGTCAATCTGTCCATCTGTGAATCAGCAGCAGAGAGCAAGGAGATGCTGCTGTTCTGCCTCTTTCCAATCAAATAGCCTGGCTTGGCATTCAAGGCTCCATGGAATCTGCCCCTTTCTGGTCTTATCACTCATATCTACCCCAATACCAACTAAGCTGCAGTCACTCAGGATTCCTTGACACCTCCACACACGTTGGAGAGACAGCCTGAGGGAGCTGGCAGATCACTGGTTCTGGTTCAAGTCTCCATCTATCCTTTATCATCTGTGTTATCTTGGGACAATCACTTCTCTGAGCTTCAGTTCCTTCATCTGCAAAATGGGTATACTGCTACTCAATCTGACCATTTCAGCTGTAAACAGGAATAATAGACCCTACCCCTCAGGTCTATTATGAGGACTAAATTAGATAACATGTGTAAAGTATCAAGGACACAAAACATGCTCAATAAATGTTGGTCCCTTTGTTAAGGCAGACTGTTGACAGTTTAGCCATCCTTTAAGAACCAGCTCAAAAAATACCCTCTCCAGGTTTTTCCTGGGCTCCCAGTTAGAAGACTAGAGCTCATTTCATGGCCTGCTTTGAACAGTTCCTACCACATAGTAGGCACACAACAAATATTTTTTGAATGAGTAGATACCTTATAGTTCTGTCAGTGGGCTGTCTCTCCCTGCCCAGGAGAGCCAGAACCCTGTTTGGTTCACCTTTGTTCCACAGGCACCAGCTCAGAGCCTGGCATTCAATTTGTATAGGTGCAATTTTTTAACATCTTTGCCCTCTAGGAGCTTGGAATCTAATTGAGGAAACAGGACTGATCCAGAAAGACCTGAGTTCAAATTTGCAACATCTCCTCTTAGCTAGGTGACCTTGAGCAAGTTCCTTTACCTCTCTGGGCCTCATTTACCTCATCAGTGAAATGGACACAATACTTTTCACTCTGCCTACCTCATGGGGTCGTCATGAGAAGACATGGAAATAACAGTGTTTGTGGAAATGCTTTGTAAATTGCTAAGATATGTAAGGGGGGAATATAATATTATTAATAGTGGCAGTAAACAATTATAAGCAATTACTCTGTGCTAGGAATTATTCTAACAGCTTTCCGTGTATTAGTTCATTTAGGAGGGCCTAGCAACCATATGAGGTAGGAAACCGTGGCACAGAGAGATTAAGAACTTTCCCAGTTAATTCCAAGGGGCAGAGCTGGGATTTGAACCCAGGGAGTCTGGCACCCTGGCCCACACTGTTACCTACCATGCTATGCTGCCTCCTTTTACTGTTCCCACTGATAACATTACAGACTTAGGTGCTGAGTTTTGAGGGCCCAATGGGCTACCGTAGAATTTCAGGTAGCTGGGAGCCTGCTGAGGGCTGGAGGCTCTGAAGGGAAGGGAATTTAAGCTGTCTCTAAAGGACAGGTAAGAACTGTAGGATAGGAGAGCAAAAGGGAGTTCATTCCAGGCAGAGGGAGTAGCAGGAGCAAAGCCACAGAGATAGCACTGGGTTTGGTGTGTTTGGGGGACAGTGAGGAGGCGAAACTGGCTCAAAAAAACGTATCTGCCGATGAGGGTGCGGGAAGGGTATTAAATCCCAGGCATGGATTTTGGACGGTGAGAGGGAGATGCTTGCTCATTTCATCTGTAAACCTGTAACCTCCAAAGGTGTGAGAAGCCAAAAACAGTCCCTGAGTTGACTTCTTCCTGGGGGAGAGAGGGGGGACAAGCAGAGGACCAAGCCTGCCGGAGGCATACCCTCCTTCCCAAGGATGTTGGAAGGGTCGGTGGAGAGGGAAGGGGTAAGATACGGTGTGAGATGAATGCCTGACCCCCCAGTGGTGGCCATGTAGAACTGCAGATCCGTGAACCTCAAATGAAGCAGTAGGGACTAGCCCCCATCCCCACCCCCACCCCACAATTGAGGCTGAAACACATCCCAGAGCTGGACGAGGTGGCAAGGGTCCCTTGGGTTAATCCCCCTAAACTGGGCCTCCGGTGTGAGCAAGCCGTCTATGAAAGGAGCCAGTGTAGCGTGGTGGTTTAGAGCACAGGCTGAGTCAGGCTGGGTTAAAATTGAGCTCTGACACTTATTGATCTTGGAGATTTTCTTAAGCTACTTTTGTCTAGTTTTCCCACCCATAACGTGGGGATAACAGTACCTCCTTCATAGGCTTATTGTGAAAATTCAATGTGATAATGTCTGTAAGCACATAGCACATTATCTAGCACATACTGAGTGCTCAATCCCTAGCCAGCTGTGGCAGTAACCCAGAGGCTCTTATCTTCTGGCTCCCTGGTTCTGCAAGCCTCTCCCCACCCCACTACAGACACCACCGCCGCCATCACCACCACTTTGAGGGAGACTGGAAGACGGGGGAGGGGCTCCAGGAATACAGCGGGGCTGTGTGGCTCCCTTGGAAGGTTCAGATTTCCCTCCTACTCTGGGTTTCTCCATCAGCTCAGTAAAGATTCCCAAGGAACAGGGAGGGTTTTGGCAGCTCCTGGGTGAGGCCCCTGCCAGGTGGAAAGGAAGAGCACGTCCCTCCTCTCCCAAGGAGCTTGATTCTCTGGGTCCCAAAGGCAGCTGCAATAAGTCCCCTCCCCAAAGGGTCATGATAGGGCTAAGGGGCTGTTTTCCTGCCCAGGCTACTGGACCTAATCCTCCCTCCCTTGGGCCTCAGTTTCCCTGTGGCCTGTGGGAAGAGAGTGCTTCCCGCCTCTCAGTCTCCATGACAACCGCAATCGATGGTGGTGGTGTCCTCCTGACTGGAGAGGTCACCACCTTTTCCTCCCTTATATTCTCATACACTTTCATGCAGATACAATTACACAACCACCACAGACCCATACTCCTAATTATATGACACATCCATACTACCCATCTTCAGACCCACATGCCACAACCCTGCTAAAATACAGATACCTCACACCCCATACACACTCAGAAATACTCCAATACACTCTCACACACACACCCCACAGACACCCAGGTTACATACCCATATACACCACACACACCGCTAAGACAGGTGCACAACCATGTGTAAACACACACACAGACACACGTAAGAGGAGGTACACATACTCTCCATACACATACAGGAATATACACACAAGAAAACACTCAGACACCCATAACATATTCTGACCCACACATCTATTACTTATGCATGGGCAGCTCCTAGTTTCACACACACACACACACACACACCCTGCCCTTCCCTGCCTTCTCTCTAAGCACAGGTCTTCCCTCTGCCCCCTCTCTTTGGTACAGAGTAGCCACAGGCTGTCTGAGGGAAGCTGTCTCAGGGGCAGAGGCAGGGCACTGCCCCCCTTCTGTGGTCTGGCCTGGCCCGTAGCCTTCACACCAAAAGCTCTGGAGGAGATACCAATCCATAGGCAGGAGTGGCCCCGTGAAGAGGAAGAGGCTGTGGCTTGGAGGCTGTGGCTGGGAGGCCTGTGGGGAGGCGGGGGGAGGGGGAGAGGGAGGAGATCCGGGGAGCGAGAGGGGGAGGGAGACTGCGGGCAGTCCTACTCAGGCTGGGGAGCCTGAGGGGGAGGAAGTGTGAGTAGGGAGGGCCAGCCTCAGCCTGTGGGGCCATGCCCCCGGCCCACCATGAACCTGGAAGGGCTGGAGATGGTCGCTGTGCTTGTGGTCCTCGCCCTGTTTGTCAAGGTGCTGGAGCAGTTTGGCCTCTTTGAGCCTGTCTCCTTGGAAGGTAACCCAGGTGTCTGGGCATGTCTGGCCCGCTGGCTAGAAGGACAGTGGCCCGCAGGGTTGGGGAGAAGATTACTCTGACTTTATGACTGGGGTGAGGGCTGCAGGGGTAAGCAGGTTAGTGATGGGATGGGACATCTGGGGGAGGGGAGTTGGGGGAACAGGACATCTGGGAGAGGCAAAGAGGGGGACTCAAGGAGTGGACCTGGGGGGGAGGCGAGGAGGGAATCTGGGGGATTGGGTGTCTGAGGGAGGTGAGAGAGGGCCAGGAGCCAGGGAGGTGATGAGGGGGTACAGCATGGGGGGACTGGGATTGAGGATAAGGGGAAACTGGGGGGAATGAGGAAAAGTCTGGAGACAGGCAGGGGTATCTGGAATAGAGGAAGGAGGTTCCAGGGGTCCTGAGATAACACCAGACTTCTGGGGAGTCCCTTTTGGGGCCAGGGACCCACAACGGCTCTGAAGATGTGTGTGACTCACCACACCTCCATCCTTGCAGGCGTGGGTTACAGGGTGTGTGTGGACTCAGTGTGTGAGAGATACAGGGGGTGTGGCTGTGTGTTCATGTGTGTGAGAAAGGACAAAACGTATGACTACTTGAAGCTGTGTATGTGACAGGGGTGTGATTTACTGTGTCTGAGTGACAGAGTGTGTCGCTTTATGAGATGGCAGATGTGACTGTGCCTGAGGGGCATGGAGTGTGCGGCTGAGCCTCTTTAGGCATCTGATTGTGTGTGTGGCTATTCCCAGAGTTCCCTGATGTTATACCAGCTCCATACCCAAGGCTAGGGATGGGGTGGGTTCTGCAGGGACAGGAGTGGGATCACTGTGAATGAGACATTCATAGACAAATCTGGTAGGAGAGTGAGGGGTGGATCGGATCAGGGACCCTGCCTCCCAAGCCGCCTTGCCTCTCCCAGGTCCTCTCAGGATCTAAGGGCAGAATGGGCTCCAGAGTCTAGAGTGGGAAGTGGGAAGGCAATTCTCCACCCAACCCGAAAGTCAGGTGGGGAGAGTGATACTGGAGGTAGAGAGAGGAACATGTTCTGCCTCCCCAGGGAGTTTTAGCCTCTCCCTCTTCTTCATGCCGAGACCTGTGCAGCTCCATAGCATGGCTACAGGAAAACAGGCAAGAACCATGATAAGAGGACTGCAGGGTAGACACCTGGGAGAACTGAAAAAATGTGAAAGGAGCTAGGGAAGAAGGTCCGTGAATTGCCTGCTCTAGAATTCCGTAAGAGCAGAAAACTCCTAGTCTACCCTCCATCCTCTGCTGCATTTATTGGGGTGGGGTGGGGTGGGTCGCAGGGATTGGTCCTAGATGAACTGGGATTCATCCAGTCCTGAAAAGATGAAGTCAGTCGGGCTCTAACTTTCCATCCCCTTTAGACTATTGGTGAGAAGGGGGGAGGCATCCTGTCTGCTGAAGGCACCCCCTTTCTCTTCCCACCTTCAGAGGAGCCAAGAGGAGACTGAGTCCTTGGAGCAGGCAGGGGACCAGATGGGGGGATGTGTGAAGAGGGGGAGGTTGGGAGAGGCGGGGGGAGCCAACCCCCAGTCCAGAGGCTACTACACCACCAGAGGCTCCAGGCACAATCGGCTTCGGGAAACCAAAGTCCAGGCTAATGGAGCCCTGGGCCAGAGGCCAGGCCGCCGTCGATCCCTCACCCAGCTCACTGCCTCCCTCCCACCTCTCCATAGCTCCTGGGGAGAGAGGACAAATGGGAGGGAGAGGAGGCGCTGACTTCAAGCATTTCCCTTCTGGGAGCACAGCATCTTCCTGAGGGTGGAGCCGGCTTGGAAGGCAGGGCCTGCAAGGGAGCTGGGGTGCCAATCTACAACTAAAGGAAATTGGGCCCCTCCAGGAATGGACTGAGGCCAGCTTCAGTCAGTATGCCAGATCCAGTGAGCTCTGGCCCTCGAGTCTGGAGGTGGGTGCAGCCAGGAGACAGACACACAACAGGAACTTGGAGGGTCTCCCTGGCATACAATTAGAGCCGTAGGACACATGTGTAAATAAGAGGAAGTGAGGGGAACTGTGATCAGTGGGCTCTGGGTAGTCCCACATTACAACAAAATACTCATCTCCAAGGTCTGTCATTGCCTGAAAGTTTGCTATCATTTCACCTTCAAAGAGTAAGCCATACTGGAAAAGACTGGGAAGGGACACACTTTTAGGGTGGATGAGTTCTCTGAGAACTCTGTTCTGCTGGCGGGAAGATTCTAGGTGCCTTGGAATGAGGGGTTATAGGCAAGAAAGGTGGGGGTGTACCCAGGGCAAATGCAGGTTCTGTGGGTGAGGTGCAGTCTTAGGTATCTGGGTGCCATGGGCACCTAGGTCACAATATGATATGGGCATGTGTGTGGTGACCTTGATATGTCATGGTGACCACACTGTGATGTGATGTCCCAGGGTCATTGTGTGTTCTTGTGTGGTTTGATCATGCTGTGTGTAAGATGGCCTGTATGGTTCCTAATGTATGTCTGTCATGTTTTTCCCAGGTCAGTCACATTTGTATATGTTTGTATTAAGAAGTACTAGGTCAAAGTGTGTATGTCTGTGTGTGTGTGTGCATGTGTTGGGAGGCCACTGGGTATGAATGAGGTACTAGGTATCAAGCGGTCCTTGTGTGGCATCCATCACTCTGATTTATCATACTATGTATACACACCTGTCACTGTGTGTGTGTGAGAGAGGCAGGCAGCCCCCGGGTTGGACATCACCCTCAGAGGTCCAGCTGTAGCACTGGAGCCAAGGACACTGGGTCAACAAAGACCGAGGCCAATGCTACTTCCTCCCCCCACCCCCGGCCACCTCGCTGTTCCCAGCTGTGTCCCTTTATACAAGGTGCAGAGCCACCTTGGTGGACTTTCCATGCCTGTGAAACCCACTGGACTCCCCTAACCGGCCCCAGCTACTCTCACCATTACCCACCCCCCATATTCCCCCAACACCCGCCCCCAGCCAGGGTTGATTTGTGACGGTGGGGAGGGTACAAGGAACAGAGGGACAGTGGGGTTAATGTACCTTCCTGGGGTCTTCTCTCTTCCCAGGCCACCCTCCAGGGCCCACTAAAAAAGCGCTGAAGCAGCGGTTCCTCAAGCTGCTGCCTTGCTGCGGGCCCCAAGCCCTGCCCTCAGTCAGTGAAAGCAAGTGCCTCTCCTGTGCTTCCGGGGGTGGGGCCCGTATGTGTCGGGGTGTGACCGATGTGAGGGGAGCCGGCCTGCGTGAGTGTGTGTGGGCGTGACCAATGTGGCGGAGGTGGGCTGGGCACTGACTAACCAGGAGTGTGAGGGGGCGTAGCTACGCAGCGCAGAGCGGAATGTGTGGGCGTGGTCAGCTTGGAGGCGGGGCCTGAGTGTGTGGGCCATCTGGGTGTGCGAAATGGGCAGGATCTGGGTGTTTGGGCGTGGTCAGTGTGACAGGCTGAGGCCACTCTGAGCCTGTGTGAGCGTGGCCAGTGTGGCAGGGGTGGGACTAGGCGGCTGTGAGGGTCTGTGCGTGGCTTAGCTGGGGTTAGTGTCTGGCCGCCCTCCCCGCCCCTGGGCATGTTTTGGGCCTTGAGATGTAGGTCATCAATGCCTTGACTAGATGGATGCAAGTGTAATGATGGAGCCCGCCTTCCTCCAGATGCCAGGATACTTGAGTTTCCTAGTACCAGCCTGGTCCCCAGTTGAGTGACCTCGCTTTGTCTGTAGGCCTCCGTTTCCTCATTTGGGCTTTGCCCACCTCACAGGATTATACATACTGCATCTTTGCAAGCTATAAAGGCCCGGTTTGTACTCATTATTTGAGAAGGTCGTTGTGTTTGATTCTGCTGGGTCCCACAATGGGGGTCGATTCGGAAAAAGGGCAGGGGGATGTGCGCGGGGTCCGATTCGTGTGTGTCTGTGCTCATTCGTTACGTGTGCCTCTGTGCGCGTGGGGGGCTGGGGTGTGTGCACTGTAACACGCAGGTCTGTGAGATTTGCTGTGAGTGTGAGGGGCGAGGTGTGTGCAGCTGGCCGGGTCCTCCGCTTTCTCGGTGACAGTTCGCTCCCTTCAGCATTAGCCGCCCCAGCCTCCCTCCGCCCCCACAGACCCCGCCCGCTGGACCCAGGTGACTTACTCTCCTGGTGGGGGCGGGGGCGGGGGACTTCGGGAGCCTGGGGTGGGGGCACCTGCCTGGGGAATGGATGTTGGGAACAGGGGCGGGGCTGATACGGGGCCAGGGGTGGTGGCCTTCTCTAAGGCACACTAGTGCTGTGGCAGGAGTGGGGTGTGGAGGGGGCTTGGCTGGAGCTGGGCGGGGCATGGCTCGGGCATGGCTGGGATAGGCGGGGCTTGGCTGGAGGGAAGGATCTGGGCGGGGCAAGGGTGAGACCGGGCGGATCTGAGTTGGTAAGGGGAGGCCCAGAGCTCGAACCCTCAGAAGCCCCCTCTCCAACCCAATTTTCCTACTCCTGGCCTTCTGGGACAAAGACTGGGCTGGGGGCCTTACCCTCCAACCATGGATCAAGGGCCCAGGGGCCAGCGCTGACTCAGACCCCGGGCTCTGGGGCCAGGCCTGGCCTTGGCCTGGGCCCGCTGATATACCTCGAAGCCGACCAGCATCTTCTTGGCTCTGGGTCCGGGGAACCGGCAGGCTGGTCTCCGGCGTCGGATATGGGGGGGATGGATGGTTCAGTGATTTTGAAGAGGGGTCGTGGGGGACAGGCCTGAGGCGCGGCTGTCTCCCCCAACCGCCCCCACCCCGCAGACAGCGTGGAGGATGAGTTTGAACTGTCCACCGTGTGTCACCGGCCCGAGGGTCTGGAGCAGCTGCAGGAGCAAACCAAGTTCACGCGCAAAGAGCTACAGGTCCTGTACCGGGGTTTCAAAAACGTGAGTGCAAAGCAGAACCAAACTGGGGAGGGGCAGGGCCTATCCAGGACTTTTCTGAAAGGTTGGCCTGGAGGCTTTGAGGAGTGACAGGGGAGGGGAGGAGAAGGGACAGCTCCCCTTCCACCACAGACCAAACTTCTAGGTTCCTGCTGGTTTGAGAAGGGGCGGAGCCTGTAGATTGGTCTGTCAGTTCTGTGTTTTTTATTTGTGCGCTTGGGAGAAGTCTTTCCTCCAGGAGAAGAGCTATATGGTGAGCCCCCTGGAGACACGAAGATTTCCCCTCTCTCTGGGAGTCTCTGGACAGGGAGGGGTGGGTGGGAACCTGGGGGGGGAGGGGCGGTGAGTGGAAGGGGGTTTTGTCTCTTCCTTCAGTCTGGTTTCCTTCCCTACGCTACCCCCAGGAATGTCCCAGCGGAATTGTCAATGAGGAGAACTTCAAGCAGATTTATTCCCAGTTCTTTCCTCAAGGAGGTGAGGGGACAAGTCCTGAGAAGAAGCAGCTGTCCATCTCTAGGCTGACTTGGGGAGAGGGCTGGAAATGCCAAGTGAATGGGGTTTGAGGAGCCCCACAGAGGTAGGGAGGTAGGAAGTCCTCTCCTGTCTGGAAGCCAAGCTTACTCATCCACACTTATCCTGCAGACTCCAGCACATATGCCACTTTTCTCTTCAATGCCTTTGACACCAACCATGATGGCTCAGTCAGTTTTGAGGTGAGCTGGAGACTGTGGGCCAGGGAAGCATGTTTCCTGGGGCTTCAGGGCCAGGCCAGACCCAGAGAGAGGGTTGGGTGAAAGGTATCAGAAGACCCATTTTCCCCTGCCTCCTTCCTAGGACTTTGTGGCTGGTTTGTCAGTGATTCTTCGGGGAACCACAGATGACAGGCTGAACTGGGCTTTCAACCTGTATGACCTCAACAAGGATGGCTGCATCACCAAGGAGGTACAAGGCAACTGAACAGCTGGAGGGGTTGTATGTGTGTGGGGAGGTGTAAAGGGCCCATAGGAGGGAAATGTGACCCACATATACATCACCAGCAAGGGGTGGGGTCTGCCCTAGGCTCTAGGCCTTCTAGTTTGGAGGCTGGAGGCTCTGAGGAGGGATCCTCTTCTCTCTCGGCCTAACAGGAAATGCTTGATATCATGAAGTCCATCTATGACATGATGGGCAAGTATACATATCCTGCACTCCGGGAGGAGGCCCCAAGGGAACACGTGGAGAGCTTCTTCCAGGTGCCTGGGACTGGGTAGGCTGGGTTTTAGAGTGAAGGGAAGGAGGTGAGGTCGCAGAAGGGAACTTACCCGAGTTCTGCCTGCCTCTCTCTTGTCATTCCTTCTGTTTTCCCTACCTGACTACTTTTTTGCAGAAGATGGACAGGAACAAAGATGGCGTGGTGACTATTGAGGAATTCATTGAATCTTGTCAAAAGGTACAGGGCCCTGCCCTCTACATTTCCCTGGTTTGGACTCAGGGCCTGATTCAATGATGTAAGAGAAGGCTCCTTTGGGCAGAGTACTATTTCCCTAACTCACCGCTACCTCTGAATCTTTTTCCTTCATAACTTGGGGAGGCCTGTCCCTTCCCCACCTCTCTGGGTGTCTCCTTCCTCACTGCCTCTCTCTGTCTCTGAATGTCCCCATTTCTGAGTCAGTGTCCTTCTCCCTGTCTCTGATAAGCTCTTTTTCTTTCTCTCCAATCTGCCTCTCTCCCACCATGGCTACAGGACGAGAACATCATGAGGTCCATGCAGCTCTTTGACAATGTCATCTAGCTCCCCAGGAGAGGGGGGTCAGTTGTCCTGGGGGGACCATGCTGTAGCCCTAGTCCAGGTGGACCTCACCCTTCTCTTCCCAGGTCTGTCCTCATCCTAGCTCTACCCTGGGGGCTATAGGAATCCAAGAGCCTGGGGATTCAGTGGTTCAGATTGCTGGAGCTGAGGGGGCTATAGAATGGGCAGAGTGTATCTGTGGGGTGTTCCCAACTCCCAACAGCTCCCCCTTCCTGCCTGAAACTCAGTGCTGAGGGTGCCCCTGCTATAGGAATTGAGTGGTCCTCCCCCTTCCACCCCCACTTGAGAAACCACAATGCTAGACAAAATGTCTCCTGCTATGGTGCTTCCCCCATCCCTGATCTCATAACCATTTCCCCTAAGACCCCCTTATCAGAAAGGCTGTTCTGTCATTGGCACTGACTGGCCTTTCAGACCAGGGCCTTTGAGAGCCCTGTAGGAGATGGACAAGAATGTAGAGGGAGTAATCTTGGGCCTGAGCCAGTGCTTAGGTCCTAGGAGGTAGCTGGGTTAGAGAACAGAAGGGCCTGGGGATTATCAGTGAGAGCATGCCAGGCTATAGCTTTCAGCTCTACAGGTCTGCCATTCAAAGCTGTCAGAATATGAATTTCCAGGCTCTTCAGAAGACCTTGTTTCCTTGGAAATACCCCAGAAAATTTCCAAGTATCCCAGGAGAGTCTGGGATCCTGGTGTTTGGCTCATTCCCTCCTCTCCTCCCTTCCTGTTTGTGTAGTGGTGGTGGCAGCGGGGGGAAGATAGGTGGGAGCTGTCTTGGCTGATACCTGCCAAAGTTTCAGCCTACCCTCTTTGATGGCTACAACTTAAGTTTTCATTTGCCATTTCCTCTCGACTTGGAGGCACAGAGTAAGTCAGGGACAACACAGTGGATGCCTTAGAAGAAAAAGGAAGGAAGGAGGCAGGCATAGATTTGAACCCAGTGTGGGGGCATTTATTAGACTCTGTGATATACCCAGGCTCTATTCCTGCCCCCCAACATAGCCTCCTAATTGCCTACCCAGAGTCTCCTCTTGCTCTATTCAATCTACCCAGAGATGCCCCTGAGCACACCTTGAAGGCAGGAACCATAGGACCCAGGTCCCACCTCACTGTCAGCACCCCTGCCGTGCCGCCACCCCTTAATATATCTGCTTGTCCCGTTTAGCACACTCTCCCAGTCAGCTGTGATCTGAGGGGAGGGTCCCAGGGAGCCCCCTTTCCTATCAGAACACTGTTGACTGCTTTGCATTTTTGGTTCCTCTGTAATTTTTGTAAAATAAGAAGTACACCGGATCCAATAAAACACAATGGCTATGCACAGGCTCTGTCTGCCTTTTTGTCTCTCCTACCCCGCACATAACTCACAACCCGTAATTCATACAGCCTTTTGGATTCCAGAGAAAATGCTTCCTTTCCTATATGGCCAACTCTTGGCAGGAGATCAAGACACAGGTTCTGGAAGGGTTGGAAACCTACTGGACCTCAGAGAGGCCCCCGAATCTCCCTCGCACATCCTTAGAGGAGACAAGGAAGAGAAAGGTGATTGATGTCCTGAAGACTATGCCAAGCAAGCTGTCTTTTGGCTAAACATTCTTACAAGTCAAATCCAGAATTTCTAATTTACAGACATCTTCGTTAATTTCAAAGTGTTTTCTTTTGAGAGGGGAATTCCCTTTAGTTTCTAATGAAAGTTCCTTTGTATAAACATCCCAACCTTGCCTCTAGTACAGAGGTACATTTGTGTCTATACTGCAGCCAAGAATGATGGGGGAGCAGATGAAGTGGACCCAGGGCAGGTCCCCGTGGAGCAGGTGACACAAAGGGTAATAGAAACTTCCTGTGCGGGGTGGGAACCTTTCTTTGTTCTGCTCCTGGAGAGGGGCCGCCAATGGTAAGTTCCTCTCATCCTTTCTCTAGGGCACCATTATGTGGTGATTAAGCTTCACTATCCATAGGAGGGGGATCAGGCCTTCTCTCCCAACACTGTACATGTTGACAAGGTCAAGGGAAGGGTATGGGTGTCCAAGAAACAAAAACTTACTTCCAGAGTCCATCATTTTGTCATCTGGTTTCACTGCTCACATCATCACACAACTGTCTGCTCCTTAGGTCCTTGGGTTTCTTTGGGTCACAACCCCTCTGAAGGATCTAATTAAAGTTGTGGGCCCACTGTCTAGGAAAAAAAAAAAACCCAACACACTTTTCCATATATTTTTGTGTCCCTGAAGCCCATCCATGGGCCCTAAGTTAAGAACCTGTGATCTAGTCTACCTCTCAGCCTTCCATTGTACAGAAGAAGAAAAAGGCCCAAAGAGCGGAGAGGACTTGCTCAAGGTCACCTGGTGAGTTTATACGAGGATTGATACTTGATTGATACGACTAGACCCAATCCCCCAAGTCTCTGTTCAGGGTGGCATTGGGGCACAGTAAAAATTTGTGTGTGAAAGATGGATGCTGTGCATGTCATGCATAATCCGGACAAGGTGACACTGTGACAGGCTCTCATGTTGCCCTATACTTTTCCTTCATGGCACTTCTCAGTTTGTAACTGTATATTTAAGTATATTTATTTGAGTGATTGTCTTTTCCGATACACTAAGCTCCTGAGGGCTCCTTGAATGCCCAGACTAGGTTTTTTTTCCCCCTCCCCATCCTATCCTGGGGCCTGGCACATAATAGGCATTCCATAATTGTATGAATAACTGTAAGATTTGGATAAGTGGACATGGTGAGTGTATGTATATAACTGGGTTAGGTATGGGGACAGTCTATATTTTAGGGTAGATCCAAGCTTAAGGGAAATTGAAGTCTGAAGCTGAGAATTTCTAGGAAATGAGAAGTACCCCAGAATTTCTAGGAAATCAGAAAAAAACAGGAGGTTGGCATTCTGATCATTTTTTTCTGGCCACTGGTTGGATTCTGAATGTTGTTAGCTGCCCCATCTCAAAACACTCTTCTTTATTGCCTTCCAGTATTTCATACTCTCCTGGTTTTCCTTTTACCTTTCTGGCCATCCCTTCTCATCCCTCCCTTGATGATTCATCCTTCTCAACTGGAATATTAAACATTGGGCCCCACAGCTGAGACCTGAGCCTCTTTTCCATATCACATCCAATCCCATGGCTTTAAACACTATCTGTATGCAGGCGACTCCTAAGTTTTTATCCCCAGAATTCTCCTCTGAGTTCCAAGACCCATATATCCAATATCCATGTGGATCTGTAATGGTCATACTTAACATGTTCAAAATGGAGCTTTGATTCATGCCTTCCCAGTCCTCGCCATCTCAATAAACCAACTACCTAGTTGCTCAGGTCAAAATGTAAGAGTCTTCCTTTCTTCCTCTCACTCACTCTTCCTCTACTCCCCTTTAATTCATCACCAATCCTGGGGAATTCCCTGGGGGTGGGGGTCCAGTGGTTAGGACTCGGTGCTTTCACTGACCAGGGCCAGGTTCAATCCCTGGATCCCTGGTTGGGGAACTAAGATCCTGCAAGCTGTGTGGTGGGGCTGGAAAAAAAAAAATCACTAATTCCGCCATCAAAGGTGCACCATCTCTCTCCATTGCTGTTCCTAGTCTAAGCCACTATCATTGCTTAACTAGATTATTACTTATTCATCCATCTGAAGAAGACCCTTCCTTGCTGTGGTTACTCTTCATCATATCACTAGATTTCCTTCCTTCATAGCACTTATCACAAACTGAGTTCCTGTGTGTGTACTGAATTTGTTACTGTTTCCACAAGCAGAATGTAAGCTCTGTGAGAGCAGGACCCTATCTTGTTCATTCCTCAAATGTTTATCGTAGGCCTACTAGGCTCTGATTCCTGTTGTAGGTGCTGGGTGGGTGGAGGTGTGGTACAGAGTGAAAGTGTGTGGCAAGAATTGCCCTTCAAGTTTGAGAAGTACAGATACGGAAGGTGCATCTTGCCTGGGTCATAGACCCTAGAGTGTTGGCTATGGAGAGTAGATGAAATTGTGGCTGATGACTTGCTAGAAGTTGCCACAGTGTAAAGTGTGAAGCAGAGAGGAGAGTGTCATGAGACTGAGGGCTGGGGTCAGCTGGAATGACAGCTCCCAAATCCCCCAAAGGACCACAATATCCAGTGAAGCTGCTATGGCCCCCAACTGTCATCACAGGAGGTCCCCTAAGAAAATACTTGCTCCTAACCCCCATCTTAACACTCCATGATTAAAAAGAAGAGGGACTGTAAGAGTCCATGGAGCTACAAGTTGGGCTACCGCTGGAGGAGTCTAATATGAGATTCCAGTGGAAGATGGACAATGCTAAGTCTTAATAATCAGAATGAGACTGAGATGCTTATTTCACATTTATACCTCACATGTAGCCACAGATCTCTCAGCCAACAAGTGCATTATGACAGAACCAAAGGGAGCCCTGAGAACATATAGCAAGGGGACCCAAGCCCATCTAGGGCCCAGGGAAGGCTTCCACAAGGAAATGATGTTTATGCTGAAGCCCAAGGGGTCCCACTTCTCCTTTACACACACTTCATACTCCCCATTCCCAAACAGGCCAGGCCTTTTCGCCCCTTCCTACATTTGTACTCTACTTGCCTAGAGTGCTCTCTTCTCTTCCCCCCTATTCAACCTGGCTAACTCCTATTTAACCTTTATGACCCAGATCGAAAGTGAAGCCATGGCCGCTGCCTCTCCCCAAAGGAAGATGAAGTTGGCCCCTCCTCTGAACTCCCACAACACTTGGGTACACCGTGTGGGTATTATGTGTGTACTCGCTAGTCTGCACCACCATGCTGTGAGCTCATAGTGGCCCAAGAGGCCAGTACGGGGCAAGCTCAATAGGTGTCAGCTGAATGAAGGAATGTAGGAATGATTTAATTTTTAAAAGGGGTTAGCGCCAAGCTGGAGGTAGGGGGAAATGTTTCACGGCAGAGGAGTGAGCTGAGCTTCCTGGAATGTTGTCTTTATAGAACCGAGCCTGGGTCGGGCTGATGTAATGAACCAACCTGTCAGAAGAATCTCAGTAGAAAGTAGGTCAGTTTCTTCCTGTCTCTTTAAGAACTAGAGGCTTGATTTCCGCGCCTGCGCATTGAGAGAGTAAACACCTCTCTTTTTCACCCACCCCCGCCCTATCCACATCCTTATTGCCCCAACCCAGCCTCCTCCCATTCTCCCCTTCTTCGGGTGGGGTAATGGTCCGTTCCAGGGAGTCTGGCTCGTTCTGGAGGGTGGCGAGCATACAAATGGTACATTTCACTGCCTTCATTACCTTCCGCTTTTCGCGGCTTGTCTGTTCTACTTCCCCCTACCGAATGAAGCTCAATAGGCTGGCCCAAAAGAAGGCGGGGGAGTCGGGTTGAGGGGACCGGTCTGAGCCGGTCTCCGGCGCAGGCGCACTGCGGATAAACAGGAAGCGGGAGGTAGGGGCAGCTGCAGAGGAGATCCAGGAGCTTCGGGAGGAGGCAGCGGGAGTACGAGGATTATCGGAAGGGCAGCAGAAGCTAACTGAGAACGAGAAAAGGAGCCTTGGCCATCTGCCTCCAGGGAACGAGAGGTCGCAGCCTCGCTCTCTGCTTTGGCTTCCGGCTCCCCAGCTAAGGCTGAGGCTGCGGCTGACAAAGGGCTCGCGCTGGTGCCGCCGCCCTTCTCATCCGGGCATTAGGGTCCCTGCGGAGAGGGAGGGGGAAGGGCAGAGGGGGAGGGGAAAGAGCGGAGGGGCGCGCGCTTAAAGCCGAGGCCCTTTCTGGGGCTCTCCGGGCCGGCGGCCCTACGGACGGAGGCCGAGGAAGATCTGCAGAGGTGGCGGCGGCCGGGGGCAGGAGGATGGTGCAGAAGGAGAGCCAGGCGGCGCTGGAGGAGCGGGAGAGTGAGCTCAACTCCAACCCTGCCGCCTCCGCGGGCGCATCGTTGGAGCCGCAGGCAGCTCCAGCCCCTGGAGAAGACAACCCAGCCGGGGCCGGGGGAGCAGCGGTGGCCGGGGCGGCAGGAGGGGCTCGGAGGTTCCTCTGTGGCGTGGTGGAAGGTGAGCGTTGTGGCGCGGGCTGGGCAAGAGCGTCCTCACTCCCTCTCCACCCCAGTAGTAATACGTTCTTTCCTTTTTGCGGGGGCAGGGGGCTCTAAAAGGGGGTTATTCCCTTGGGTCTGAAATTTGACCCTGCTGAAATGAGGGAAGAGGCGAGAGGATGGGCAGGTCTTTTTTCGCGTTCTGAAACGGCGTCGAATTCCCTCCTGGCTATTAACAAGCCTGACCCCACCCGCCTCGGGCTTGGAGCCAGGCATGCTCCAATGGAAGCGGTGTAAGGAGCCTAGTCTTAGGCTCTGAGTTTTACGTCTTTGTACCTTGGTATGTTGTTCTCTAGGGTGGTTTGTGTTCAAATGGAGAGAGGTGTGTAGTTTTGTTGTCCCCACCCTTTAGAAAAAAGACTACCCGTACAGGTGTGCTAGTTGTATTTCTGGAGTGAAGAGAAGCACTGTCGTCTTACAGTTTTACAAATTCCTTTTTGCTTAGAATTTTTGTTTGTTCTTGTGTTTTTTTGTTTGTACTTGTGTTTTTGTTTGTTTTTTTGCTGGCCAGTCCCGAACCCCCCACCTTTTGAAGATTGATTTGCAGCCTAGAAAATTGCCCTTTGCCAACTACTCTGCCTTGTCTCTGAGGGATGAAGCTTTGACTTTAATAGTATCTGAGATACGGAATTTTAGTGACTGCAGAAGAGGTGTAAAAGTTCCCTTCTCACTTCCTTCCCATTTCCATTTAAAAGGAATGATGGACTTTTTTGGTGGTTGGGGAAAATGACCAGAAGATTGTATCACAGTTCATGAATGTAATGAACAAGTGTTCGGCTGTGCATTCTAAGCTAAGCATGAATCAGTTTCATTATTGCTCTTTCCTGGAGTACAGCATGTATTTGAACTTTCTGAAGTATTTTGGCTGACCCAGGGTTTCTTAGCTGTATACTTTATTAGTTCTCCCCTATATGTGGTGTGCATAGGAGTAACACTGTAGAAAATACTGGTCTTTATGAAAAAAACAGAAAGATGTGGAAAAGGAAAGAAGGATTGTCCTCTTGGTTGAGAGCTTTGGTACTCACGGAGTATTCATTTGAAAGATGGGTGGTGGTTATGCTATATTAGATAAAGTTTGATTGTAGGAGAGAACAGACTAATTGGCAGCTACCATAAGGAATGAAACGATTCAGCAAAGTTAACTGTCTTGCAGAATTTTCGGGAAAACAGAATGGAAAACTAACTGTGTATTTGACTGGAGTCAGTGTTTATGAAAACATGATTGCTTTGTTTGATTTATCCATTGATGTATATATAGAGCTAGAATCTGTGCTTTGTTATGTAAGATCTTGGGGTGGAGGGTGGGAAAGGAGTGCTGGGGGATTAGAAATTTTAGAGCTAGACTAAAGTGAATCTAAGGAAACTTGCCTGTCCATTACACCTTCAGTAATTATGGAGAAAACTTAGTTGTGGTTTAGATCAGTTGGTTTGTTTTTCAAAATAGTATTAAAAGGGAACTAGTTTACTTAGAATTGTCTTATCTGTCATCTTTTCTCCTTCCAATTCCCTAGTATGTTTTCTTGGTGACTGAGCACCTGATATTTTTTTGGTGTTTGTTTTGCTTTTCTTTCCCTCACAAACCTTTGTTGATTTTATTTATTTATTTATTATTTTTGAGGTTAATTTGTGCTTTTATTTGCCAGTATAATTTAACTACAGTGGCCTGCAAACTTTTTTGATCTAAAAAGTACATTTTACATCACAATCCAACAAATGCACACACATATATAATATGTATACATATATAAAAGTGAAACAAAAGTTTTGCTAAAAACATCTACCCTGAGTGTTAATTCTTTTTTTTTTTAAGACTTTTTTTTAAACCAAGTATGAACTGCACTGACACATCATAATCACCAAAGCCCCCAGTTCATTTTAGGTTCAGTTTAATGAAGTGAATAGTGTTGCACGTTCTATGGACAGACCTTTGTTGATTTTAACTCATGTGTAACAGCACTGCTTCCTCTTTGCGGTGCCAATTAACTAAAACCATGAACCTTACTCTGAAAGAGCAAAGTTAGGATTCCTGAAGATTAAAGTGTTAGTCACTTGAAAAAAATTTTTTTTTCATGTTGAAGCAGCTCTAAAGGAAAGTTTAATGCCTACTACTTAAGAGAAAAATGATAATGCAGAGTGTTGTAGGAAAGCTATAAAGACTTGTGAAATTTACCTAATACTTTAAATCACCTGTAAGAGAGTAACCATTGAATTGTCCAGATTGAAAGTGCCACAGTTTCATGTATTAGTATGTAACGAATTTTTCTTTGGCCTGTCATTGTCTTTGTGGTGCAGAGTAACCATTCTATCTAGAGTGGAGCTTATTACTGTTCAGAAATTTTGGTTTTTGAGTTAATTTCTTAAACTGTGTGTGTGTGTGTGTGTACGTAAGGAACATTATGTGTTCAAAACACAATTTGAACCATTTTTATGATACTCCAGGGAGGTTGTCCTTATCTCTTGCAGATGATTAGACTGAGGCAGGTGGAAAATAAAGGTTAGGCAAGCTGTAAGGTGTGATTAGCACAAGCCACAGCTCAAAATACCAGTTTGGTGCTTATACCACTACTTAAGTCATCATTCTGCAGTTCTGTTTCTTGCAGTGTGCATTACTATTGCTTTGCCCCCATCTAGGATACTCTGGAGTGAGTCACGTTCTTGAATTTTCAGTTGTTCATATACATTTGCTCTGGAATTGAGATTGCTTGAGAGTTTCCTGTTTGGGCCAGTTCCAATGTTGAATTTGTTGAGTGTAGTTTAAGGCATTTTTTGGGTCCCTTTTATAATTTTGGGAACCAAAAAAAAAAAAAGCCATCATAAAATTAGATGAATCAGATTCTTTTCTAATTCTGTCCCTGGTTTTTTCCCTACCTTACTTGTTTTCACCCCTTCCTCCTCTAAAAGTGGTTTAACTCCCCTTCTAGGTAGTAATTGTTATTATTAGCAGTTTGTGGTTACTTTGCTTCCCCTTTCCCCACTGTAAGATTGAGATAATCTTTTTAAAAGTTAGATTTAAATATATTTAGTCTTTTTTGGCAGTGAAAAGAGATGATGTTTAGTTATTTTTAGATGACTTTATCACATAAATAATGTGTTCATGGTAGAAAAATCAGAAAATTTACCTAAGCAAAAAGGGAATTAAAATCACTGTAAAATATCACCCCAAAATACCTTAATGTTTTACTAAACATCCTTCAGATCTTTGTATATTGTACATATTTTTTACAAAGTGGTATTGTATGTATTGTAACCTGCTTTTCTCAGTAGATAGTTTATCACATTCTTATAATTTCATTCTTACTTTGGATCTAGGATTTTATGGAAGACCATGGGTTATGGAGCAGAGAAAAGAACTCTTTAGAAGGTAATTTTTTTATTATGTGAAGGAGAGTCTTAATTAACATTTCCTTTTTTTTTTTTTTTAACATTTCCTTTTGTTTGAGGAAATACACTGAATAGGCCAGGTGCAGTTTGATGATTTCTCAGTTGCAGAAGTTACTTTACCTTGGTCTTTTTCCTCTTCTTCACCTAAGGCGGTGGTTCTCAAACTTTCCTGGGAAAGCTGGATAGGTTTTGGGCTCATCTGTCTTACTCAGAACTGTTGTATTTTTATTTAAGACTGTTTATAATATGTTGACATTCCTTATAATATTTAATTTTTTACAACTCCACCGGATTACAAAAAAGTTAAAAGCTACTGCCCCAGAATATTAGCTTTTTAAGAGACGGAGCTGCTCCAAGAAAAGGAAAAAAAGTGAGATTTACAGGTTATACATGTTGCCTGTTTATATACATGTAATTTTTTCTCCTCTTAAGGCTCCAGAAATGGGAATTAAATACATATCTGTATGCTCCAAAAGATGACTACAAACATAGGATGTTTTGGCGAGAGATGTATTCAGTGGAGGAAGCTGGTAATCTTTTTCTTTTTAATCCATAAATTCTGAGTACATGAAGAAAACAGCTATATTTTAAATGTAGTTGTACAAGAATTAAGTATTTCACTTTGTAGGTAGTTTTCTTTTATATGGTTACTCTGTGTGTTAGTGCATATTGAAAGAGTAACTCTAACAATGTGTAGCCATGGTGTGATTTACAGGTATGCCAGTCTGACTTCACCTGTTCTGTGGTCATAAATTGTGCTTTTTAACTTCTGCCAGTGGACTAAACAGTGGGCCATTAGACAAAGAGGTGCTGAAGCAGGGCTAGGCCTAGGGCAAGGCAAGTGAGGGGCCTGCCGGCAGTGCAAATTTTAAAGGACTCCAAAAATCAGTAATCAAGTTAAATAATACTTTATTATCCATTTTTTAAACCAGAACTAATGCAAAAAATCCACGAACAAAATACCAAAATTTTAAATAAAGATAGGGTTAGTACTACTGATCCTTTTGCTTCAGGCTCAAGTATGGCTTGGTCTTGACCACTTGATTTCTGTTACTGGTCCTGTCTTTATTTAAAATGAAGAAGGGCCTCACCTTAGTCTGGGCCTATACTGAAGTGAAAAGCCATCCTGAACTATCCTTGTTACATGTGTTCTTATGTCGAGTTAGTTACATAAAGTTCATAAATAAGAGAAGTAAATTAGACAAGTGGTGCTTTTCTTTGGGGACTTGAGTGAATGGGGGAACATTTTCATACCTTGAATTAAATGGTAGCTAACAAGATATCTGGTTACAGAGCCCAGTCAAGGCACTGAAGGCAGAAAGTTTTCTTAAAATATGAAGAGCAATTAAAACTCGATCTAGTGTTGTTGTTTACTACTCTATATAACTTAAGTGTCTTCAACTTGATTATTTTCTGGTGATGCTGGTAATGAAATTTAATATGATCAAAATATAGTCAAATGACTATCTTGAGATACCACTGAAAGTTATTTAAAGATATATCGTGTGGTATGGAATAGTCAATTTACTTAGGAATTATGGAATTATGACATTATGGAATGTCAATTTACTTAGGAAAATTGTCTTTCACATTTTAGAGACTTAAAACTGTGATGAATATTTTTCTTGTAGTTACAAAAATGTCAAGATTGTTAAGGCCATCACTTAACCCGGGTTCTTAAGAACACATTTTTTCTTTTTTTCCAAATTATAAAGTTGCTATATGTAGATGTATTTATTTAGGAATTCCAGTTGTACAGAGACAGCAAAAACAAAAGCATACCTCTGAAATACTATAGGAAATAAAAATGTTTTGTATTCAGTAAGAGAATTGATGCTTAATTCAGTATTTTTGAGAAATGGCAATGCTTTTATTGAGTTCAGGGTGACGTTAAATCTCATCAGGTTTGTGCCATTACGTATTGTCACATTGGACCTGACAATTTTGTAGAATTTAAGGGACTTTTTTTTTTCCTTGACTCATTGAAAATTGGAGAAAATAACCTTCAGTTTGAAGGTGAAGGCTCTTTTAGTTTTTGTGGTGCTTTCTTAAATCATGGACTCTATTCTTTAGAGCAACTTATGACTCTCATCTCTGCTGCACGGGAATATGAGATAGAGTTCATCTATGCTATCTCACCTGGATTGGATATTACCTTTTCTAACCCCAAGGAAGTATCTACATTGAAACGCAAACTGGACCAGGTAATTTCCTTACTTTTTCATTATTTTTCCCTGAATCAGTACATGAAACTAAAAGTTTTCTGAGTTGCTTTTATGATGTAAAAAGGAAACCAAATTCATAGTACTTCTTTGTTTCCGTACAAATTTTTTTACTTTAACTCTTTTGATAAGAGGAATATTTTCTAAAGTGAGTCAAAAGAGCTTTACTGGAGGTACCATTGCGTCTCAAACTTCAGTTTGCATAAGAACTGCCTCAAAACAGTGCTTAGAAGTGATGCTTAAAAGGGTTCTTATAGGCTCCATTCCCAGAGATTCTTAATATAGACTTGAGGTGGAGACTTACCTCAGATTCCAGGAAATTCTGAGTGGTCCAGAGTCACATTTCCAGAAACTCTGTTGGGTGCCTGACTGAATTTCTGAGTGAGGTTATAGAAATAGGTTCACTCAGTTATATGGACAAGAGATGTAATTCAGTTTGGACATGATTGGCTAGTTTCCCAAAATGAGAAGAAAAACTAGGTAAACGTGTAAGCTGTTGGTGAACCTGATTGGAGTCTAAATTCTACTTAACATAAAAGCTGCACATGTTTTTTGGTAAAGTAAGTGTGCTGATTTTTAAAATATATATATGTTTCTTTTTTCTTTTTTTTTGGCCATGTGGTATGCGGGATCTTAGTTCCGTACCAGGGATCGAACCCACACCCCCTGCATTGGAAGTGCGGAGTCTTCACCACTGGACCGCTAGGGATGTCCCCTATATATGTTTCTTTAAGCAAAAGTTTATATTGGGTTTCCCTGGCGGTCCAATGGTGACAACTCTGTGCTTCCAATGCACGGGGTGCAGGTTCGATCCCTGGTCAGGGAACTAAGAAATCCCGCATGCCACGCAGTGCGGCCTTTAAAAAAACAAATATATATATATATATATATATATAATTGGTGGCATTAAAATGGCTGGTAAAAAATTTAAAGTGGTTTGGGAGGTTCCTGGTGGTCCAGGGATTAGGACTTGGTGCTTTCATTGCTGGGGCCAGGTTCAGTCTCTTTTCGGGGAACTAAGATCCCACAAGCCGTGTGGTACGGCCAAAAAAAAAAAAAAATTTAAAGTAGTTAAATTTCTGTGAATAAGCTTTTAAAAGGTTATTTACCTATTTGATCATATTCTACTATGTTGGTCTTTCTGATTGATGGCCTAGATTTATGTGCAAATGTGCAAAGAAATTAATTAGCATCAGTGTATCTTGATTGGAACAGGTGACTTGGGTTTGTCATGTCTTAGAGTTTATTTATTGTTCACAGTTTTTTTTTTTTTTTTCTGTTTGGTTTTCTATAGTTGGCAGTGAAGGAGGTAGAAGGATAAGCTGCATTATAGAAGCTTTGTTAGACATACTGGCATATTGCATTCAAACCCAAATGAAAAAATGGGTCCCAAAACTGTCTAGCTGTTTAACATAGAAAATATAAAGGCAGTGGCTTGGCATTGAACATTCTACTAAGGAAAATATTTGACTTTTAAGTATAACTATTAAGTATATACTTTAATATTTGAAATCCTGTGTTTTTTACTCTGTAAGATGAGCTGGTAAAGCATCTTGTTTTTTTTTTTTTCTTTTCGTAGGTTTCTCAGTTTGGATGCAGGTCATTTGCCTTGCTTTTTGATGATATTGACCATAATATGTGTGCAGCTGACAAAGAGGTATTCAGTTCTTTTGCCCATGCCCAGGTCTCCATCACAAATGAAATTTATCAGTACCTAGGAGAGCCAGAAACTTTCCTCTTCTGTCCCACAGGTATTGTATATAATAGCTTTATATTTAACTAGTCTTCTTGAAATATATAACTTTCAAAAGACCATGTATGGGCTTTATTGTGTTGTCCCCTCTCCCTTTGGTATATAAAGGTAGGAATTCTTTTTCTAGAAGATATTTCTGCACATCTTAAATTGGAGAGATTTTAGGAAGTAATAAATGACAACTGAATAGGCAAAAGATTTTATGGTTTTTTTTGGTACTAGAAGTATATGAACATTACATGTTCAGGATTAGAGGAGGGGATAGTAAAAACGAAAGCTAGAAAAAAGCAAATTTACATTGCTTTTACCTTAGTCACTTCTCATATCCTCCTACTTGTTCCTTTTTTCTTCCCTTGCATATCTGTATCCCTTTTCATTCCTCCCACTCCCATCTGGGCTCTTAACTTCCAGTAGTCAGCATAGAAAGCTTAATAATTTTTTCTCCCTTTTTCTTTTTTTCCCCCTCTCATCTCTCCCTGGTTCCTTCCATTGAAAATGTTTTTTCTCTTTTTTTGCCTCTCAAAATTCAGCCTATAAGAAAACTTCCCTAGTTTTGACTTCTTGTTCAGGAAGAGTTAAAAAAGTTCTAAGAAATTTTAGACTGATTTATTTAACTGTGTATATGTCTGTCTTAAGAGTATTGTGAGCCATGAACCTTATCTCAGTGGTCTGATACTATGTGAATACTCAGTGTTTAATAAGATCATACTTGGTAATTACTTAATTCACTGCAAATTATAATCAATTGTAGTTGAGTACTAATAGCCAGGAGCCTAATATTGCATTCTTTCTATTATGATATTATGAATCCAGTCTATTTGGCCTCTTATTGTAACTGAGAAATGTAGGCAATTCAGAATTATGTAGAAAATGCTAAAAATTCTAATTATTTCTTTAGTAAACTTGTATTTCTGGTGACCATAGGACCATAAGGATTGATCTGTCCTAATACTAGAGGAAGAATATCAGATTTTATGATTTGATTCTTTTTTTTTTTTAAGTTGAGTCATAAATGAACTACCCACTTGAGTTTACTTCTTTTGGGACGTAACATGGAGGCCTTTTATCATTTGGATGAAAATAATTTAGAATTGGTAGACATTTTTATCCCTATTCAAAAACTCATGACCATTTCACTCCTGACTGTTTTACTGATTAATTTTTCCCCCTACATTCAGAATATTGTGGCACTTTCTGTTATCCAAATGTGTCTCAGTCTCCTTACTTAAGGACTGTGGGTGAAAAGCTCCTACCTGGAATTGAGGTGCTGTGGACAGGTAAGTCTTAAAAGATTTAGACAGTAAAACTTTTAATTAACTAGGACCTTGGGAGTTGGTTGTTCTGGTTAATTGGATACTTTTATTTATTTTTAAAGTTTATTTTTATTTTTTATTTTTGGCTATGTTGGGTCTTGGTTGCTGCACGCGGGCTTTCTCTAATTGCGGCAAGGGGGGGGCTGCACTTTGTTGCAGTGTGCGGGCTTCTCACGGTGGTTTCTGTTGTTGCGGAGCACAGGCTCTAGGTGCGTGGGCTTCAGTAGTTGTGGCTCTCGGGCTCTAGAGCGCAGGCTCAGTAGTTGTGGCGCATGGGCTTAGTTGCTCTGCGGCATGTGGGATCTTCCCGGATCAGGGCTCAAACCTGCTTTGTCAGGTGAATTCTCAACCACTGCGCCACCAGGGAAGCCCCTAATTGGATACTTTTAAAAAGCTGAGCCTTGGGCTTCCCTGGTGGTGCAGTGGTTGAGAGTCCGCCTGCCGATGCAGGGGACACGGGTTCGTGCCCCAGTCCGGGAAGATCCCACATGCCCCGGAGCGGCTGGGCCCGTGAGCCATGGCCGCTGAGCCTGCGCATCCGGAGCCTGTGCTCCGCAACAGGAGAGGCCACAACAGTGAGAGGCCCACGTACCGCAAAAAAAAAAAAAAAAAAAAGACTCTCATACATGGTTCTTCAAAATATACTGCATATAATTATTTTCCTTTGTTATATTTCATAACAATTTTTCTTTTTAAAATAACACAGCAATATGTCCTTTTACTCAGCTTTATTCCCCTTGCCCTACATTTCCTCAGGTCAGATTCTCAGAAATAGAATTAGTGGTTAAAAGGTAGGAATATTTAAGGTTTGGGTAACTTTCTGCAAAGTGATACATCAGTAAGAAAGAAATTTCCATGTTAACCATTTTTTACCATTATAATATATCCTTAATTAGACAAAGTCTAATTAACCTAAACCCTGGGAGGATTTCTGCCCTTAATTCTTAGAATGAAAGCTAATACAGCTCATCGATTACTAACTGTCAATCCAGCATTACAGCTTTCATTTTATAAAATACAGCATTCTCCTAGTGCTGAGACCAATACCTGTTAGCCCAGATCCCTACAGATCTATTGTTTAGCAGTAACTGATACTCAGACTCACTGAAAAATCCTCAAAGATTTTTTTTTTAACATCTGTATTGGAGTATAATTGCTTTACAATGGTGTGTTAGTTTCTGCTTTATAAAACCTCAAAGATATTTTTAATACTAAGTGAAGAATGTGTACTTTGTAAAAGAAAGAGAATTAAAACAAAATGTTCTGGTTAAGGCTCAGCTTTTTTTGTTGTTGTTTTTGTTTAAAAGATTAAAAAATCTTTTTGTTGTTGTTTTTGTTTTAAAAAAATTTCCTCTGAGGATTTATTTATTTATTTAATTTATTAATTTATTAAAACATCTTTATTGGAGTATAATTGTTTTACAATGGTGTGTTAGTTTCTGCTTTATAACAAAGTGAATCAGCTATATGTATACATATATCCCCATATCTCTTCCCTCTCCCTCCCTCCCACCCTCCCTACCCACCCTCTAGGTGGTCACAAAGCACCGAGGTGATCTCCCCTGTGCTATGCGGCTGCTTCCCGCTAGCTATCTATTTTACGTTTGGTAGTGTATATATGTCCATGCCACTGTCTTGTGTGAGAGTCTTTTAATAAATGGTGGTCATTATTTCTAGGTCCCAAAGTTGTTTCTAAAGAAATTCCAGTAGAGTCCATTGAAGAGGTTTCTAAGATTATTAAGAGAGCTCCAGTAATCTGGGATAACATTCATGCTAATGATTATGATCAGAAGAGACTATTTCTGGGCCCATACAAAGGAAGATCTACAGAACTGATCCCGCGGTTAAAAGGAGTCTTGACTAATCCAAATTGTGAATTTGAAGCCAACTATGTTGCTATCCACACCCTTGCCACCTGGTACAAGTCAAACATGAATGGAGTGAGGAAAGATGTAGTGATGAGTAAGTAGATGACTTAATTCTTGACTTTGGGAGGAGAGTTGGGATTAAATAGAACCATTGGCAAGTATGCATTCTTTTGTCATCAAGATTTAAGAGGATTTTTTTAAGGTGTTGTTTAGTCCTGTGAATGAGATGTATATGATAGAAAAAGGGCTGCTTGGACTGCCTTTGCACAAGTTACTTAATAACTTCTTGGCCTCAGTTCTTTGTTTTTAAAATGTGTCTTAGCCTTTCAAGTCTGAGTAACTAGACAAGGTAGTCTTTTAGTGTTCCTGTTATCCCTTGAATAATTCTGATTGAATTTGTGTTTTCAGGTGATTTTATTAAATGGTGTATTTTAGATGGCTAAATATTCTCTGAGTTACTTAATATATAATTTAAGTTCAGCTTACATTTATGAGACATTTTCTCATTTTAGACATTGGCTTACTGATTTTTATTTATGAAAAATTCCTAATTGAGTTCCAAGTAGGAGAATGCTGACTAGTTGTTTATTCACTAACATTTAAACACCTATTTATCAGACACTAAGGATGCAAAGAATAAAATAGTCCCTACTTTGAAAGAATTTAGTCTGGTGTTAGATAAAGCAGGTAGGCATTTAGTCTGGTGTTAGATAAAGCAGATAGGCAACTGTACTATAGAATGATAAGTGCTGAGATAATTATCTACAGAGTGCTAGGGGGAACACAGGAGGCAGTGATAACTTCTGCTAAGCGAAAGTGCTGGTAAATGATTTCATAGAGGAGGAGTTACTTACACTGGGTCGAAGTATGAGTAAAGTCTGCAGGGCATTAAAGGGTTGGTGGGCTAGAGATGAAAATACTAGACTCTGAAAATTTCAAGTTACCTGAATTTTGGCCCATTGCGGGGTATTGAAATGTCACATTATGGTGCTTAGTGGTATGTAGTTGAAAGTTGTGTTCTGTTTCTCAGTTCTGTACCCCTACTTCCAGTTCTGTTTATTGAATTAATGCTTCCCTTCAAGACTCAGTCATTGTCACCCCCTCTCCCCAGTAAAAAACACAGAGTTAGGGATATAATCTCAATCCTCTCTGTATACATGGCTGTTAGTATCTACCTCTTTTAAGGCAGAGCATGAAGCATGTTAACGACTAGTGGACATTAGCCAGACTGGCCTGTGTGCAGGGAAATAAGAAGGAAAGCTAAGAATAGTGGGATTTGAATACCAAGCCAAAGAGAGTTCAGACTTAATTTTTTCTACCGCTATCCTGGTTCTTCTATATGCTTATTATCTGTGCTCATATGTGGGCTCTCTATCAATTTTCTCTTCTCCCCTCAATGCATTTATTAATGTGCCCATTATTTTTTCATAATTATTTGCCTTTTTAAGTTATAAACCCCTGAAGGGTAGGGAATCTTCTTTATGGGAAGTATAGTGCCTTTAACCTTGCATTCCCAATAATTGATAATAAGTGGACATTTATGAATGCCTTGTCCAGTGATTCTAAAGTTAATGTTTAATATTTCAATTGGAATTTTACATTTAGCAATGCATTTAGATGACTATTCTGGGTGAAGTGGTTCAGTGAAGGGTCTTGGTTGTGTTTGCATATTATGCTTAAGGTTTGTTCTTGTTCCATTTCTTTGCTTCTCTGGGTTTACTGTAACAATTAGTGTTTTGTAATGAAAACTGTTTTTGTGCTCTTTCTCTCTTTTTTGCAGCTGATAGTGAAGACAGTACTGTGTCGATCCAGATAAAGTTAGAAAATGAAGGCAGTGATGAAGATATAGAAACTGATGTACTCTATAGTCCACAGATGGCTCTAAAGTTAGCTTTAACAGAATGGTTGCAGGAGTTTGGCGTACCTCATCAGTACAGCAGTGAGTTTGGCCTTTCTTTGTAAGGGGGTTGGATCACATTGTTTGCGACATAAAGTAAAGGACATTTGTAATGTGTCTTCTTATAGGCCTGCCAAGCAAAATGAAATTTAGGAATCTAGAGGATAAGGTTTTTTTAATTTTACTTTTGGTCTTAAATAGCTTTTATTTTGATGGAATGCTAATTTGTTTTTTAATATATATATATAAATTTATTTTATTTATTTATTTTTGGCTGTGTTGGGTTTCTGTTGCTGCGCGTGGGCTTCCTCTAGTTGTGGTGAGCGGGGGCTACTCTTCGTTGCAGTGCGCGGGCTTCTCATTGCGGTGGCTTCTCTTGTTGCGGAGCACGGGCTCTAGGCGCATGGGCTTCAGTAGTTGTGGCACGCGGGCTCAGTAGTTGTGGCTCACGGGCTCTAGAGCGCAGGCTCAGTAGTTGTGGCGCACGGGCTTTAGCTGCTCCGCAGCATGTGGGATCTTCCCGGACCAGGGATCGGACCCGTGTCCCCTGCATTGGCAGGCGGATTCTCAACCACTGCGCCATTAGGGAAGCCTGCTAATTTGTTTTTAAAATATCTTTTTTTGAAGTAGTTTTTAAATACAGAGCTTCAAAAGAGAAGAAAGTAATAGGTGTTGGCATGTTTATGATCTGTGTTTCCCCTCCTCTCTTCCCTTCCCCCCTCCCAGTGGTTTAGAGAAATTGTACTTTCTTGGGGCTCAAATTATTTGGAATCTCAAATTGAGGCTCTTAGTTAGAGATACGGTAAGAAGAAAACATTTCTCTAGATCTAGTTTGTTCTGTTTCTAATTCTGATTATCTCTGGCAATTTGTTTTTATAGGTAGGCAAGTTGCACACAGTGGGGCTAAAGCAAATGTAGTAGATGGGACTCCTCTAGTTGCAGCACCCTCTTTAAATGCCACAACTGTAGTTACAACCGTTTACCAGGAGCCCATTATGAGCCAGGGAGCAGCCTTGAGTGGTGAGCCTACAGCTCTGACCAAGGAAGAAGAAAAGAAACAGCCAGATGAGGAACCCATGGACATGGTAGTGGAAAAACAGGAAGAGACAGACCACAAGAATGACAATCAAATACTAACTGAAATTGTTGAAGCTAAAATGGCAGAGGAATTGAAACCAATGGACACTGATAAAGAGAGCATAGCTGAATCAAAATCTCCAGAGATGTCTATGCAGGAAGATTGCATTAGTGATATTGCCCCGATGCAGACTGATGAACAGACAAACAAGGAGCAGTTTGTGCCTGGTCCAAATGAGAAGCCTTTGTACACTGCAGAACCAGTAACTCTGGAGGATTTGCAGTTACTTGCTGACCTATTCTACCTTCCTTATGAGCATGGACCCAAAGGAGCGCAGATGTTACGGGAGTTCCAGTGGCTTCGAGCAAATAGCAGTGTTGTCAGTGTCAATTGTAAAGGAAAAGACTCTGAAAAAGTGAGTATGCTTAATTTACCTGTTTCTCTGGCCTGGATGGTCCCCATGCTGTTGATACAGGGGAGGTCTTAAATGAGAATTGACCACATCTTAGAATGTGTTCTGTAAAGTAGGTACGGACTCTGCTGAATCTGATATATACAGTTTCTTAGTTTGACCTTAAAGTAGCTAAGAATGAAGGAAAGTCAAAATTGATTATATTAGGAATATTTGTCAGTTTGGGGAGACAAACCTTTATTGTTTGTCTTTAAAAGTTTAAGCCCATTGATTCTTTAATGTTTAGTATAAATTTGCAGGTACCTGATAACATAAACAGCTTAGTTTATAAACTGTGTTTTAGATTGTTGTTAAACTTTCAATTTTTTGAGTGTTTTTATTGATCCTCAATAGATTGAAGAATGGCGGTCGCGGGCAGCCAAGTTTGAAGAGATGTGCGGACTAGTGATGGGCATGTTCACTCGGCTCTCCAATTGTGCCAACAGGACAATCCTTTATGACATGTACTCCTATGTTTGGGATATCAAGAGTATAATGTCTATGGTGAAGTCTTTTGTACAGTGGTTAGGTAGGTATTCCAGGAGTAATCTCTTCTCCTCAGATACATTGTCCCTTAAAAAAAAAAAGACATTATCCCACAGGGAGAAAAACATATAGGGAGTTTAAATTCTTTGCCTAGATTTCAAAGGTGTACCCATTGTTTCAGACTTGAGGTGCAAGCCTCAGTAAATATACCGAGCACGTTGATTTTTCTCCCTTGGGCTAATTCAGCATAAATATCTTGAAAATGTGTTAGAAAGTACTGACTTTAACTTGCTCTGACTGAATGCTTCCTGGATGGAACCATGTATACCACTTTTATCTGATTTGGAGATGAGACACTATGAATTGTGACTCTGTAAGCTCTCTGCTGCTTGCTGTGTCTTAATGACATCAATGCTGTGTTTAACAGAACAATTGCCGAAATGACCTAAGGGGGCCTGGAAAGAGGAAGCCATCCTCCCAGCCCTGTGCGCATGCGAGCTTTAGTGGTAGGCTATTCTGGTGCTACTTGGTATTATTTCACAGAGCCTTTTCTTTATGTCTCTACCAAGTAATTGGTTTTAGCAGGGGATAAAAATTGCAATGCCCTGAAAACTCTGCTTCATTAAATGGACTTCTCTTTGGAAAACAGTGATTTTTTTTTTTATTTTTTACTTTTTTTAATTTTCAAACTTGGTAAAAAGCACCAGCATGGCCAAGTTTCTCCAGGGATCTCATTTCATTTCCAGGTTTTCAATCCAGCTATAAGGAATATCTAATGGACTTATGCATAGCACACAGCAGGCAGCAAGGCTAACTGACATGTCATAGTTTTCATAGTAGTCACAAATACTATGATGGGTTACATACTCTTGGCTGTGAAATAGAAGTGTGAAACACGGTGAGCTTAGAGTAACTCAGGAGTAGTAGCAAAGAGATTTCTCACTTTCTGCATATATACTTTTGGACTCTTAAATATAAAAAAAAATTTTTCCTGTGATACAACTAATTAGCAGCTAAAAATAGAGTCTCTCATTGTTAATTTGAAAGTAGAGGGAATTCCCTGACTGTCCAGTGGTTAGGATTCCATGCTTCCATTGCAGGGGGCATGGGCTCGATCTCTAGTCCGGGCACTACCCGCAAGCCATGAGGCACGGCCAAAAATGAATAAATGAATTGGGGAAAAAGAAAATAGAGAATTTTGGGTTCCTGTATATGTAGCACAACAGGTAAAAGAGAATTTGGACCTCCTCTTGTTAAAAGGCTCCAAGATACCTCTTCTCTATGATACACGTCTGCCCTTAGGCTTAGGAAAAACCTCTGTATTGATTGTTGGATGATGGCATTTGCCTTCCAGGCTTTTGGCCAAGAGGATAAAATTAACCCTTATAGGGATTGAAGTTCTTAAGTTTCGAACCTGTAATCCGGATTATTAAGTTTGAGAAAGTGTTGCTTAAAACATTTGATACTCAGCTTTTAATTCAAGAATTACTAAAGATTCTTGATTATATACAGTATTGCTGCTTTTTCCTCTCAGGCTTTACCTCTGTACTGTGCAGTTATGGGGGCAGCTTTCCCAGATTGTATATAGCTGTTGTATAGTCTCAAGGTCAGAGCATCTTAGAAGCTTTAAATAATCATCTAGGCATCCACATAGCTTTACAACAGCTCACGACAAAGAGAGTATTTTCATGGTTCTATAGTAATTTCAGGGAGTTACTGATTAGTACCCTTTCTTTTCCTCTAGTCTCCAGTCCAGCTGGCATTCAGTCCTTTAAAGAATGTGGCTATGCAGTACTTTTGATTACTAACGACTTCTATTATCTTCTTCCCCATTGTGTACAGATGGGAGAATCCTCAGCACAAGTTCTACTACTATTGGATGGACAGCGGCAGATGTTCACAGCGCGTCATGATTAATTAGTTTAACTTAAAAGGTTCTGTGAGGTAGCTCAGGTAGATTTAAGGGCAGTAGGCATGAACTGAAGTCACGTTTGCGCAGCGACTGAGGCATTAACCATGTTTTCATTTATACAGCTCTTCGTACATGCAGCTTTTTATTGTAATAGTTGGAAGTGCTAGTTATGTTGTAGTCTCAAAGTGGGGGGTAGGGGAAATTGGCTCATCTTAAAGTTTGAGACGTGTAGTTTTTTCCTGCAGTGTAAGTTTACACTGAGCTATGGAATGGGGCAGGTTCTCTTCATAACCTAAATTTTGACCCCCTATTTCATATTTATTTTACAAATATTACATTATATATATATATATTTTTTTAAGTACCCCTACCCCTGAAAAATGACAACCCTGGATATAATCTCTTAATGGGCCTGAATTGTCAACAAAAAAATTGGTTTGCTTTGGGACTGTCTGACTAGCACACTGTGTATTGTACTGATGAGACTGTTAACTTGAACAGGAGGTAGAATGCTGTCTTCAATTGGAAAAGAACTATATTGCGCTGCTTTATCTTGTCAGAAGACTAGGCAAGTGATTTTGATTTGGCCTCCAAATTATCTTTTAATTATCTTATTAGCTTCCTTTATTGCCTATGGAAGGCAATTATAATTTGCTTTTAATTATCTCTTATTATTAGCTTCCTTTATTGCCTGTGGAGTTGGTTAAGTGGTGACCTTAAATGCTGACTTTTGGGCCTCAAAGCTTGCCACTCCATGTGTGAGCTAAGTGCACTGCAAAGATGATAGTGGTTGATCAGAGGAGCCAGATACTGTCATACTTTCAAGGAAAGTATGTTTTAGCTGTGGACAAATTAGGAGCATCAATTGGCTCTCCTTAGTTCTCAGAATCTGTCAGACTGAGACTGTTACTAGCCAAGTCTGAATTTGGATTGTCCTTGTCAGAAAAAAAAGAAAAAGTACTCATTGTGTTTCATTGTCAACTTACTGAATAATTTCTTTTACTTATTCTGCTGACCTTAGTTTTCTGACAAGATTAACCCCTTTGCCCCCCTTTTTCCCTTCCCTGTACCCTTCCTCAAAATGTAAAATGTGACTTCAGACAAGTTTAATTCCTTCATGGGCTGTGATAATAAAATGTCTCATCAATCTCACTTCACTTAACTTTAAAGTTACTGTAATTTTGCTACAGAGCAAGCAGCTGCCTTGATTTTTACAGCTGTACCTAGGGAATATATAAGTGTGACCCAGACAAACTTGACACTTTTTCCTTCCAATAATTTAAGAAAGGGTAGAACTCTTTCACTAGAACAGTGATTATTCATTGATCAGAGGAAGGAACATCAGTATTGAAATTCCATTACAAATTAAAAAAAATTATTATCACAGCCTTGTCCTGAAACCCTGGATTATTGTTAGAGAGCTGTTTCCACAAAGTGTTTGTTAGTTTGTTGGACGTTTGAGACCCCAGGAAATCCCCTTTCTCGTAACGTTCTCCGCTTGGATCTGATCTCAACAGGGTGTCGTAGTCATTCTTCAGCACAGTTCTTAATTGGAGACCAAGAACCCTGGGCCTTTAGAGGTGGTCTAGCAGGAGAGTTCCAGGTATCAATATGAATTCACAACTGAATTGACGTTTTCTTTGTCTTATGAGAAACCTTATGTTGCGCATCAGATGGCTGGAAGGATTGGTCTGCCGAAGGCTTTCTAGTCCCAAATTCAATTAGTTACATAGCTGGATTTTAAATCAAATTTTCCTCCTCTTTCGCAGTAATTTCTGAAGGAGATGCTGCCAATTCCCCCCCGCGCCTGCGAAGCGCAGCGGCTCTAGGTATACACTTCACATTGTTTCTTTGCAGGTCGCACAGCATTTTAATCTGCGCCCGCAATGCACAATGCGCGCATGCTTGTCTGCCAGTGGAAACTCCATGAGCAAAAAGGATGAATGATTATGCAAATGAACAGTGAAAGGGCTTTTGGATATTTTCCCAATTATTTTATAAGTAATACTTGAAAGAACAGTCCAGGAATGAAAATTTGAACAAAATATGAAGTTTATTTGGTGTTGGAATTTGTTCATGGACTTTCAGGTGCTCTACTTTTCTCCCCCCAACAGGTGCTCTGCTGCGCACAGCAAACTGAAGCGCATTGCTTTGGGGATAAAGCGTCTCCTGGACAGATAACCCTCTTCAGACCAAACCTCTCCTCCTGACAGTCTGTTCTGCCATCTTTTAGTGAGAGATGGTCTATATAAGATTGGTTTAAAAGATAGATTTGTCATAATTGGAATAGAATTTTTTTTTACTGTATATTTAAATCCCCAGTAGTATGTCACTAAAGCTATGTAACTCAGTTTGGGTAATTTCTATTCAGAAGCACTCCCCTCCCCCAGCAAAGAGGTGTTTTTATTAGTAAAGCATAGCACACCCCTCTTCTTTAGGTCTGCCTGCAGTAGCCAGTTAATGTTAAGTTGGTAATCTGCAGTGCACACTCATTAAAAGTAAATATCTTCCCAACACTGATCATCTCCCTTTTTTTTCTTCCCACAGCGTTTGCTGCCAATTGATGGGGCAAATGACCTCTTTTTTCAACCACCCCCACTGACTCCGACCTCCAAAGTTTATACTATCAGACCATACTTTCCTAAAGATGAGGTAATCATCTACCTGTCAACTTGGTGTATGGTTATGGTGAACACTTAATCCTTTCCTTTGAACTCCCTGGTTAAAAGAATCAGTTTTGTGTCTTAAAACTTTAGATGGAGAAAGTTTAACTGAAACATTGAACATGGGATGTTTAAAGAAGAGCTGAAGGAGTTTAGACTCAACATCTCGTGTCAGTTCTTTAAAAAAAAAAAAACAGATGAAATGTATTCACAGTTGGAATTACTGAACGATGTCTGAATGATCAGTTGTTCTCAGCTGATTCTCTCCTATATATTTTCTGCAGTTTTCAGTTGTGAAGTGCTTACAGGCTGCTTGATAATCAGCTATAGAAATAAAAAGCATGCCTGCTTAAAGACAATAACATGTTTTAAACATTTGGGATGTATAGAAAACTGAGAGAGACTCAGCCTCATAGTTTGCTGGATTTTGAATCCACTACTTACTGTCTAAAACTATCCCCTGCAAAGCAATTCTCACTGTTTACTATAACCATGCTGTTTTCTACTAGCTTTACAAATATGACTCAATAAACCTCTATTTAACAAAGCAGAGGTGATATTTATGACAAGCCAAACGTTTTGTTACTCCCTCTTCTAGAAGTCCATTCTGACTTATGAGTCATATTGTTAAATTCTGTTGCCATTTTTCTTGATGTGTTGCTTAACTAGATTATATTTTCAGGCTTCCGTGTACAAGATTTGCAGAGAAATGTATGACGATGGAGTCGGTTTACCTTTTCAAAGTCAGCCTGACCTTATTGGAGACAAGTATGTGATGAAGTATTCTGATTTGTTAGATTTGGGAGTAGACATTTCATAGCCAGGTTTATCAGGTTGAGGGGAGGTGCTGACTGGAAATAGAGTTTTTTAGAAGTCCTACTTTAGTTGTAATAAAATCTGAGCATTAATATGTGTATATTTTCAGTTTGTATTTACATCGAATGTAGTTTCCACGCATTGTCATTCGAGTGTATTGGGCCTTACATCACTGAATTCTAATGTTTTGTGTTAGTAACTTAACTCACTCTGGTCTCTTTTCTTGTGAGCAGGTTAGTAGGAGGGCTGCTTTCCCTCAGCCTGGATTACTGTTTTGTCCTAGAAGATGAAGATGGCATATGTGGTTATGCCCTGGGCACTGTAGATGTGACCCCCTTCATTAAAAAATGTAAAATTTCCTGGATTCCCTTCATGCAGGAGAAGTATACCAAACCAAATGGTGACAAAGAACTCTCTGAGGCTGAGGTAATGCACAGATTTAGAATTATACAATGGTAGTTTTTTAGAAAATAAAATACTTATTAAAAAAGCAAGCAGATATATCTTAAAATCCCAGTGCTTACTAAATTTCTTACAGAGAAGAATTCTTAGGGCTTATTCTTATTAGCATGGTATTTTCCACTGTTCTCTATGGTTTTTGATTTGGAAGCGTTGTTGTAATACTTTCTCAAGTAAAAGCACAACATAGACAATTAAAGAACCTTCTTTCTCCCTCCCTTTCTGTTTTGAAGCACCAAACTTAAGGATGTTATGGTCTCTTCTTTGGGTACTCAGGGCAAGTTTAGGTAATTAAAAATCTCTCATTTGTGTGCTAATGAAGCTAACTTACTTTCTCAATAATGCATTTCTCATGGTAATTAAAAACTAATAGGAATGAACTTTAAAAATAGTTTCTTCTTGAGGATAATTTTTATTTTCAATGAATACTTTTAGAGAATATACTTGGACTTGTATTTGTGACATTGTCTCTATGTAATAGGAGGCTGGGTTGGAGTAGGCTCCCTTACTTGGGATTTCATCGACATGACTGCAGCATGCTAGTGATTGAGCTGTTGATGTGTTGCTTTTCCATATGTGACAGTTCTCAGCATAGGAACCTATGAAGAAAAACCAGTGTGTCTCTTATAAACTTTTTTGTAAAAATTGTGGTAAAGCATACATAACATAAAATTTACTGTTTTAACCATATTTTTTTAGTGTACAGTTCAGTAGTGTTAAATACATTCACATTTTTGTGCAATACAAACTTTTAAAAAATTGTTTTATTTTGAATTATTTATTTTTTACTTAGAATAATTGTAGATGTACAGAAGTTACAAAGATAATACAGAGTTCCAGTATACCCTTCACCCATTTTCTACATTTGTCCTAAGTCTGAGAAACCAACTTTGGTACATTGCTATAAACTCCTCACCTTACTTACCAGTTTTTCCACTAATGTCCTTTATCTGTTCCAGGATCCAATCCAGTATACCACATTACATTTAAACAAACTTTTAAAAAAATAAAAACGCTTCAGCTAGAATTATAAGCTAATTAATTCTGCATGTGGTAATTTTATAATTACCAGAAGAGTTATTGAATATTGCTTTCCTTTTCCTGTTACTGAGTTCTGTAGTTGGGATATATGGATTCATAATGAGTAGCTACTGAAAGTCAAGAGATTCTTCCTAAATTTTACAGAAAATTATGTTGAGTTTCCATGAAGAGCAGGAAGTGTTGCCAGAAACTTTCCTTGCCAACTTCCCTTCTCTGATAAAGATGGATATTCACAAAAAAGTAACTGATCCAAGTGTAGCCAAAAGCATGATGGCTTGCCTCCTGTCTTCACTGAAGGCTAATGGTGAGTACATATTTGTAGAGTTGCTGGTATTTGGGTTATGTGGGGACAGGACTCTATTTTAGGATAAAAAGAAAGAAGTGAATTTACATTCCCTTCTCCACCATTTATGGTTTTGCTTCTGAATTATTAGTGCTGCAAGAATTGGATGTGTATTAATCATTGAAAAATACTGCTCTTTTACACTATGAATGCTTATTTTTGAGCCCCAATTAAATGAGAAGTGTACGTTTATTTTGCTAGGAGACTTATAATTGATAGTTGAAAATTAAATGAACCTCGGGAAGACTTCATTTAGGAATGTAGAGTTGCTGATGTTTTTTGAGTTTGTTACTTAAACCTTCAAAAATACTTTGCTGTACCTTAGTGGTATGAAAACTTTTTCTGTAAAGGGCCAGATATTGAGTATTCTAGGCTTTAAAAAGGCAACATACAGTGTTCCATTGCATGTTTTTTGTTTGTTTGTTTGTTTTGCGGTATGTGGGCCTCTCACTGTTGTGGCCTCTCCCGTTGCGGAGCACAGGCTCCGGACGCACAGGCTCAGTGGCCATGGCTCACGGGCCTAGCCGCTCCGCGGCATGTGGGATCTTCCCGGACCGGGGCACGAACCCGTGTCCCCTGCATCGGCAGGCAGACTCTCAACCACTGCGCCACCAGGGAAGCCCTGCATGTTCTTTTTTTAAACAACCTTTTAAAGCTGTAAAAAAAACAAAAACAACTTTTTAGCCTTTGGCAATACAAAAATGGGCAGCTTGTTGAGCACTAATTAGAGGGTTCTTGATGTGTGAGGATGCACTTTTGTTGCATCTTTATATCATTTGATTCAGTGGTGTCCCCTTTGTGGGATAATTTAAACAGCTCTGTTCGATGAAAGTATAATTCTCACTGTTGTGCTTGGAACTGAATCATGCAGGTGTATGAGGCATGTCTTTAACATATAAAACACATTCTGGTTGTATTGGCTTGCGACATAGGCTGGAATAGTCTCTGCCCTGTGGGTCCCTCAAAGATACTTTACATAAATATATTATAACATTCAACAGAGGTATCCTTTGCCTTGAGGTTTCTTACAACCTCTTTGCCAAAAGATTTTCTTTCTGGGGAAGAGTGTTACCATGCAAAAAAAAAAATTTTGAAGTATATTTGACAATTAAGAATTGTATATATTTAAGGTGTACAATTTGATGACTTGAAATACATTGTGAAATAATCACCATATTAAAGCTAGTTAACATATCCATCACTTTAAGGTAGTTATCACTGCAGTATTGATGAATATAAATATTGACTTTTGATATAAATTTTAAAAAGTATGAAATTTAGAGGCTGGTATAGATAAGCCAGTACTATGATCTTTTTGAAATATATTAGAGATTAATTACAGTTCATAATTCTACAAATTAAGTGACATTTATATTTTTATTTTTATTTTTTTCCCCTAGGCTCTCGAGGGGCTTTCTGTGAAGTGAGACCTGATGATAAAAGAATTTTGGAATTTTACAGCAAGTTAGGCTGTTTTGAAATTGCAAAAATGGAAGGATTTCCAAAGGATGTGGTTATACTTGGTCGGAGCCTGTGACGTTTGTTGGCACTATGAACTGTTGGGAAGTCTCTTCACTTCACCTGGTGGGTGGTGGTTGGGGTCTTCATACAGCTCAGCCTCTGGAGCGGCAACAGATCGGCTAATTCAGATTGGAAACAAAGAGGACTATGTAAAACTCACTCATCATGCTTAGAGACTACTCGCTGGTTGGAAAAAGATAGTATTGCTGTAAATCCTGTATGAAAGATGTGGGCCTCCTTATTGGGTCTTGTGTTAGGTGCTGAGACCTCTTACGTGGGCTTATAGGGAGGGGGTCTTCAATAAATGTAGTCAGCACTGTTTTCTGCATCCAGTGTGGTTGCATTTCTTACCTAAGAGTTATCAAAATCATTTGTCATCCTCCTTGGCTTATTAAATGAAATGTACCTCATTCTTTGGGGACATGGCAAAGATGAGAAAGATTTGGTTTCAGAGGCTTCAGGGTGGAAGGTCTGAGTGGGATGGTTATGGCATAGTTTAAGCTGAATAAATGATTTCAATTTGGGCGGTTTTTCTGCTTTTTGTAAAGCCTTGGCCAGTTGTCTCGTGACCATTATTGGTTCAGGCATATTGTGCTTTGTAGGGACAAATGTGCAGTTGTTTGTGGCAAAAGCCTAAAAGTGACAAACTTGTAAATTATTTTGTATATAAACTAAACTAGCTGTAACCTGACTATCCTTTGTGTTTACTGTTTTTGTAATTTTCCTTTTGAAAATGAAAGGGTGTGATTCAAGATGGCACTTTGAATATGTAAATCAGTGGAAAGTGTATTTTCTTTACTTTTGTCTTTGTTTTTTTAGAAGTTTTATTATTTTCGAAGTGCCTCCCACCTAGGGCTAGGCCATGACCACTTTGGGTACCAGAGTCTAACTTCATGGGACTCAGTCTGTTGCAAAGTGCCGTCACTTCTGGAAATTAACCTCAATTCAGGTCAGCATGTGAAATGTTAGTTTTGACTTCTGGCAAGTAGGGTTCAGGGACTGATTGATCCCATTTGCGCACAGGTCAGTTGTCCTTTAATTTCAAGACCTGTTACTACTGGTTTTATTAAATCAGAGTCTTTAGTTCTTGCATGTTTATATCAAATTTAAAAGAATGAGCACACTTTAACCAATGACTTACGGTTACCCTTTTCTCTTTCCTTTAACCACAGGTTATGAAAGCTTTCAAGTATTTTAATTTAGATTTGGTGTGTTTAAGGGTTCTGAGCATGAGGCTAGCAGGTAATCTCTGCAGGATTCATTTTTTTAATCATGGCTGGCTGGCTTCTCCATAGATGGTTAACAGTATTTTGTTATCTTGCTTCCCTGCAGTTTTGTATCAGCAGTTTAACTTTGAGCTGAGAGCGGGGAGGGTCAAGGAGAAGGAAATTTAAAACATATTTTCTTTCATAGATTTCCATCAGTGTGGGCTTTGAAAAGAGAGTCTTTTAAAGCATTGTACTTAGTGACTTTCAACCAAAGCCTGTGAGTGTGAATGGGTGAGATGAACAAAGGAGGCCTCTTCACATTCAGGGTTAGAAACCTGCAATTGATAGCAGGATATGTAAGGTATGTTGGACGAGGGGAACCAAGTTTGCGTTTTCAAGGGCTGAGATGAAGGGAAGATCGCTATAAGATACTGTTTAAAACGGCTTAATGTCATTTGGTTTTTAAGTACATTTTGTACACTAGTGGACAGTTCTAGCATTTTATCTGGAGGATTCATTCCATGGTCGTCATCCTGTGGAATCAGGATTTTTAGCAAGTTTGCTGCAGCTTTATCTTGGCTTTTAATAAGTTTGGCTGGTGTTCTGGTCACAGAGCTAACTATGAAACATGTCCACGCCGCTAGGATTGTTCAGTGCTATGCTATCTATCTTCTGTTGTTACGACTATTTATTACGGTTGGGTGGTATTCCATTGATTGTTTAGATCACAGCTCAGTTCCTGTAGAAAACGAACTGTAAAACCATCTGAAGACCATACAAGAGGCAAAATAAAACTTGAAGTGAATGTGTGTGGTCGTGTACTGTGTAAACCTCCTTCCTGTTTCTGCCTCTTACCTTTTCTCCTGCCCTTGCATTCCCGAGCAAGTGTTCCTCCTTTCCACAGCTAGCTGTTCCAAGTTAGGGACTGGATCTTAAAGGCAGTTCTCTCCCACTTCCATCTCCACTAAAAGATTGCCTTCCATATTTTCCTCAAGGCAAAACAAAAGTAGACTGGCTTTGGCTAAGCCACCCTCTTGCCACAATTATAACCTGGGGGTAAATTAGGGCAGCTAGTTTGAGTGAGTTCCTGCCACCTAATAGAATAAGGAACACAGTTGCCTGATAATTTGGTCAGAAGGTGAAAGTTGGGGGCGTAGCCCAAATTATGAGGCGGGAGTCTAAGACAGAAAGATGTTCCTGGACTAGCCAGCCTCTGTCAGGATAAGCAATTAGTCCCACGCTTGAGCTAACGTCCTGTGCTAGCAAGCACCAGCATCCAGCCAGCATCTGAAGTTCAGTGAAGATACGCCACCATCTGGATAGTGAGCTGAAGGGTTGTTAAGAGCAGGGAGTACATCCAGGAGAGGATGGAGTGGTGGGGATACAAAGTACGCGGAGCTGAAAGTCTTCCTTCAGGCTCCTCGGTTCCCTTGAAGGGAAGGCAAATCTGAGCGTATTCGCTTTTATAGGAAAAACGCTGCACTGTATCTCGCCTTTGCTGGGGGAATTGGAAAGGTTTCCATTCTCAGATACTTCTTTAACGAAAGCTTACCCTGGATTGGGAGAGGGGACACTAGACAGAGTGCAGAACTAGAGAAAATGGAGGCAGGAACCGCCCTCAGAAAGTCTTGAAGTGAGCAAGGACGTTAACATTAGACCCAAGTTGATGCTTTCGTGATGTTACTTGCCCTCTTTGCGGTCTCACAGACGCAACAGGTCTGAGGCTCCTGAACAAGACGGGGGTGATGGAGCCCCTGACCGGGGGCGCTTCGCGAGCGTCTCCTTTAATAGGCGGGGCCGGAACCCCAACGAGTCCCCGGCTTTGTACGTGTCGGGGGCGGAGCCGCAGACGGCCCTTGCAGCATGGCCGCCGGCGCTGCCGCCGCCTTAGCCTTTCTGAGTCAGGAGAGCCGAGCCCGGGCCGGGGGGTTCGGCGGTCTGCGAGTCCCTGCCCCGGTCACTATGGACAGTTTTTTCTTCGGTATTGAGGAAAGGAGGAGCTGAGGGTGGTGCGGGGGCAGAGGCAGGGCTGAAGAACAGGAAAGCAGATGGGTGCAGGACGTGGGTGGGGGCGGAGGGGGCCTCACACGCGGCAGTTGGAGCGGAAGGGGGTAGCCAGGCCCCTGCCCTAGTCGTGCTGGGCGGGGTCCGGGCCGAGCGCTCCAGGTTTTCCTGAGGAGCGGGCGTGTGAATGGCCGGTCAGCCCATGGCTGCACGTGAACGGGATTCGGAGAAACGCCCCCGCACACTCACCCTGTTCTCTCTTCCAGGCTGTGAGCTCTCAGGCCATACCCGCTCTTTCACCTTCAAGGTAGAGGAAGAGGATGATGCGGAGCACGTGCTGGCTTTGACCATGGTAAGGGGCGGGTAAGGGGAGTGGTGGGGAATAGGTTGACCTGAGCGGGCCTCTACCTGCGTGTCTCTTCCCCTCCCCCGCTTTACTGGGAGTCACCTCCTCTGCTTAACCCCCACATGGGGGTCCCCTGGCCAGGTGATCCAGGGACCCCTGAGGCTGGGCAAGTCGTAGGGTAGATGCTTCCGTTTGTGGTCTCCACCCTCACTGGGGAGACTCTGAGGCCCTGTGTACCCTTCCCAGCTCTGCCTCACTGAGGGGGCCAAAGATGAGTGTAATGTGGTAGAAGTCGTGGCCCGGAATCATGACCACCAGGAGATCGCAGTTCCTGTGGCCAACCTCAAGTTGTCCTGCCAACCCATGGTGAGTTCCCTTGGGGGATTGGGAGATAGGAATTGAGGACTTCAGGATTTCTCACAAGATGGGGTGGGCCAGACCTTCATCCTTGTCTTCTTCCCAGCTCAGTTTGGATGACTTCCAGCTCCAACCACCTGTAACCTTCCGCCTGAAGTCAGGTTCTGGCCCTGTGCGGATCACTGGGCGGCACCAGATTGGTGAGAGTCTTCTCCTTTGCCTCCAGTAGACTCTCCATCAGGACTCCTACCCCACCCCCGCCTTATCTCCCAGTGCGGTTCCCATACAGACTCTGTATGCTGTGCCCTCCACTTACTGTCCTACTCAAGCCGTTCTTCATGGAACCTGTCTCGGCTTCTTTAGCTCCAGTGATGTGGACTCCTTTGGCTCTTTGTTATCTAGTTTAGTATCTGAGGTTTTTCCCACCTAGACCATAAGTTCTGGGAGGTCAGGGTCCCTACAAGCTTAGAGCCACAGGGCATGAATAAATGACCTGTAGTATGAAGGGGGTATGGCTTTAACTTCTCTTCCTCCCTTTACTGCTTGTGTGTCTACCAGTTACTATAAGCAATGATGTTTCTGAGGAAGAGAGCGAAGAAGAGGGCAGTGAGGAGGAGGAAGCTGAGTTGTGCCCCGTCCTGCCTGCCAAGAAGCAGGGGGGCAGATTCTAACCCTCCCTGGTGAGTTGGGTGGGAGGCATGCCCACCAGGGCCTGGGAGGGGACAGGAGGAGCAGATTTGGACCTAGATGCTGACCCCTTGTTTGCTCTCTTCAGGTCAGCTAGCTGCCTGCCACATGCACCATGCACCAGGTTCCTGTACAAGTTTCAAGAATTTTGTGTCTTTTCCATTGAAGAGGATGGGTAGTGGTGGGGTGGGGTGGGTGGGGTTTGGTCTGGTGCTAGGAGAGAGGGGGTCCCATTCTCCATAGTGCCCTGGTGTTCTAATCCTGTACCACATCCAGAGCTTCCCTTTTCTTCAGGAGTGGGAGGAACTCTGAACTTCCATCCTGACCCTCTCTCCCCACTTGCCTGTGAGGTTGGAGGTCAGCATCTGAAGCTCAGGACTACACATTTTTAACATTTTTTTACATTTTTGGATAAAGGTTGAAATAAAGTGGTGTGGAGTTTTTTCTGCAGCTCATTTGTGTGGCTTCTTTCCCTGCTGGGGTGGCATTCCCCTAGGGACCACCAGGTGGCACTGTGGCAGCACAAAGGATGGCCCTGGGCCTGGGGGAGGGTGAGGAAATGTGGGATCCTGCTCTTTCCAGGGCCCTGGGACTAGCCCAGGCCTGGGCCCCAAATGCCTTCCTAGAAGAGGACCTCCCAACACCAAGCCCGTTCCCAGTCCTTAAAGGTGGGGGAGGGCCATCCCAGGAGGTTATCAGCATCAAAACAAGGGGTCTGGGCCTCTGTCAGCACTCAGGCTGATGGGCAGGGGGACAGATAAGGGGGCTTAAGCAGCACGAGGAATGTGCATCCCTAGCCCCATGAGGGGGCTCAAGCCCTGAGAGGGCCTGTGAGGGGTAGGGTAGAGGCCAGTCTTTGCTCCTCCTTGCAGGCATGCAGGCCATCTCTGAGCCAGCCTGGGCCCTTAGAAACCTGATTCCAGGGGCCAGATGGAGGGGGCTGGCCAGATTGGGTGACAGGGAAACCAGAATCTGGGTGGCCTGGCATATGGGGGTAGAGAGGAGCCCCTGGGATTCAGCCTCCTGGGCTAAGGGGTTCCTGCCCCCCAGCCCTCTGCCTGGTCTGTGTGTGTGTGTGGGGGGGCGGTCTCTGGTGCCTGAAATAAGGTGGTTCTAGGGCTTGGCTGCTGCTGTGCCAGGAAGAGAAAGGGATGTACCTGGTGTGAGCATGAGTGTGTATATGACCAAGTCTGAGGTCAGCAGTTCAGCAGCTGTGTCGGTTGGGGGGTGGGAGGGGTGGTCTCCGTGCCCCATAAACAAACAAACAAACAAAGGGTTACCTCATGAGACAGCCTGGGGCCAGACATGCTGAGGAGGGACAGAGAACAGTGCCTGGTGGGACCCGGCCCACTCCCTCCACTCTCTCCCACACTGGCCTCTGGGCAAAGGAGTGAACAAGTGGGAGGGGTCCCTAGATAACCCGAAGAGGCTGGTATTGGGGCAGGTGTGGTAAACTTTGGAGAGTGTTTCCCACAACACTGAAAAGCACTCCCTCCTCAACACATCCCTGGGGGAGTTTCCCTTCTCCCTGTGGTGAAGACCAAACAGGTCTGATTTTTAACCTGGCTTTTTCCTCAAGTTGAGGATAAAGGAAGATGATCCCTCTCTGTGTTGCGGTGATCAGGGTCGCAGGCCCCTTCCTCTTCTCCAGGACTTTCTTGAAGTGCTTCCACCAGGAACCGGGGTGGAGGGGGCAGCCAAAATGGAACCATTCACCTACCCGCGGCACGGGGTCAGGAGGTAGAGGGGAAGGTGGAGCTGGCGCCCTCTGGTGGGCGAGGTTGAAACCGCCAGTGGCCGTGCGGCTTCCCGCGCCGCCTCTCTAGGGGCTCTTAGGGGTACGCCGCGGTGCAGGGTCCTACGTGCCCCGCCAGTGGTCTGGACGACTAAGGCCGACTTCGTTCGTTCGTTCGTTCATTCACGCATTGGAAGGGCTCCTGTTAGAACCCTTCCCTTCTTCCTCTCGTCTATAGCCTCCAAAGTCCTTGGCACGTGCATGGTTGAAGGCGCAGTAGCCTGGCTGAGTGCAGCGAAGAGTCATCCCTCGTGGGAAGCCTCCCCAGCAGACATATCTACCCCCTGTGCGTGGCCCCGCCCAAATATTTACCCCCCGCGACGCGGCTGATCTCTTATTGTACGCCTTTGCTGGTTTCTTGGTGGGTCTTTCCCGCGGCCCCGGCCGGCGCCGAGCGCTCTCCTGCCCGCGGTGGGGGCCCAATCCACATCTGCTTCGTCCAGGAGTTTCCCGGCCCGACGGGGCGCCCGGCGGACAGAGCTGGGAATTGTTTTTTCTCCTTCCCCGCCCCCGCCTCTCCTCGATCCCCCTTTCTGCCCTCTCAGCGCACAGTAGGAGAGTTGCCAATTCACTTTGGCCCCTGAGAGCTGAGGGATGAAGGCTTACGCCGGGGTCTGCAGACTCTTGGAGGAGGGGCAGGACTGTATTTGGGGGGTGAAGTGGGACGACTCCCAGACCCGGGCCTAAAGTGCTTAACACAGCCTCCGCGATTTACATTTGAACGGTCGGCGGAGGGTCTGCGGCGCTTTGAACGCCGGGCGCAGGAGGCGCGCGTTTGAGCGAGCGGCGATCCAGGCGGCCCCGGCCGGTTGGTGTGGATTTGAGGGGCCTGGGGTTGTGCTGCGGGGGCGACCGATGCACTTGGAAAGAGGCTGAAGGTGTGTGTTTAGAGGGGCTATTTGTGTTGGCGAGAGGTGTGTGTTTGTGTTTGCAGGAGGCGATGGACACTGTGTGTGTGTGTTTGTGTGTGTGTGTGTATTTGTGTTTGCGGAGTGTGGAGGCAGCCGGGAAAGGTGGCCGGCTGTCACTCAGCGATCAGGTTGACAGGCGCTCCCTCATCAGGGCCAGGGAGCTCTGATTGCAGATTCGAGGAAACAAAATAGCAATTGTAATTACGGGGCTTTGATAAGATAAAGGAAGGAGCGAGCTGGCCGGGAGGTGAGTAAGAGAGCAAGGGAGGAGAGAGCGGCCTGCTGGGGCCCCGATGGAATATTTGCATCTGTCACTCACGGGGGTGTGCCCTGGCAGTACCCGGTGCCTGATGTGGAGGTGTCCTTATTGCTGCCCCCCTCCTTCTAGAGACAGGGACTTTTGGGGAGATGAGAAGAATCCCCCAATATCGACGAAGGTCCAGTTGGGGGAGATTCTCCAAATATAAAGAAATTCTGGTTTGTACAGGCCCCTTGATGGAGGTTAAGGTGTAGGACTCAAACTCTGACCTCCACACTTTTAGGCCCTGGATTGCTCACCTCTGGGGGAGAGGGAGGAGGGTGGATTAAGATCATTGAGGTTCAGCCCAGCTCCTTCAAAACATTCTGGGGCTCCAAACCAGGGTTGGTGGAGACAGGTTGGACTGTCTCCACCCCAGTCTGGGGAAGGACAGGTGCCCAGAGTGACTCAGGTTGTGACTCCAGGACTATGCACACTAAGGATGGGCTGGATGCCCTGACCTCTGTCTGGGTCCTGCTCCCTGCTGTTCTCATCAGACTATTTTCAGAGGGCTGGGTCCCTGGTGAGGAGAAGTCCCTTCTCATGCTCTGCTCCCCATCTCTCCACTCATTGTTTAATGCATACAAATAAACATTTTCAAGGGCCTACTATGTGCAGGGCATGAGGTTAAGATGGTGAACATCTTGCCTGCTTGAAGCAGTGCAGCTGGGGAGTTAGACACCCAACAAGTGGCTGGCAACCTCTAAGACAGAGGAGCTCAAATGAAGGAAATATGCTGGTCTGGGCTGTGGGCACCGGAGCCCACGGTACCTGTCTTCCCCCAGTGGGCCCACCTCCCAGTGGGGTTGAGAGAAGATGGTGCAAACCCAGCCCTTAGCAAATACAAGTGCTCAGTAAATGGTGGTGCTTATGATTATTATCTGTTGGGAGGGTGATGAAAGCAAGCCTCCCCGCAGAGGACCCACATGCACTGAGGTCTAAATGCTCAGCCAGTTTCCCCATTATTCATTCATCGAATACTAGTTGCAGAACAACCCCTGCCCAGCTCTCTGCCATGAGCTGCAGCTTCTGAGCTAGTAAGACATGGTCCTTGCCAGGCGGTCTGTGTGGGCAAGAGCCAGTTGAGGGAACAGACTCCTGGAGGTGGGTAACAGGTGGGCTCAGGAAGTCTACTTCTCTGGGGAGGGATGAGATCTTGGGACAAGTCTTCTGACTCTGTTTTCCCATCTAGACCTCACTCAGTGTTAGCGTTATGGCTGGGAGTGGGAAAGGTAGGCCACAGAGAAAGGGGAGGTAGGCAGAACTTTGCTGTGCTGCCTACTGCCTCTGGCCTAATGGCTTCCTGGGACCACCCCAACCCCTCCAGCCCAATCCCCAAGGATGTGGCCGGGGCAGTAGGGCAGGGGAGGTCTTGGGTGAGGCCAGCAGCTGGGCAAAGCATCAGTGACTCCACCTGCTCCTCAGAAGTATCTGTCCCAGGGCACCTCTGCCCACCCAGGCTGCTCTCAAAGAAGCACCATGGCTCAGGGTTTCCCAAAGCCCCTGGAGGGAAGAAACGAGCGGCTGGGAAAGGCTTAGATGACTCCTTACCTTCTTGATACTCCCCCTCCCCCACAGTTGACACAAAGCCAGCAGTCCATGTCTAGTACACAGTAGGTGTGTAAATACCTGTTCAATGCACAAATATTGGGACTCTGAGAGAAAAAGCTGGGCAACCTGGATCTAAGTCCCTTCCCCAGGAAAAGCAGCTGAGAGCAGTTATTTTTGCGCCCTCTGCCTGCTTCTTTGGTGGGGGGGGTTGAGGGTGGTGGCAGTGACTCTGCGTCTTACCAGGGACCTCTGGGCTCTCCCATAGTTGGCTGTGGTTCCTCTCAAGCTTCAGGCTAGTGTGTATGGGGGCGGGGGGGGTACAGGGGCAGGGGTGATGGTGATAATGGGGGCAGGAAGGGGAGGAGAAGATGTTTCTCCATCTCAGGGCCTTCTTGGAGACTGAGCGAGACAGGGGAGACCGGCAAGGCAGGGTACTCAGCCGAAAGATGGGAGTGGGTGTCGGGTCCCCGACGCAAGCATGCACTGACAGAGAGGAGCGCACAGCAGTTCACTCCAGTGTTAGCAGCCACTTGCAGGCGGCGGGCCCAAGCGAAGCACACAGTAGGCGGCTCAGAGAACCGCCGTATAGCCTGAGGCGTAAGTGGACAGGGTCCCACGGTGGAGACCGGGCACCTTCCCACTCGGGCTCACCGGCGGTCCAGGAAGCTCCAGCCGAGGGTCTCGGGACTCCACGGAGCGGGAAGCCCGAGGTGCCCCCCATCCCCGCCCGCCTGGACCCCAAGAGCGCGCCAGGGGACAGGCCGGGGTTGGGGGGAGGCGCCCACACCGGCCGCCCCCCCCAGACGGTCCCCAGACCCCTCCCCTCGCCCAGACCCCCAATCCCATACCCGCCGGCCGCCCCGCCCCGGCCCGCCCCGCCCCCGCCCCGGGCTGGGTCCCGGCCCCCGCTCCCAGCCGGGGGCTGCGGGCTCCGGCCGCCCGCCCCGCGCTCCCCCCTCACGCCCGGTGCGGCGCCCCCCGCCGCCACCCTCCCCTCCCCTCCCCCTCCCTTCCCACTTACCCACCCCCCCCCTGCCGGCCCGTTACCCTCCCTCCCGCTCCGGCTCCTCAGCAGCCAGCGGCCACCGGCTCCGGCTGCGGCGCAGAGGCACTCGGCGCGGCGCGGCGAGCTCGACATTCCCTGGGACCTAAGGAGCCGCGTCGGGATCACCCGGGCTCCCGCCCTCGAGCCTTCCTCCGCCGCCGCCGCCGCCCTCGGCTCGTCTGTCCGCGGCCTCCCGCGCACCGGCGTGATCCCGCCGGGGCTGTGCGTGCTCCCCGGCCGCGCGCCATGGGCAGCCCCCGATCGGCGCTGAGCTGCCTGTGAGTACCGCCGCCCCGCGCCCCCGGCCGCGCTCCCGCCCGCCCGCCGCTCACCCTGCGCCCCTCTCTCCCCGCCCGCTTTTGTCTCCCACAGGCTGTTGCACTTGCTGGTTCTCTGCCTCCAAGCCCAGGTAAGGCGCGCTGCGCGGAGGCGGGGGCCGGAGCCGGCGGGGGACGCCGGGGGGCAAGGTCGGGCAGGGGCAAGAGGACCGACCCTGCGGCCGCGCGGCGGGCTGGAAGGCACCTTAGAAATGCAACCCCTAACTACCCCGAGGAGGGAACTAAGGAACAGAGAGGTAGCGCCTGCCTAAGGTCACACAGCCAGCGAGTGGCGAGGCTAGAACCCGAGGTCTCGGAGTCCAGCTCTGTCTCCCACGCCTCCCAGCCAGGTGGGGGTGGATGGGGAACTCTGCGGGCAGCCACACCCGGCCGCCGAGGATGGAGGCATTCGGGGCCCGGGGGCGTTCGTTGTCAGAGGTACGGTGACTGTCTCAGGGACCCTCTCCGCGGCTCTCTGGGGAGGCTTGCGGCGGGACTGGCCGAAGGATCAGGTGCCTAGGTCCTCTGCGGTCTCAACATTTGCTCCGTGAATTTGTCTTTATAAATGTCAGGGGTCGGGCAGCGCTGCCTGCCGACTTAAAAGCACCCTGCTCTTCTAGGAAGGCCCGGGAGGGGGGCCTGCGCTGGGCAGGGAGCTCGCTTCCCTGTTCCGAGCTGGCCGGGAGTCCCAGGGTGTTTCCCAACAGGTGGGTCCAGATCCTTCTCCATCCCGGGCTCATCCATGCTAGGACTGGTCTGTCCGACTTTCCTGGGTGGGGGTGGGGGGCGGGTGGCCTGAGCTGGTATGTTGGGGGGACCCCAGCCGGCTGCCTGGGGCAGTGGAGGGAGGTGCCGGGTGATGGGGGCCACTTGGGCCCCTGGGCAGAGTAGCATTATAATGGCGTGTTGTGTATTTTTCAATTTCCTAAAGGTAACTGTTCAGTCCTCACCTAATTTTACACAGCATGTGAGGGAGCAGAGCCTGGTGACGGATCAGCTCAGCCGCCGTCTCATCCGGACCTACCAACTCTACAGCCGCACCAGCGGGAAGCACGTGCAGGTCCTGGCCAACAAGCGCATCAACGCCATGGCAGAAGACGGGGACCCCTTTGGTAAGGCGAGCTGCGCTGCAGTGGGGTAAAGGTAGCCTGTGGAACGGGCCCCTCTTCCCCAGGCTGCCCTGCTATGACTGGACCTACCAGTCACATCTGCGCTGGCCAGAGGCCTGCACGCTCCCCAGCTCAGAAGGGAAGGAGTTAAGGCGAAAAAGCATCTTGGGGGTCAGCTGGAGAAGAGAGGGTTGGGGAAGGGACCTCGGGGAGTACTCGGCCCACAGGTGCCCCTTCCCTGCCCAGCAGATGAATGAATCCAGGAATCTCCCTTTCCACCTCCCCCTTTCATACCCCTCCCCACTGCAGGTGGAGGCAGAGGGTTCAGGGGGAGGGGGCCCAGGTTTAAGGGAAGCTCTTGAAAGAGGATATGTCGCCAGGGCCCACAAAAGGAGAGTGGGAAAGAGAAGGGAGAGAAATCCCTTCAGCTCTCCCAGCTTGGGGGGGTGTTGCTGTGAACCTTTAAATACTTTGATCAGAAGGGTCAGTTACACATGGGGACTAGGCTAGGAAAAGGGCCCTCCCCTCTGCACTTGTCCAGGAACCCAGGTGGGGCTCCTGGCTGCCGGTGGGGTGGTGAGTACAGGGAGCTACTGCGAGGTAGAGAGGCTGAGGACTGATTGATTTCTAAAGCATTCAATATTCCTTCCTTGAAACAAGGCCAATTTCCAGAGTCCTGGATGTACCAAGAGAAAAGCAAGCCCTCTGGGCTGCTGGTGTTGTTTTTAGAGAGCGATTATTGTGAGTTTAAAAACCTTTAAATAACGACCAAGTTAAACAAGCATGAAAGGAGAGGGGAAGACTCTATTAAAATGTAATAAAAAGGTGAGGCGTTTTAAGAGCTAAGAAGAAAAATGAAGAATGATATAAAACAGAAAAAGAACGAGGCTTTTTTTCAGATGTGGAGTTTGAAAGGAGTTGCAAGTCTGTAAATGTTAAAAAAGAGGTTCAAGATTGTTCTCTATGAATCTCTGGAGAGACCCCCGCGTCTGGCAGAGCGATTAAAACTCTTCTTACTTTCACCTTTTTTAACATTTCCTGAATACTTTCTCCTCTTCTCGAGCCAGTTTGGGGGATCGAGTATGTCTCGCTGCATTTTTTCTGCATCGACGTAGCTGACTTCCCTTCAAAGCTGGAGAAGGAGACATAATTTTCCTGGGATAAATCTGTCACTGGGGTGGAAGAATAGGTTTGAAAATGTTAAGCTTTCCAAAAGCCCAGTCGGGAAAGCTGCCGTAAACTTCGGCCCCAGCTCCCCAGATCCATCCAGGAAGGAGAGTGGGGGCTTTCTGCGGTGGGGTGGGGCTGGGGGTGGCCTGCCTGGTGGCCGAGCTCCCCCGCTGGGCTGGCAGGGCCAGCCTACCGTCCCTTTGTCCCTCCAAACTGGCTACTTGCTGCCCTTCTTAGCTTCCAAGGAAAGGGAATGAATGCCTGGCTCCTCCTGGGTTTACTCCCATTGGAACAAATGGTCCAGCATCCTTGGGTTTTGGGGAGGGAAGAAGAGGCTAAGCTGCTCATGGGGGAATTCCTCTTCAGACATCAGAGGTCTGATGCCCACTTCTCTCCTTACAATTATAGGAGGCTTCCCAGTTTCCCTGGTCCCTGCCTGGTGAGCAGGAGCTGGAGGGCCCAAGAGCAAAGGCTTAGGGTGTATAGCCAGGACAGGAAGAATCTGGAGGAGAACAGCAGAGAAGTCCCAGTTGCTTCCTTATGGGCCCCAGGAAGGGACAGAGGGCTCCATCCCTATCTGCCCTGTTTGGCCAGAATTTCAGAATGGAATCCCCTCCCATCTTCTCCAGTCGGTATCCTTCCTGGCCCTTAAAAATAGTTGCTCCTTGCCCTGGAAGGCAGACCAGGAGAGGGATGAGCAGACTGGCTGGGTCCAAGAGGAGGTGGGTGGGAGGGGAGGTGACAGCTGCATTTCCCTGGCTGACTTGGAGCCAGACTGGGGACTTGGCTACTGGGTCCCAGCTCTGTGCTTCTGTGAAGGGGGGCAGGTAGTCACAGGCTGGGCCGTGAGGGCTGCCTTGCTGACCTGTGCCCATCACCTCCCATTAGTTTCAGGGACAGAGAAGGTGCCACCTTGTCAGTACAGGCTGGGAGGCAGACCTGGGAGTACCCAAACTTCTTTCTCAAGGAGGGAAAAGGCTGCAGTAGGGAGGGCAGGAGACCCAGCCCCTTCTGTCCCATCCCAAACAGCTAAGTCGGTCCCCACTCCCTTCTTGGTGACAGCCTCAAAGGGAGGAGTTGTGCAGAGAGTGGACAGGGACCAGGGCTTCTGTGGCAAGCTGGCTGTCTAAGGGGAGAGGGGAGTGGGAAGAAGGCACAGAATTCAGCTCCCTGTCTCCTGGCTCTCAGTGAGAGGCAAGCACACCTGATTTTCTCTCCTCCTCACCTACAGAAAGTGTTTGGTCACTGGGGTGAGAAGCCCAGTGCTGCTGGAGGGTGAGAGAAAAGATTATTGAGTTGTTGATTTCTGAACACTGGGGCTGGGGACTGGGGTGACTGGGAAGCGTTGGGAAGAGATAGCATCCTCCCAGCTGGTTCTGGGAAAGCAGCCGGCCATGGGCTGTGGGTGTAGGGAGAGCTGTCTCATCCCTATCAGCTTCTCAGCAGAGCAGGGGTAGGGTGGTGTGGCCAAGGCTGTGGGTTAGAATCCGAGGCACCAGAAACGAGAGAGTGCTTTTATGTTTGACCTCAGGAGTGGAGGTCACCACTGCACCCCAGACATTTGTAATGATCTGTGAGGCATGTGCATATAATATTCTGAGTTGGAAGAATCCTCAGAGATCTTTGATTAGAAGCAGAATTCTAGTCAAATTAAAATTTACTTGAAGCCTCGACATAAAAGTTATTAGTCTGGTTTTAAAAGAGGGTCTTTTCAGTTTGATGGCTCCAAGACCCCTCTGCAGAAACCAGTTCATATGCCATGATCTCATTCACCCCCATTCTGTAAACCCAGGTAAGGGGACGGTCTGAAGCCCAGAAAGGAGACTTGACTTTCCCAGGGTTGCACGGCATGTTAGTGGCTGGAGCCCACGCCTTGGGTACCTGGCTCTTGGAGCAGTTGCTTCTGGGAAGGGCCAGCTGGGATGGGGACATGGAGCACTGGGGGTCAGGGAGCTGCTCATAACCACTCTCCCCCCACATTCCCTGACAGCAAAGCTCATTGTGGAGACGGACACCTTTGGGAGCCGGGTTCGAGTCCGAGGAGCTGAGACAGGCCTCTACATCTGCATGAACAAGAAGGGGAAGCTGATTGCCAAGGTGAGGTCTTAGAAGGAAGGGGGGGGGGGCGGCTGGGGCCTGGGGAGCAGGCTGGGCTGGCTGAGCTCCTCCAGGATCCCAACAAGGTGGGCAGAGACAGAGGGCCACCTTGGGCTTACCTAATGATTGGATGGTGGGGGAGGTGAGGGAGGAGGAAGCTGAGAGATGAAAAGCTATAAAAGCAAAGGAGGAAGAAGGCAGGCTAGGGAAGGGGCGGGGGGGGGGTGGTTGGTAAATTCCATATATCTTTTTAACAAATCGCCAAATTGCTTTGCTATTATGTCCAATTACATGGTACCAGCATTTGGAATGTTCAGTAAGCCGCAGGCCCAGCCCCTCGGCGGAGCTCTGAAATGGCCCCATTAGTCACGGCTCCTCTACAGCCTCGAGCTCCCCGCTTCCTGGGCTTCTGGGGCTTGGGGCTCAGCATCTTCTCACCGGCCTTCCTTCCCCCATAGGGTGGCAGTCCTGGGGCTGCAGGCCGGCATCCTGAGGGGCTGAGGGGGGCAGGTGGGGAAACGGGTGCTAGCAGCTTGGGCCAGACTGGTGGGCAGGAGGCCAGGGTAGGCAGGGGCTGGGCCCCCTCTCTGCCTCTCTGTGTTGGGGCCCAGCCCCTCGGTAGACAGCCATGTGTCACTGCTACCCAGGAGGACAGGAAGTTGCCGGGTGGGCTGTGAGTTGTCAGGGATTAGAGAGCGGGTGCCCGGGCAGGGGGTGGGGCTGCCCACCCTGCCATCTGCTGGGGTGCCCACCTGCTGTCTGGGGCCGCCTCCCCTCTGCCTCTGATGGGGGCGGGTTCTGGACAGAGCCCGGTGACACCGTGTCTGGCCCCCCCTACCTGCAGAGCAACGGCAAAGGCAAGGATTGTGTGTTCACGGAGATCGTGCTGGAGAACAACTACACGGCCCTGCAGAACGCCAAGTACGAGGGCTGGTACATGGCCTTCACGCGCAAGGGTCGGCCCCGCAAGGGCTCCAAGACTCGGCAGCACCAGCGCGAGGTCCACTTCATGAAGCGACTGCCCCGCGGCCATCACACCACAGAGCAGAGCCTGCGCTTCGAGTTCCTCAACTACCCGCCCTTCACGCGCAGTCTGCGCGGCAGCCAGAGGACTTGGGCCCCCGAGCCCCGATAGGCCCTGCCCGGCCCCTCCCCGCCGCTCCTAGCGCCGGAGGTTTCTTCTGGTGCAGGATGAGGTCTGCGCTACTGAAGGCTGGGGAGGAGCTGGGGGAGCCCTGGGCCCTAGTTGTTGATAATTGTTTGCTGTTGGGTTTTTTGTTGTTTTTTTAAACAAAAGAGAGGCTCTATTTTTGTATTCCACTTGGCTGTGGCGTCTGACTTCTTAACTCTCAGGAAGGCCAAGTGAGTGGCCTAGACTGGGATTCCAGCGGGGGTTTCCTGGGGGTGGGGGGCTTTTTCTAGTCCCGCAGAGGCGCTCCTGAGACCCCAGCAGCTGCAGGGTAAGACTGCTAGGCCGCCAGGGGCTCCATTGCACCCCCAGGTGGGGGCAGGGAGGAAAGAGCCTGAACTTTAGGTTAGATCTTTCAAGGGCGGGTGTCAGTGGAGGGTGGTTGGGTATTAGTTGCTATTAAATGACTGAAATATTTATTTAACTGACGTATTAAAAATGTGTGTTGGAGAGTGAGTCCTCCTGGGGTCAGCGCCCTCCCCCCGCGCTGCCCCAGCTGGCAGGCGGCTGAGAGATGCAGCAAATCAGGCAGCAGCTCTGACTGCAGCCTCCCTTCTACCTAAGGAGCCACACCTGTTGGCCGTCCCTATCATTGTTGCTGGAGGGGTTTTCTTGGGAGGACAGAAGCAGGGAAAGGAGCAAGAAGAGGCTCTTAGCTGGTCCTGGGACCTCTCAGACATGGGCTTTTAATAGGAGTCATTGTTAACACTTCCCCAGGCCACCCCTGGGCCAGAAATGATGACTTTGCTAGGACTGGAGTTGTAATCATGGATTCAGTGGGTCCTTTAAAAAGTGCCTTTCTGTGTATGCCTCGGTCTGTGTGGGAGACAGATCAGAGATGCCAGAGCTAGTTCTTTCTGAGTACCAGGCTCCAGAAAATGAAAGAAGAGAGCAGCTGCCGGGGTCCAAGGTGGAGGTATGTTGGAGGGGGGCTGCCAAGGCTGGTGTTGACAGTCGTGACATGAAACAAGTGTTAACTTTGGGATATCTGGTTAGAAAGCTATGAGCAGAAGGTGCTGAGCTCAGGCGCTGCAAAAGACCCCAGGGGACTGTGGTCCAGGGAGAGGCTGCCAACCTTGGAGAGACCAAGCCTAGAGGGAGTGGAACTGGCATTGGCCGGGAAGGGAAGCTCACAGGCCTAGAGCAGAACTCATCTCTGGCCAGGGGGGGAAGCAGCAGGTGGTAAGTCAGAAGGACTAGCCTGTGAAGAAGGACTGCTATGGATGAAGGAAGACCAGGTCATGCTATGACAATGGTAGAGCAGGTCATTCATGGCGTGGGCAAGAGGACTGGCCTGTGGTGGGTGGAGGGGTGGGTTCTTGGAGGTGGACTGGTGAGATTGGCATCACACTACCTGGAAGAGAGCCCAAGCCCAGAGGCAGCAGGTCTCCTGAGGTCAGAGCTGGCCCAGTCATCATACCTGAGCTCTCATTCTGGTTGCTTCCACTGCCTTCTTTGGGCTGGTCCCATAGCACAGTTACTGGACGAATCCAGAAACCTCTTCCTTCTGGGCCTCTGGTCCTTTGGGTGGAGGGCAACCCAAGGCTTCCTAACCACGTGGGCCTCCAAGAGTTGCAGCCACAAATCCCAGGCTCAGGCCATCCAGATGGATCAGAAATCCTAGGGCTCAGTGGGAAGCCTTGGAGAGGTTGGGGTACCATGGGGCCTCTTCTGGCCTGCTATGGGGGTGAAGGGCTCTGGACAGAGTAGGTTTCTCCTGGTGCATAGATACGAAGGATGTGGGGAGGGGGCTCTAGACATCTCTCTTCCAGCTCCCCCAGCTCTTAGTGCCTCCTCTTCTGCTCCATCCCCTCCCCTCCCCCTTTAATTAATTCTGGGTGAGCAGCCTGGCTTTATTGTGCAAGGAGCTGGGGTCTCACTGTGGGAAAAGTCACACCTTCTGAGCAGCTTCTGATGCCATGCAAATGAAGAGACCGTCCAGGAAACGCTTTCATCTGCACGGCCGCCTGTCCAGCCCCCAGCCCAGTAATTACCCACATTTCATTTGTTTGAGAGCAATTCCTGGGGGAAACCACAGGGTAGGAGGGAGTCTGGGGGGTGGATGGAATGTCAGACTCTCCCTGCCTGTGATCCTGGCCACAAAGTGGGGCCAGGCTGGGCCAGGGTGGTCACTGGCTAGGCCAAAGCTACCCTGAAGCCCACAGGCTGGGGATGCCTGAGTACTCCAGGGTGGTAGGGTGGAACTGTGCAACGGTTGCGACGACAGAGAAGAGGTGGGTTGTCCAGAGAGCCGGACCTGCCTCATGGAGAAGGGAGAGATGACTGATGGGGGAGTAGAGGTGGACAGGAGGGTGGTGATCTTGTCCTTGAGGTGACCTGAGGCTTTGGGAAGGGGTTGACTCCCAGCAGGACCCCCAGCCAGGCACCCTGGGGAGCTGAGCCCAGAGCAGTGGGGCTGCGCTGGGCCGGAGCACCCACTACCTTGTTTATCTTTGCGTTGCTGCCTCCACAGAGCCCTCGCTAATGGGGTTTTACAGCCCACTCAAGCTGCAACTGGCCAAGAATCAATCATTACCGGCACTTAGCGGTTTGATAGTTAACAGCCTGAACTGAAGCCAAACTGGTTGTTAACTGTGATAACAACTGATTTCAAGGGGTTATTGCCGGCCCAATATGCTCAGCCCATTTATTTCGGGGAAAACAAGCAGGGAGCTGTTGCAAGGCCCAGAAAAGGGAGGAGGACAGGGCTTTCCTCAGCCAAAAGGCCTGCCACTCTGTCTAGGAGTGGGTGCTGGCTGTGAGGACCCTGGGGGCCGGCTGAGGTGTGCGTGGAGGCCTGGCCTCCCAGAGGATCTGAGGATCTGTGTGCGGGCCCAGGTGATCCACGCAGAAGGCCCTCTCCAGTCCTCCCTTCTCCCCAGATCTGACCGCACCCTGATTCCCCACGTCCCCTCTCCTTCTCTTCTTACAGTAGTGGTCCCCGTGAGGCCCTCACAGGGACAACTCTCCATGGGGAGGAGCCCAGGCCTAGTGGCCAGGCCTCTACTAGTCCCCACTCAGCAGGGGCCCTGGACCTCTTCACCCATTCCTCCCTCTCCCAGGGCTGCCAGAGCCCAGCCAAATCCAAGCCAGAACCTCGCCTTTAATTTCAAAGCCAGTGATGACTCCACCCAAGCCTTGACTAGAAAGGATGCACTAGAGGTCTCTCCTCTCACTCCACCAGGTCCTGTCCATACCTACCTGCTACCCTCAGCTGAATGGCAACAGGTGAAGCTATGGCCAAGCATCTTTCTAGAAAGCTGCTGTAGCAAAGGACCCCAGGAGTTTTCCACCATCTACAGATAGACAACCCGAGGCCCAGAAGTCCCACAGCCAGCATGAAAGCTAGTTTGAAAGATCAGGTCTTAACTCCCAGACCCAGGCTGCCTCTTGAGGACTGCAGGTCTTACTCTAATTCATTTATTCAGTCAATATTTATTGAGTGCCTATTATGTGCCAGGCTCTGTTCTGGGTAGAGGGGACAAAGCAGGAAATAAGTGACAAAAACTCTGTCATTATGGAGCTCAAATTGTAGCAGGAGGCTGTGGGTGGGGTGAGAACAAACAGTGTATAGTTTATCAGACCCTGGCAACCACTACAGAGAAAAATAGAGGGAATGAGTGTGGAAGGTGGGGTAAGGTAGTAGCAATTTTAAGTAGGGTGGTCATAGAAGGCCTCACTGAAAACTTAATGCTGGAGCAGACACCTGATGGCGGTAAGGCATGCACCTATCTGGGGGAGGAGCCATCCAGGTAGAGGGACCAGCGAGTACAAGCTTATAGCATCAGGGGAAGAGGAGGGAGGCCAGTGTGGTTAGAGCAGAGTGAAGGCAGGATACAGGTGTAGTGTGTGTAGTATGAGTGTAGTGGTGTGGGGAGAATGATGGAAGCTGAGATGAGGCATATAAGTAGTGGTGATGAGGACAGATCATGTAGAGCCATTGAAAAGACTTTAGCCTTGAGCCTGAATGAGACAGCAAACCATTGTGGGGTTTTGAGCACTAGAGTGACATGATGTGAATTAAGTTTTGTTAATAACAAGATTGCTTTGGCTGCTCTGTTGAGAATAGACAGTAGTGGGGTAAGGGAGACTAGTTACGAAGTTTTTGCAGTAATCTTGGCGAGGAATGATAGGGCATTGGAGGTGGTGAGAAGAGATTGGAATTTGGGACATTTTTTGCAAGTAGGGATGTGCTGATGGTTTGGGTGTGGTTTGTGAGAGAAAAAGAAGAGTCTAGGGGTTTCCAAAGTTTCTAGCCTGAGTGACTGAAAGGATGGAGAGGCCCTTTATTGAGATGGAAAGATTCTAGAAGGGGCAGATTTTGAGGGGAAGAGTAGGAGTTTTGTTTTGGACATGTTAAGTCTGAGCTGACTAAATAAATATTCAAGTGGAGATGTTGAGTAGGCAGTTGTATGTGAGTCTGGAATTCAAGGGAGAGGTCTCATGTGAAGATATAAATTTGGGAGTATTCAACTCACAACTTTTAAAGCCAGGGGATGGAATGGATTTCCTAGGGAGTGAGAGTAGCCAAAGAAGAGGAGAGAGCCAAGCCTGAGCCTTGGTATCCTCCAAACAATTAGAGGTCAGGGTGAAGGGGGGGAACCAGCAAATATTGTGGCCCATGAGGTAAGTAGGAGGAAAACCAAGAGGATGTGTGTCCTGATGATATAGGAAAAATACACCAGTTTCTGAGCCCAAAGCTTTAAGTGGGCTTTGGGTAGAGTTTTACAGTCATCAACTGTCTCCCTTCCCTCCTATCCCCGACCAATCTCAGGGCCAAGAGGATGCAGCCAGCAAACAAGGGGGTTGTTGATTTCACCTGGGGGGTCTCCTTGACTCTTCTTTCAGCCTCCCCCTGCCTCTCATCCTGCCGCCTTTACCTCTGGAACACTACTCAAATCTAGTCCATCTACTCTTCTGTTTATCTACTGCCACCTCCCTGCTCCAAGGCATCATCAGCTCTTGTCTGGCTTACGGCAACAGCCCCCTAACTGCTCTTCCTCTCATATCCCTCTACAATCCTTTCTGCACTCAGTAGCCGGAATTTCCAAAGCATAAATCTGATCATGTTACTTCTACCATATCTAGAATTAAATTCAGACTCCTTTTCCATGGCCTGAAAGGTCTCCTCCATGCTCGGGCCCTGTCTGCCTATCTAACTGTATGGCTTAACCTCTCTCCCTTTCATCCGCTGCACCCCGGCCACACCTCCTTCCAGCTTCTCAAACAAGCCGGGCTCCCATATGCTTCAGAGCCTTTGCACTGCTGTTCTCTCTGCTTGAAATGCTTTTCCTTTAGGTTGCTGGAGGGCTGACTGCTCATTTTGTAGGTCTCTGCTGTCATTCTCTGCTCTCTTTTCTTTATTACACTTATTAATATCTGACATTATCTTGTTTTTTATTTATCTACCCATTTTTGGTTGGCCTATTCCTCCCAAGAGAGCAAGGACTTTGACTTGGCTTATGATGAATATCCAGTGACTAGAACAGTGCCTGGCACATCGTAGGTGTTCAGTAAACATTGGTAATCAACTAGTAAAATGAGAGTAGATGTGGAGGCTGTTGAATGGAGAAGGTGCATTGGGGGTTCTCTGCATCCGGGGCTTGGGTCAGGATTTAGGAAATGCCTGAAGGTCAGGGAGACTTGAGGATGGTCCTGGGATGGGTGACCCTCTAAGCCCACCTGGACATCACAGTCTTACTAAAAGAGGGTCCAAGGCTATCTGGCACAAGCTCACCTCCTTTTTCTCAAGCCGTAATAAGTGTCTCCTAAACTGGACAAAGGAGCATCTAAGAGAGCCTGTTGGGATGGACGACTCAGAACCTCCCAAAATTCTGCTTCCTTCCCCACCGCTGGGTTTCCATAGCAACGAGAGGATTTAACAGGAGAGAGTGAAGGGGACTTAGGAGCTGGAGAGAGGAGGAGTAAGTGGTAGCAAGACAGATGGGGAGCTGGCAAGAACTCCGAGGGATCCCCAAGTCCCATGTTACTGCAGGAGGTTGTGCCAGTAAGGTCCCTCTGATTGCCCCCCTTCCCCATCTGGGTCTCTTGCTGACCCTGAAGGACTAACTGTCCATCTGCGCAGGCCCTAGGGCTCACCCTCATGTACTCCTCCCTCCTCCCGGCTCGCAGATGCTAGATGAAACAATGCAGATGGCAGATGTTAGTGAAACAAGTTGCGGCCACTGGATTGGTTTGGGGATCTGCGTTCCTTTTCCCTCCCTTCCTTGGCTGCGTATGGTCGGGGAGCACATGGTGGGAGGAGAGTCAGGGCATGAACCTATGCCAAGCGAGGTCACAAGCTTTGGCACTTGGGGATTAAGGCCAGACCCCCAGTCATGAAGGATCAGATGGGCTGTAGCTTGGGCCTGGCTGAAGGTGCTCAAACAAGGGTTTGGCCTGGACACTGATTTGAGGGAGTAAGAAGAAGCCCGCACAGAACTCAGCACTGTTTGCAGCCTCCTCCTACCTTGAGCTCAGAGGACCAGAAAACGCCTGGGCCTTGAGCCTGGGAGCAGTAGAATGGTGAGCCCCCGAGGAGCTGGGGCACTGGGCCCTGATACCCAAGCCAACTGCCTGGAGAACCAGCCAGTGACTTTCAAGGGTGAGAGTAACCAGGGCCAACACCAAATTCCAGCTGTCCCTCTGCTGCCCACAGGCACACAGCTCCCAAACACCCAGGCTCAAACCTCTACCTTCTTGGACTCCTCCTCGTTTCCAGCCACCGACATTTAATCACGTCAATTGGACAGACGTGACCGACTCTTGCTAAATCTTTCTTCATAGGGAAATCCCCCTGTCCCATCACAACCTACACCGGGCCATTTCATGCCCTCTCACCTTGTCTCCCTGCCCAGTCTCTCCCTGGGCTTTTTTGTATCACCTCCCCCTCCCTGCCTCCTGCAGCCCTCAGTAATGAAGAGCAAACTCATAAAACATTCATCGTGGGTAATACACCGTGTAGGGTCTGCCTGATCACAGTTCTGATAGGGGAGCCGGGTCAGTATTGCTGGGTCTTAGGCTTCTGAGGGCTGGGGCTGACTTCTGTGCCTTGGGTTCAAGTTCCAGTGACTTCCATTAAGCCAGGCCCAATCCTCCTTGGCGGGGTGGAGGGTCCTGGGTAGAGTAGAAGAGGGGCTTCCTGAGAGGAGGTGCTAGCAGTCTGGGGAGGGAAAGGTGGCTCCTGGGGGCACTCCTAAGCCAGGCATGACAGGTAGCTGGGGCTCTGGATAAAAGCTGGAGACAAGGTGAGCCGTGACCGAAAGGCTAAAGGTTTGTGCTGAGTGAGGAGAGTCAGGGCCTAAGCGTGCAGTGTCTGGAATGGTTATTTTTGCCTCGGGGAGCCCGGTAAGACGGAAGTGTGCACAGGTGTGTGAGGGAGGGGAGGGTCCTGTGTGGGTGGAGGACGCTCTCCAGGAGACTGCCCAGGAAGCAGGCCTCCGGGTGGGGGCAGTTTCATCAAAAGCAGACAGAGGGAAGGGAAGGGAGAGGAAGAGAAGGGAGCTGCCTCTCACTCCCCGCACACCCCTGGAGCGTGCACTGACCACTGACACTAATGAGGCACCCCTCAACCCCACCGCCAAGGCCTCAGTAAAGTCAGAGAAGGAATTCAGAGAAATGGCGCTGGGAGCAGCCAGAAATCAGCTGTGGCTTTGGAATCAGACGGAAGTAAGTTAAATCCTGGCCCTGCTACTCCCTGACTGTGTGAACCTCTCCAGGCCTCAATTTCCTTACCTGCAAAATGGGGAAACTGCTCTCACCCTATAGAGTTGTCACAAAGAGTGTGTAAGGGGTCCTGCAGAGTGTCCTAGCAAGGGTTCCTCATATATGGTGTCTGCTGTGGGGATGGGCTCTGGGGGAGGGGTCGGGCCAGTTGAGCTAAGACTCTGGGAGCCCAGGTGTGCACCATGATGATATCCAAGCAGCACCATGAGGAGCCCGGAGGGCGGGCGCATCTTCAGGGGGCTGTGTTCCTGGGCCTGAGGTAGCCAGGAAGCTGAGTAAGATAAAGGGCACGTCCTTCAAGCACATAAATCTGACCTCGCTCTCCCTTCCACTCACTGGAGCAGGTGTGCCAGCCAAAGGCCTGGGCCCCGGAGACCGGGAGAAGCGAGGGCGCAGAGACGCTGTTGTTCTGCAAGGCTTCCTGCTCACCCCTGAGGCCCTCGTGCAGGTCCTTCGCGCCCTGCTCCTCGGACCCAGCCTTGCCTCCCTCTCCCAACCCCCAAAGCAGCAAGCTGGGGGGAGAATCAAGTCCGAGATGTCTGGAGCTGGGAAGAATTCAAGGAGAGAGGCACACGGAGAACACAGAGCATCAACACTCAAGACTTCTTATCTGTGCTCCGGCCTCTTCCCTTCCCCAGGGCCTCACATGGATATATGACCAACCCACTGGGCACTGCCTCTAAGCCAGGCATTAAAGCAAGTGTTGGGAGGCAACGGTGAGCACGTGAGATGGACCCCTGACTCCCGAAGCTTCCCTTCCAGCGCCGGTGGCCGCCTTTAGACAGTCAACTCTGATGAGGTATGGGAAAGGCCGAGACGGAGGAAGAGCAAGGGTTGGGCAAGGAAAGGGGTCCGGGGAGGAGGGCAGATGGCTTGGGGTTGAGGCCATGCTGGCTCTGAGGCCGTTGGGTGGGAGAACCTCCAGATGGAGCTCAGCTTGACTCCTCTCACTCAGCCCCAGCTCAGTCCCGTGCACAGAGTATTGAGTCGCTGGGGCTCGAGAGGACAAGGCACGGCCCCTCCTTCAGGCCACCCCCAGGTACAGGGGTTCGCAGACGTGTAAACCTGTGGTTGCCGTCCCACGGGGCGTGGACAACAGTGGGTTAGCACCAGGTGCTCCACTGGCTGAATCGTAAAAGCCCTCACAGAGAAGATGGGAGCTGAGAATGAGTAGCTGTGGAATCCTCAGGGTAATTCGTCTTTCCTGAACCTTAGTGTCGTCATCTAGGAGGTGAAAGGTTTGACCTAGATTATTTGTTTTCAAAAAATTTTTAGCGGCAGAACCTTATTTCCTGAGGAAAACCTGTATATATAGGGGGTATTTCATAGAACAGATGTAAACGATACCTGCTGTGGGTGGTTCAGGGGTCGGGACCCCCTCAGGTTCACCCTTCGTGCCCGACATCCCCACTCGGGCAGGTGGTGAGGGAGATGGGGGGCCTGAGCCCGGCAGGGTCCTCTGTGCCTCCAGGGCAAGATGGTGGCAAGGAGCCTCTAGAGAGGAAGGGCTGGGTGGGCTCAGGCCACCGCCTCGGCCCCGCTGGGAAGGTGCCGAGCTCTCTCCCTCCTCAGCACCTGGACAAGCAGGCCTGTTCCCACAGCCTCTCAGAGAGGCTCCCATCTCTTCCTGCAATGACCACTCACACCCAGGGATTATCCCAACCAGAAACTTCCATTTGGAACAAAGATCCCAGGAATGAAACCTGAGCTGCCACAGAGAGGCTCCCAGGCTAACTGGGAAGCGGCCGGGAAAGGGAGGGAAAACTTGCAAAGCACCGGGAGCCTCAGGGAGGCTGTGAAACCTGAAGACCAACGACCAGCCAGCGGACTGGTGCCGGGAAGCTGCCACCGCCTGCTGCAGACCCAAGGGTCAGCAGAGCCGAGTGGGAAAACGAGGGGGAAGTGCACCCCCAGGCTTTCCAGGGGAGAGTAATTGGTGCACCTGTGGCTAGGGCCAATCTCCCCTGTGAGGCCCTCAGGGCTGGTCTGCGGTTCCTTAAGCAGCCCCCTCCCCTCCTCCCCGCCCCCCTCCCAGCTGCTTCCACTTACTCCAGGGGCCGCTGGGTTGGTCAGTGGCAGGCCTGCCAGGACACCCAAGGGAGGGGAGGGAAGAGTAAGAACCTCAGTTACCGTTTACTGAGAACGCATCAGGTGCCAGGGAGCTGTGTTATTTCTCATCCTCACAATAGCCCAGTAAGGTCAGTATGACCAGTGCCATTTTACCGTTGGGGAAACTAAGGCTAAGAGGAGTTAAGCAATTTGCCCCAAGTGGTAGAGCTAGTTAGTGGTTAACTTAGGATCTCCCTGGGGCTTTTGGACTCTGAAGTGCTGAAGCACCTTCTGCCTCGCCAGGCTCTAAAGTCTTCAAATCCCTTATTAGAGCCCGAGAACCCCAGTTAATGTCCAAATAAACTCTTTTTTCCCCCTCAAGCCATCGTGTGTGACCATGCAAATGCTGTGAGTGGTCATTTTTCCAGTTTGGATCCTGGTGACCTTGTGAAAGTGATTTTACTGCTCTGGGGCTCAGTCTCCTCATTTGTAAAATGGGATTCATGATAATGCCTACTTACAGGTGGAGGCCCAAAACGGTAGCACAGATAAAGTACTCGGAGCAGTGCTGGGCAGAGGAAGCACTCAATAAATACTAGTCTTGTTGTTAGAATGATTCCTCCCCCTTCTGCCCAGGAACCCAGAGCCCTGAAGAAGAAGCCCTCAGCGGGCCGAGTGGACTATCCCAAGCTCAACCCCCACCCTGCCTGCCTCTAAGGGTTCAAACGTAGATTAGAAGGAACTTCAGAGGGCCAAGGACTTTGAGTATTCTGGGAGCCAACAGGGAATCTTTTCTTCCACCTCCAGAACAGCTCCAGGCCTCCAAGTGCCTGAGATTGGCTCTTAGCTGAGCTACTAGGCTGCTCTGGTGTGGCTCTGAAGGCAGACAGCGAATCCCAACCCAGCAGAATGTTTCGTTTCAGAGGAGCCTTGAAGTTGATCCGACCTGGAAAGGGGAAAAGGTAAGGTGGTGGGCTGGGTCCCGGGGGCTGGGCTGTCGTCGTGTGGTACTGCCGAGTGGCAGGCAGCTTTGGGCTCTGAGGAGGAGTCATTTTGCTGTGTTGAAGGCCAGGAGCTTAGTCAGAGGCTGTGGCCTTGCCCTTCACCTGCGGCCTCTCTAGATCGGACTTCCAAGATGACTATCCTTTGGGGTCAGCACCAAGTACTGGTCCTGCCCCGTGGGTAGACAGACCCCGCTGGTCCCTGCTCGCTTCCCCAACATCTGGGCATCTGAAGGTCTGGCTGCTGGCTGCCATTAGTGACTGGGGCTTGGACTAAGAAACTAAGGATATCATGTTCAAGGACAAACTTGAAGTCTTGAGGCCTACGTTGAGCCTGTGTGGTCAGCAAAGGTGACAACTGAGAATGGGTAGTGAGCTGGGCAGGGGGGCACCTCCCAACATGGGGACAGGCTCCATGTGAAATGTGGGGCTTAAAAAGGATTCTTTCCACTGCCAGGCACCAGGCCCTAGGCTCAACTCCACCTCTCATCCACAGGGAAAGCAATTATTTTGTTCCTGTTTCTGGGGAGTTTACAGTCTAGTAGGAGAAACTGCATATACAAATGATGGTCAGATATCAAATAGGTGATTAAAAATGGGTGTGCTTTTCAATTTTATTCCAACTGTTCTGTGAGGATGAGTCAGATAGTATTACCTTTTAAAAATAAGAAAATCAAGGCATGAATGCAATATCGATATTGTTATTGAGTCTATATTCATAAATGTTTTAAGCAAAGTGCTTAGGTACCAGGACCACAGTGCACTCGTGTGTGTGTGTGTGTGTGTGTAGTGTGTTCACATAAATATTCTTTAGTGAGTGCCTAATGTTTCAGGCAGTGTTTACATACTTTATTTCAATTATTCTTTCTACTGACCTTCTAATGATTCAATGTGCTAGGTATCAATATTTCAAATTTACAGAGGAGGAAATTAGACTTGAGCAAGGTTAAATAATGTCTCCAAGCCACACAGCTGGTCAGTGGCTGACCCAGGATTTAAAGCCAGATCTGTTGACTCTAGTCTTTCCAATCTGCAAAGCACGCCAATGACTAACAATGCAGAGCAGAATGTAATGGAAAAAGTTACCTAAGACAGGCTCCAACATGGTGCTAGGGAATTTCCGGGAGGGAAGAGTCCCCCTGGTTGAAAGGAAGAGGCATTAAGGCATAGAAACTTAACTGGCCCAAGGTCATACAGCTGATTAACCAGGAGTCGGGTAAAATTCAGGAGTCTGGGGCTTCCCTGGTGGCGCAGTGGTTAAGAATCCACCTGCCAATGCAGAGGAAATGGGTTCGAACCCTGGTCCAGGAAGATCCCACACGCCGCGGAGCAACAAAGCCCATGAGCCACAACTACTGAGCCCTCAAGCCACAGCTATTGAGGCCACGTGCCACAACTACTGAAGCCCGCACGCCTGGAGCCGGTACTCTGCAACAAGAGAAGCCACCGCGATGAGAAGCCTGCACACCGCAATGAAGACACAACGCAGCCAAAAATAAATTAATTAATTAAATTAAAGTGTGAATTAAAAAAAAAAAATTCAGGAGTCTGGATTCCAAGATCAATACCAGTTTTGAATACTACCGACAATAAGAACTTTGAGAGGAATTTACCTCAGCCCTGTTTTGTTAAAGATAAAATTCTGGGGCTTCCCTGGTGGCGCAGTGGTTGAGAGTCCGCCTGCCGATGCAGGGGACGCAGGTTCGTGCCCCGGTCTGGGAAGATCCCACATGCCGCTGAGCAGCTGGGCCTGTGAGCCATGGCCGCTGAGCCTGCGCGTCCGGAGCCTGTGCTCTGCAATGGGAGAGGCCACAACAGTGAGAGGCCTGTGTACCGCAAAAAAAAAAAAAAAAAAAAAAAAAAAAGATAAAATTCTGAAGTCTTTGAAAGTCCCTCAGAACCTGTGTGACATTTGGATGAGCTGAAAGCACATGCAAAAAGTGGGGAGGAAACCCACTTCTCCCTCTCCTGGGTGCCAGAGCAGAGGCAGGCCAGGACCCCTCCCCAGCCCCCAAAATGTTGGGGCTCATTCTGCAATCTTCCTACTACAGAGCAGCCAAAACAAAAATTTCTAAACAAAGCCAAAGATTGTTTCAAGTCACCTGCGTGCTCAAAAATCTTCCCTGTTTCCACTTGCCCACAGGATAAAATTCAAGTCTGGCTACAACTTTCCAAACTTATCTCTTTGTGCTTCTGTGGGAGAGTCTAGTGATACAGATCTTTTGACCAGTTCCCAAGTACTCCATGCTCTCCCATGCATTTGTCTTCTCACGTGCTGTTCTCACTACCTGGATGAACCCCTATGTGCCCTTCAAAACCTGAAATTGCCTCCTCCCCATGATATCTCCCAGGCAATCCTCTGTGGGCTCACGTGTTATTCTATTGAGAACACTTATTGATAACTATAATTCCTCCAGTAGTCTTGGAATATAGTAGGTGCTTCATAAATTTTGGTAAATACACGAATGAAGTCCAATCTGGGTGCCTTAGTGTTTGACCTTGCCATTATGAGGCAAATTAGGGGGCTGCAAACATGATCTGAGGAGACTTGACCAACAATCTCCAGAGTTTTGGATTCTTTGAAGATTAGAAGTAGTTTTAGAAAATAATAATAATAGCTACCATTTATTAAGTGATTACTATCTACCAGGGACTATACTAAGTAAGCCCTTTCTTTACACGACTCACCTCATTTCATCCTTACAACACTACTCTGCGGTAGTGGTTATCCCCATGAAGCTCTTATTCCCTAAATAAGTTGCTATCCCCATTTTACAACTGGAGAAACTGAGGTTCAGAAAAGTGAAGGAATGCATTCCTTCACTTTAAACCCATATCTGTTGGCATTTAAAACCCAAGCTCTTAACTTCCCAGATTTTCTGCCTCAGACTCCTCCCAGTGTGAACCTTTTCTTCTGTATTAATTGGGAACAAATCCCATTGCTCTTTCTGCCTAGTTAGAAGCACCATTGGCACGTGGGTTCTGAGCTGCATGGCACAGGGACTGGGGTTACACAGGCAGGCTGTGAGCGATCAGAAGTTCCAGCTTGATGTTTGTGCTGAGACGTTGACATGCCCCCCTGAGGGGGGGTGTTGCTAATCACTTACTTAATGACCACCCCTGGAATGGCCTAGGCTGACGGCTAAAGCAAAAACATAGAAAACAAAACAAAACAAAAAACTGACTTAAGATTGACTGGGGTTTCTCTTCAGGTTACAGGCACTTTGTTAGGAAAATAAAACCCCTCATTGGAAGCTCAGAAGGACTTCACTTCGAGGACTAAACCTGGGTTCTAGCCTGGCTTTTGTTACTAACCAGCTGTGTGACCTTGGTCAAGAGGCTTAACCTTATAAGCCTTTGTGAGTGGGCAGAAAAGTGGGCAAGAACACAGTACACTTAGGCAGGAAAGATCCAGATGACATCCAAAGAATGGGAATCTGAGTTGGAGTTTAGGTCATTCCCAGGAAAGAGGCTCCAGAGCTGCAGAAGGTAGTGTCCCAGCGTGCTGCAGGGGCTGAGGGCCCACCAAGAAGCATGCACCACGAGGGAGTGGGGAAACGGGAGAGGAAACCAAGGGCAGAAAAAGCTGCTTTCCTCGTGTGGGATGCCACAAGTAGGCCCATTCCTAGTCCCTCTGGGGAATCAAGTGGTGGGCATTTAGACACCCCCAGCTTCAGGAAGAGTTAACTCTCCGCTCCTTTGGGCCTCCCTGTACCCAATACACTCTTCTATCTCAAAAGTGGTTCTACTTCCTTTCACTTTAATGTCAATCTTCTCAGTAGCAAGTGAACTCCTGGAAGGAAGGAAACTTGACTTTTTAATCTATGTTCCTCGGCCCCTATACTGACTACCTGGTACAGAGGGGTACCATCTAATTGTCTGATAACTGAATGAATTGATGAGTGGATGAATCTTGGGTGAGTAGGAAGAGGTCCAATGTCACAGTAGAGAAAACCTTTAAAGCTTATTACAGAAGAGGAGGGACATTCAAGAAGAAACAGAGAGCTTCCCGGATGGCGCAGTGGTTAAGAATCGCCTGCCAATGCAGGGGATTGGCAGGGACATGGGTTCGAGCCCTGGTCCGGGAAGATCCCACATGCCACTGAGCAACTAAGCCCGTGCGCCACAACTACTGAGCCTGCACTCTAGAGCCAGCAAGCCACAACTACTGAGCCCATGTGCTACAACTACTGAAGCCTGTGTGCCTAGAGCCCGTGCTCCGCAACAAGAGAAGTCACTACAATGAGAAGCTCACGCACCGCAACGAAGAGTAGCCCCAGCTCACCACAACCAGAGAAAGCCCATGCACAGAACGAAGACCCAACGCAGTCAAAAATAAATAAATAAATAAATAAATAAAAGAAGAAACAGAATCTCAAATGGCTTGGGAGATTCAGGAGCAGAAAAGCTAAGAAGAATGAGAACATGAATTCACATAGTCCTTGGGGCCATTGTGGCCCGGAAATCCTGGACTGAGTTGACTCGGCCATTCTTAGGCCCCTTGGGGAAGATGTAAAGGGAGGTGGCACACAGGGATCAAGTTCATTTTCTCTAGATGGACTGACCATACATCCTGGCTTATGCATATTTTCCTAGAGTAATTAATACCTCAGAGTGTCTTGATCCTGGTTTGGATGACAAACTCTCTTTTTTAGGTGGTATTACCCTCCCCCCATCTTTTTTCTTTTTTGTCGAGGTATAATTCACATGCCACAAAATTTACCCCTTTAAAGCATACAATTCCGTGGGTTTTTTGTATATTGACAAAGTTGTGCAATTATCACCACTATCTAATTCCATGGTTTTTAGTAAATGGACAAAGTTGTGCAATTATCACCACTATTTAACTCCATGGTTTTTAGTATATTGGCAAAGTTGTGCAGTTATCACCACTATCTAATTCCAGAGCATCTTCATCACCCTAAAAAGAAACCTTGTACCCATCAGCGGTCACTCTCCATTCCCTCCCTCCCCCCAGCCCCTGGAAACTGCTAATCTACTTTCTATCCCTAGAGACTTACCTATTCTTGACATTTCATATATCTGGATTCATATAATATGTGGCCTTTTGGGTCAGGCTTCTTTCACTTAGCATAATGTTTTCAAGGTTCATCTATGTTGTAACCTGAATTAGTACTTTGGAAAACAAATTATTTGGTCACTACGGATAGCTGTTAATGTTGTAGCTATTACATTGTGGGTGTTGCCTTGGGGCCAAAGGGGAATTGAAATGGAGGAGCCAGACTAAGATTCTCTTACTGGAAAGGCCATTCTATTGGCTCAAGGCACAGAAACACTGATGGGGGATATGGCTGAGAAGGAGCCTCATTTAGGATTCTAGACTCTTTTTAAAAAAATTAATTAATTAATTTTTTAACATCTTTATTGGAGTATAATTGCTTTACGTTGGTGTGTTAGTTTCTGCTTTATAACTAGCATTCTAGACTCCTGAGTTGGCACATTTATTGGCTTTGAGCTCCGTGACACCCTGATAGAAGTTAGAGAGAACTGGCAACAGTCTGATCTATTGCCAGCTTCTTGGAGAAAAGCAGAACTTAATGAATTAAAAAAATGAACCAGGGGAGAAATGAACCACAGGCTCTAGGTTTGAGTGTTTGCTCAGCCACTGGTTTTGCGTGAGTTCCTCCATGTCTAGTCTCTGTATAGTGATAATAAGGAAAATCCCCAAGCTATTAGGTTTTAAGATGCTTCACAGAATCTTCCAGTGTTCTCTGTGCTGTTCTGCAGATGTGTAATGCTAAGATCCACACACTTAGGGAGCTAAGTGTGTGGATCTTTGGAAAGGTACATAGCTCCCAACTGTATATGGTTTTGAGCACTCCAACAAGTTGGGTAGCCTGTGTGCCAACCAGTTAGGCCAGGATAGTTTGGGTATATCTCACACTGTTTTAATGGCACAGCATTAATAATGAGAAAATATTATGGATGTTTCTGCAGATACATGACTACTTGTCTCGTTTTCCCTGATGCATTGAGTTCTCAGTGTCAGTTTTTATATAGTTCTATCTCTCCTACACTACCCAATACAAAGCCTTACACACATAGGGGCCCCACGTGTACTGGAGGGAAGGGAAGACCAAGCAAGTAATACTTGTTAGTGTGTGGAAGTATTTCCTCATCTTTAGAGGGCTAATTAACAATCTGCCAAAGACTCGGGGGCCCCACCTCAGGCAATCAGAAACAGTCATGGGGTACCACCAGACTCCAAACCAGGAGGCCCAGAGCGGAGCAGCAGGGCCTGTGAGTTGGCAGACCTGGGGAGGCTGTCCTTGGGGGAAAACCGAGGAGGGCCAGGCGTGCTAGCCAGGCCTGCTGTGCTGAAAGCAGCAGACGGGTAATTTCCAAATGACCATTTCAAAGGAAGGTTGAATTTCTCCCAGATAAGAGGGAGAGCAGAGAGCATGCCTATATCTCTAACCCCCTGAGCTCACGGCCGTGATAACAGCTGTGGGGTTGGAAACCTAATGCTGATGAAAGAGTTAAAGGGTGGCCCGGGCAGCTATCGGTGACAGCGCTAGGAACTGAGCGCGCTCCTGGAGCGCGGCTGGGGACTGGTGTGACTCCATGAATAGAGGCCACTCTCAGGGAGTTTTTCCTGGAACAGAATGGGGTCAGGGAGCCGCTTGGGGAACAATGGTTGCCACCGACTAGCTGAATTTCTTACAATCACACACCATACCCCCTGATCAAATAGCTCCTTTGTCCGGCTGATATAAAAACATGTCATACAATGATGATTTGGAAGAATGACACGGGTTTGCCTTTCACAGAGATCAGAAGGGCTTGTTGTGCAGCAGGGGGAAAAACATCAGAGTCAAGGAAAACCTGGAGAATAAAAGGAGCAAATGGAAACAGACAGCAACAATAAGAAAGGGCTGGGTGGCTCGAAAGGCAGACAAGGGCTTGGTTACCAGCAGGGAGATGGAGCAGCTGGGCAGCTCCGAGGAAGGGAGAGCCTGCTGGCTGCCCGGTAACCAGATTCACAGCGCCCCCTTGAAACTCTTGGGAAACTCAAGGAATTAAAGAATACTACTTGGAGGAAGAGATAGTCCAAGGTGGTTGGTGTACATAGGGCTGTGTGTACAGAGTAGAGGGAACACCTGAGCGATCACCCTACCTATACCGTTATTTTATTTTACAGATGGGGAAACAGATCTGGGGAAGGATGGGGGCTGAGTCGTTTACTTGGATTGTCTAGATTCAGGTCTTGTTTTACAACTGCTTCTCTTATTTCCTTGACTTTGAAGATGGAAATGCAGGAGTTTCCCAAGCATTCTCTGTTCAGAGAGTAGAAGAGATGAACTGGGACTCCTGCCTCAACCAGTGATTCCTTATATAATGGAACTCATTCAAGGCAGTGCCTTTCTGTGTGCCTCTGTTTCCCTGTCTGTAAAGTGAGGGCACTCCCAAGTCAGCCAAGCAGCCAGCCAGCCATTAGTTCAGCCATCCTTTGCTAAATGCCTTCTGTGCATCCCACCCTGGATGAGGGCACTACAGAGGGTAGGAAGGGAGAACCTCATTGAAAGATAAGCCACAGTCACTGGACCCAGTTAGGCAAATGCTATCCAGGTAGACTGTGTGGATACCAAACCTTGCTTCTCAGCTGAGACCTGTAATTCAGGTGGGCAGGTTTCCTGTCTGTTTCAGGTAGGTCAGACTGAGACTTTGTTGTTCAAAGAGAGCAGGCTCATATAGCAAGATTCCTGTAGCTCCCAGTCACCAAGTAGGTTTACAAAGAAAATGACAATTGTCAATGTCACTAACATTCGTCTTTAGTGCAGCAAGTGTAAATGGATCTGAAGCCTTTATATTAGATTTCCCTAGAACTATGTGGGGTTAAAAAGCAAGAGTATTTTGTGTTAATCTATTCTCTTTCATTCCCAGATCCTGAAATCCTTTACCAGTAGATAGCCAGTTCTCAATGCTACCCCTGTGGGCAATGTGGCAAGTGCCACTCTCCCCATTCCCCAGCTGGGAGGCCTGGGTCACAGAAATGTTCTAAGCCCTGCAGTGAGGGATAGAAACCAAGACTGTCACCTCATTCACTGCTCTGACTTCGGACTAAACAAGGCACTGGAAAGTAAAACTGGAGGTTAAACAAACAGTGCATCTGGTATACCTCTGTTATAGGAAAGCAGAAATACTTTTATATTTTTAAATTTTAATTTGTTTAGATAGCTAATACACATCCATGTTTCTTCAAAAATTTCAAAAGAGTAGGAAGTAAGTGTCCCTCCAACCTCTGTTTCTTTTCTTTTCTTTTTTTTTCCCTAAACACACATTATTGCATTTAAATCATCATAGGAACACTGTTAGAGGATGGGTGTTATTATAATATCCACTTTATTTTATTATTATTTATTTATTTTTGGCTGTGTTGGGTCTTTGTTGCTGCCCGAGGGCTTTCTCTAGTTGCAGCGAGCAGGGGCTACTCTTCGATGCGGTGCATGGGCTTCTTATTGCGGTGGCTTCTCTTGTTGTGGAGCACAGGCTCTAGGCGTGCGGGCTTCGGTAGTTGTGGCTCACGGGATTAGTTGCTCTGTGGCATGTGGGACCTTCCTGGACCAGGGCTCGAGCCCCTATCCCCTGCATTGGCAGGCAGATTCTTCACCACTGCACCACCAGGGAAGTCCCCCAACCTCTGTTTCTATGCACACCATTACCTATCCTGGAGAAGAGCAGTTACTGGGATCTGATGAGCTTTTGTATGCATTTATAAATATATACATAAAATATTTTTCCTTTCTCACGTTTGATATATAAACTATTCTGCACATACAGACGATGTTAAAATGAATGTGAAATTCACAGAAACTCGGGGTTGGGAGGACTATACAAACCCAAAGTTTGACACCAGGTCCTGGAGAGACTGCCCAGCACTCTCAAATTCAGCTGCTGGCTTTCTGTGCTCTGCTTTAGAGAAATCTATGCATAATGCCAGAGGCAGGTGTATGAATTCCTCTGAGCTTCTTAAAGAGAATTCTTCTAAGATGTGTACTTGTGGTCCCACAATGATTTTTCCACATAAAAAATGGAAAGTTAGCCAGAGTTAAAAAATAGGAGGTCAGGGGTATCCCACTCCAGAGCCTCCTCCTTCACATGGGAACTGAGAGCCCTTTGATGTGACCTGTCCCATATAGGTTTTAGAGTTAATATTTTGAGTGCCTATTGTGTGTCAGGCTCTTAAAAAGTGATACGTACTTTTTATACGTTATTTTGTGTAACGCTCATCGCTTTATTATCTCTGCTATACCTCTGAGGCTTAAGCCATAAATGGCAGAGCTAGGAAAACTTGACCTTAAGTCCATGTTCTACCTTCCCACTTATTCCCATGACAGACTTACCTCTTCCTGGTACCTGAAGAATCAGATCCAAACTCCCCAGCCTGAATCTGAAGACCTTCCACCATCTGTACAATTTCTTTCCTAGGCTTATCTCTTCTCACTCCTTGTCATGCACTGCATGCTTGAGTCACACCAGATCACTCATGTTACTGGTCCTTGCCTTCTTCCAGTCCCTGCACAGGCTGTTCCCTCCACATGGAATCTTTTTCTCTCCTCTCTGCCTGGCAAACTGCCAATGTGATTTTTCTAAAACTCAGTCTGACTGTGTTACTTCATTGTTTAAAACTTCTCTGTGTTTCCTCACCACCTAATGTGATCAAGACGAAGTTTCTTAACTTCATACAGAGGATCTCCATGTTCTGGGTCCTACTGACCTCCAGGCTCACCCCTCCCACTTTCATCTCCTACTTAATGCTCCACGCCTGTGATCTACTTGCAGTTCCCTGAATATTTTGTGCACTGTTATCTCCACGACTTTGCATATGCTGTTCCTTTTTCCTAGAACACTCTTCCCACTTTCTCCTTCACTTGGCTAGGTCCCGCTTGGCCTTCTGATCATTGCTTGGGCCATAACTCCTCAGAGGTCCTCACCCTTTACCCTTCCAGGATATATGTCTTAAAATATCTTTTTTCTATACTATGAGTTCCACAAGGTTAGTGACCAAATTAATTTGTGTCTGGTTCCCCAGAGCCTCACATAGGGCCTGGCACCCAGACTGTCTCAAGAAATAAGTGATGAATGAAAGAATTGATGAGTGGATAGATGGATGAGCTAGAATGCAGAGTCCCTGAATGGAACCTAGGTACTCACTCTGGCCTTAGACCCTCCCTTTTTTTGCCAGCTGCTGCCTAATAGTCTTGCAATAGCTCCCATTATCTGGAACCTCTTCACTGCAATGTGACCTTGTTTATGTGAGTTTACCTCTTTGAGACTCAGTTTCCTCAAAAGTAATATGAGAAAGTGGGAGGACATGATCCCTACCGTCCCTTCCAGATCAAATGTTATGTGAATCCATGCTGCTTGCAAAGGAGAAGGAATTTTCCAAGCACTGTGTGCTTGTGTGTGGGGAGAGCACCAATGGTGTCAGTGGGTGCAAGAGATTTTCAGAGACTTCAGCTTAACTCTAACTCGGAGGTGGGTAAACTATCGTCTGTGGGCCAAATCCCTTTCACTGCCTGTTTTTAGTACGGCCCACAAACTAAGAATGGCTTTTACATTTTTAAATGATTGGGGAAAAAATCAAAATAAGAATAATATTTCATGACCTGTGAAAATTATATGAGATTCAAATTTCAGCATCCATAAATAAAGTTGTATTGGGATGCAACTATGCTCATTTGCTTACGCATCGTCTATAGCTGCTTTTATACTTCAATGGCAGCACTGAGTAGTTGTGACAGAGACTGTACGGCCCTCAAGTCCTAACATATTTACCATCTGGCCCCTTACAGAAAACATTTGCCAACCCTTGCTCTGACTCAAGAACCCTCAGTGGCTTCCCACTCTCTATAACAGCGCTGTCTGATCGAAATGTAATGTGAGCCACATATGTAATTTGAAATTTTCTAGTAGCCATGTTAAAAAGTAAAATAAACATGATTCTAAAAAGTAAGATTAATAATGTATTTTATTTAACCCAATATTTCAAAAATATTATTACAACATGTAATCAATTTAAAATTATTAATGAGGCTTTACATTCTTTCATTCATACTAAGTCTTCAAAATCTGGTGTGCATTTTATACCTACAGCACACCTCCATTTGCAACAGCTGCATTTTAAGTGCTCAGTAGTCACATATGGCTAGTAGCTACTATATTGGACAGCTCAGGGCTATAAGACCAAGTGCAAACTCTTTGACATGAAGTTCTAGGCCCTTTGTTATTGGGCCTCAGTTTTATTCCTAACTGCTTCCTTAAATGCCAGCCAGACTGATCCATTCTATGCCCCCTACAATAGATATAGAATACTTTCCACCTCTACTTCCTTGCTCTCTCCTTTTTCTTTTCCTTTCCTTTCTTTTTCTTTTTGGTAACAGCTTTATTCAGATATAATTCACATTCCATACAATCCATCCATTTAAAGTGTACAGTTCAATGTTTTTAATATATTAAAATTAAATGGAGTTGTGCACCATCACCACAATCAATTTTAGAACATTTTCATCACCCCAGAAAGAAATTCCATTCCTTTTAGCAGTCTCCCTCATTCCCCACATCCTCCCCTACCTCTAGGCAGCCACTAATCTATTTTTTGTCTCTATGAATTTGCCTATGCTTGACATTTCATAGAAATGGAATCATACAGTATATGGTCTTTTGTCCCTGGCTTCTTTCACTTAGCATAATGTTTGCAAGGTTCATCCATGTCATAACATGTAACAGTTCTTTCATTCCTTTTTGTTGTTGAATTATATTCCATTGCTCTTTCCTTTCTGGTATGCCCTCTTCTTCCAATAACTTTGCTTTTACAGACTGAAGCCCAGGGCCTCAGCAAAAACCCGAGAAGGAAAAGAAAAATCTGCCCTTCCTAGTCTACAGTGTTTAAGATCAAACACAGGATCTGTCCAGATCTTTAGAGAAAAAATGAAAATAAAGACATTGTGAAATCATTACATTAGTAACAAAATACTTTTTTTTTTTTTTTAAACTGAAAAACCACAGCTTGGTTTCCCACAAAGGGAAGAGAACTTCAGCTCAGGGACTTCCCTGGTGGTCCAGTGGGTAGGACTCCACGCTTCCAATGCAGGGGGCCCCAGTTCGATCCCTGGTCAGGGAACTAGATACTGCATGCATGTCATAACTAAGAGTTCGCATGCTGCAACTAAAGATCCCTCATGCCAAAACAAAGATCCTGTGTGCTGCAACTAAGACCCAGCACAGCCAAAATAAATAAATAAAGAAAGAAATATTAAAAAAAATAAAAAGAAGAACTTCAGCTCAAACTGCTGAGGACTCTAGAAGAGGGTGCTACGTGCACACACACATTTGTTACACCAGTAAGCTGAACATGGCAACCCAGCCTCAGCTAAGAGACACCACAGTACAGGCCATAAGGCGTCTGACCTCGGTTCCAACTTCCCTCCATCAGACACTCTGGCTGAGCTGACTAGCCTGTTGACAGCTCCACACTCCATACTTTCGCAGCAAGAAAAAAACAAACCACAAATCCCTACTAAACTCCAACCCTTGTTCCTTCAGCTCTGAGGCTTATACTCCAGGTGATTCTGACTCCTCTAAGACCCCACCCCCAATCCCTCTTCCTCTTCCTCTGGCTTAACCCCCTGTTCCACCATGGTTCCATCTTTTCTCCTCTCCTGATTCCTCCTTTCCTATTGCTCCCCCTTGACGCTTCCCCTTCCTCCTCATGCTCTATCCTTTTCCATTCTCTCCTTCGCTTTCCCTATCTCCCTCCTGTTCTCAAACTCTTCCCCTCTTTTCCGTATCTTGATTACTCCCTTCTTCCCTCATCTCCCCCCATCCTTTTCCTCTTCCCTTGTCTTTTCTCTCAGTGCGTCCCTTGTACAGATGTGGAGCTGGGAAGGCCCTTCGGCTCATCTCGCAGAAGACAGCCAGGGATCTAGGAGTCAGATCTGAGGTTGAAATTTGGCTGCATCAGTTAATAACTGTGGAATTATGAGCAAATTACTCAACCTCCCTCATAGGATTAAAGGTATATAAAGTAGCATTCAGTGAGCTCTGAATAATCACGCCTTATCCTTTTCAAGCCCACACTGGAGAAGAGAGTAGGAGACCCTTCTGCACAGGTTCCAGAACTACCAGTCACCTGTGCAATCTTTTCTTCACACCCTCTCATTTTGCCCCACGCCCACCCCGCAGGCATTCTACTTCTGGGGCCCGCCCTGACACCGTCTCCCCGTCTTTGCTCTCCTCCCAACCTTTCTACAGCTCTGCTACTGCTACTCCCCCCTTCTCCTCCCACTTTCTCAACTCTTTTCTGGGCCCCTCTTCAAGGAAGAGCCTTACTGTGCAGGCACCAGGGGCTCTGCGTGACTTTAAGCAGGGCATGCGGCTCCTCAGGGCCCAGAGTGGTCTCAGCAGAACAACCGGTCTCACCCGAGTGCCTTCTGATTGGTTGGTTCTCTCAGACGGGATTTCCTAGTTCCACTATCCTAGTGTGCAAGTGCACCACAGTCACATGGTCTAGTCCTCTGAGGCTCGGGACTAGTACTTTCTGATGGGGCTGGGCTCAGCTTGAGCTTCAAAATTTCTCCTCCTCTTTGCTAAGTTTTCCATGTTATCTTAGTCGTTAGTACTTGCTAAAGAAACTTCTGAAAGTACATAAAGTGAAAACAGGAAATTTCTTCCAAAACTGTGCTGCCCCTCCGTGATCCTACGGTCTAGGTGGGAATATGAGCTACATATTGTGTTGTTTTAAAAATACTGGAACGCCACTGTAACAATAATAGAAGGTAGTGATGATAGGTGAAATTTTTTTTTTAATTTATTTATTTATTTTTGGCTGCGTTGGGTCTTTGTTGCTGTGCGCGGGCTTTCTCTAGTTGCAGCTAGCAGGGGCTACTCTTCATTGCAGTGCGCAGGCGGTGGCTTCTCTTGTTGCAGAGCACGGGCTCCAGGCACGCGGGCTTCAGCAGTTGTGGCACGTGGGCTCAGTAGTTGTGGCTCGTGGGCTCTAGACCACAGGCCCAGCAGCTGCGGCGCACGGGCCCAGTTGCTCTGCGGCATGTGGGATCCTCCCGGACTAGGGCTCGAACCTGTGTCCCCTGCATTGCCAGGCAGATTCCCAACCACTGCGCCACCAGGGAAGCCCAATAGGTGAAATTTATCAATATTTTCTATGTACGCTATTTTAAATGCTCTTTATGTTTAATACTGGTATTATCATTATTCCCAATAACAAATGAGACACTGGCTTTACAAAGGCTAAGTCATTTGTCCTAGACCTTGCTGTTAGCAAATACGTGGTAGAGCCAGGATTTGAATCTGAGTTTGAATCCTGAGCTCATGTACAGCTTCTCTTCTGTACCGGGTGGTTTTTACATGCAGTGACTATGCTCCCTCTGTCTTGGGAGACATTAACTCTCCTATTATTTTATGACCTCTGTGCAACATCCCCGGTTGGTGGACATTTAGGAGACGGGAACTGTCAAGTGAAGACTGGGTTAACTCCTTTGGAAAGGTCCTATCAGGACTGACTGAGAGCCAGCCATCCTCACCTGTTTCCAGGGATGCTAAGGGCTGGACCACAAATGGGCTGATCCTGAGGATGAGGGGTTCTCCCTGGAAATTAATGACCCTGTAGCCACAGATGCAAATGTTCAATAATAATAACAATGACCTTCTATAGGGCATGGGCTAGATGCCAGGCAATTTATAGACACTGTTTCAATCAGTCCTCACAATAACTCTACAAGGTGGGTGAAATGATTTGCCCAAAGCCAGTGTTAGGATCCAAACCTAGGCTTATCTGGTGCTGGAAGCTGTGATATTTCCATCTTGCCCTTTGCTTTTCTGCAAAAATGTAACAGTCACTAAGAGTAAGCCTCCGTCATGTGCCAGGTGCTCTGTTGGAACTCTTACATATATTATTATCTCATTGAATCTGAACAATAATCCCTTCAGAGGGATATGATGGATATTCCCCTTCTACAGATGAAGAAGCTGAGGTTCAGAAAAGTTGAACCCAAGTTCAAAGTTGTACTCAAGATTACATGGCTAGTAAGAAGGAGGAACAATGTTCACACTCCCATTGACTGATTCCTGAGCTCATGGCCTGTCCGCTGCCCCCTGGCAGGGGGCAAAGTTTTGATCTGGATTAAGGGTTTGGACCAGAGCTGGTTTAGCCCCCACAGGCCCTTGTTTAGGGAACAGGTAAGAGCAGAGATCTGTCTGAAATGTCTCCAGGACTCCAGGTTCTTCTTCTGACACCTTCTATGGGGTAAATCAGAGAGGAGGCAGCTGTTTCTCTTTCTGTGAGGGGGTCATAAGGAAACTCTGTGATGTTTTCATTGTTGCGCTTTAGTCCCTGCATCCTGTGCTTCTAGTCCCTGCTGAGCTTTTGGCTCTCTTGATTTTGTTTAAAAGAAAAATAGCCCATGCCTCAGACTCACAGGGGTGGAAAGGACTTTGAAGGAGAGTTACTAGTACAACCTTCCATTTGATGTTTCTCTGCGCCCCAGATTCTTCCTCTGTCTCTCAGGATTTCACAGGGTCTTGGGGAGGAGAGGTAAAATAATGGAGATGGGAACATAAGAACTGGAATAAATACTTTATGGTTTTGAACGCTTTAGATCGGCAATTCTCAAAGTATGCTCTGGGGACCCGTGGGTCCTCCAGGTTCTTTCAGGGGTCCGCAAGGTCAAAATTATTTTCATAATAATACTAAGATTTTATTTGCCTATTTCACTCTTATTCCCTCACCAGTATATGGTGGAATTTTCCAGAATTATGTGATATTGCAACAGATTAAATAAAAAAGCAAATATGAGAATTATGTCTTCTACGAAGCCAGAAATTAAATAGATTTACAAAAATGCAAAACAATTCCACTCCTTTCACTAATTTTTTGGGAAAATATAGTTATTTTTAATAAAAATATGTCATTTATGTTATATGTAATGAGTTTATTACTTAAAACATGAATTAACTATCTATAGAAGTTCTCGATTTCCATTTTTTCTAATATGGTAAATATTGGTAGATATAACCCACATAAGCAAAAGCTCTTTGGGATCTTCAACACTTTTCAAGAATGTCAAAGGGTCCTGAGACCAAAAAGGTTGAGAACTGCTGCTTTAGATCATCACTAGAATCACACTGACATTATATTAGGTCTAACTGTGAGTGGAGCAAAAGGTTTTTAGAATCACAATCCTGGCAACTGGAGTTTCTTGTGAGAAGAGCCAGTAATAGCTAGGTCCTCTCACCCCAGCAGGACCCAGAGACAACAGCATGAAAATCTGAACCAGAGTCAGGCTAGGCCCTATAATATCAATTATATCAAAGAGTAAATACATTTGTGGAAACAATTTAAGAAATGGGGTTTTGGGGGGTACTTTTTTCTAACTTTATTGAAGTACACTAACCTGCACATATTTAAAGTGTACAATTTGATCAGTTTTGATATAAGTGTACACCTGTGAAAATACCACCACAATCAAGATTACAAACAGTTTCCATCATCCCCCAAAGTTTCTTTGTGCCCCTTTGTAATTCAAAGATTACAAAGGATTGGTCATTCTTTGTGCCCCTTCCCTCCACCCATCCCAGACACTCACTGATGTGCTTTTCTATCACTATAGATTAGTTCGTATATTCTGTAATTTTATATGCATGGAATCATACAGTAAACACTCTTCCCTGTCCCCACCCCCGGCTTCTTTCACTCTGCATTGATGATTTTGAGATTCATCCATGTTATTGTGCTGGAGATGAGATTTGAACTCTAGTTCTGCTGCTTATTAACTGTGTTGAGTTTGGGGAAATTAGTCAACCTGTCTGTTCTTCACAGAGGAAACAATAAATCAAATTTCTGTCTTGCATAGTTGTGAAGATAAAATAAGTCAATATAAGTGAATAAAACACTTAGTTCAGTTCCTGGTACTTACTGGGTACTTGATAAATAGTAGTTATTTTTGAATATATGTCTAGGGTAGGAATTAAGTAGGGTAACTAGTACAGCATGGGGATGGGGGAGAATCTTGTTTAGACTAATTTGATTCATAGCTCAGGTTTAACTATTTGTTAAACGTTTCTCACTTGCACACCAAAACCTCTACACATGCCAAGCTAACCAGGACATTTTTCTTTAGTGAGGGCTGGGGGCATGGAAATTGTAGCTTTGAAAGTCCTGCCAGTTTGGAGTCACCCTGTTGGAAAAAAACAAGATCCCACTAGGCTGCTTTGAAATGGAAAAGGTGTATTCTGTCTTCATCTTCGTTGACTCCAGGTCCAACTGGCCAGATTTCCTCAAACTTGGAATGAAAACCCCTTGTGTGGGGATGGGGGTGGACTTCAGAAGGTTCTTTGCTAGAGAAGTGGGAGATTGAGGTTTTCTATGTGACTCGTTGCAGCTGAGCCTGGGTTGGGACAGAAGTGGTCAAGCTGAGGAGTTTCTCAGAGAATCCAAATGGGTTCCATTGCTTCTTGGCCTTTCTAAGCGCCAAGGGCCAGGGGGACCTGTTACAATCATGTTGTGTTTGCTACTGGCAACTGAAGCTTCTTGTATCCTCATGCTGCTGGGAGGTAACCTGCTTTTTCCTAAGCCTGAAGACACAGTCTGAGAGGAAAAAAAAAACACAAAGAGGACATGAGAGAAGAGAGGAGGGAGGGTGAGAGCGGGCTGAATTGATCGATGTCTGTTCAGGTCTAGCTGGAAAACACAATGAAGTGAAAAGGCTCCTTGGTTGGTGTGCTTTTCTTTATTTTTTTCCCAGGGTTTGAAGTGGGAGGGAGGGATGGGAAAAAAGAAGGGAAGAGGTGGAGGACTGGCAAGTCCTGAGCAGAAGCAGCACAGAACCCTCAGAGTTGGGGAGGGGAAAGTAACTTGGTGATTCTGGAACCCTCTTGGGTCACCCGCTTACTGGTCAATCCCTTCCTTCCGCAAGGGACTGTGGCTCAGGGCAGTGCTGCCAGTAGGGCATTTTGAATGAAGGAAAACCAAAGTAGCTGAAGCCGCCCATCCCTGCCCTAGAGAAAACACCATATAATTTTTCTTCCAGTTGGGGGTGGGGGGGTATTGATGTTGGTTTTATTTTTTCCAGTATAGAATATCTGCAAACTTTTACTGAGTTCTTACTTTGTGCCAAGCACTATCCTAAATACTTTGCAGGCATTGTCTCAATCCTTACAATAACCTTGTGAGGTGCGGGTTGTATTATCCCTATTTTACAGATAAACAGAAGCTTAGAAAGGTTAAGTAAAGAACCTAAGTTCATATAATTAGTAAGCGGCAGAACCAGGCTTCCTCGTCAGGTCTGTCTGAACTCTGAGCCTACATTCTTGAGCACCGCACTGTGCATACATTTAGATATTGTCTCTTAAATAGCTCACAGTTTACTATTTCTCTCGGGGAAGGAGGCTTGGAGCTGGGAAGATGGTAGGTGGATAGTCATGTGTGAAATCTGCTACAGTACTGTACTGTACTCTACAGTACAATGTGGGCCATACTTGCAAGTTGAAATAAATGCTTCAGGAGGCCAAAGAAGAGAATACTTATTTCTATAGGCCTGGGATGATGGAGTTAAGGAAATCCTTTTACTTAAAAAAAAAATTGAAGTATAGTTCATTTACAATATTATATTAGTTTCAGGTGTACAATATAGTGATTCAGTATTTTTGTAGATTATACTCCACTTAAAGTTGTTATAAAGGGACTTCCCTGGTTGGCGCAGTGGTTAAGAATCCTCCTGCCAATGCAGGGGACATGGGTTTGAGCCCTGGTCCAGGAAGATCCCACACACTGTGGAGCAACTAAGCCCATGCGCCGCAGCGACTGAGCCTGTGAGCCACAACTACCGAGCCCATGTGCTGCAACTACTGAAGCCCGCGTGCTCTAGGGCTCATGCTCTGCGACAAGAGAAGCCACTGCAATGAGAAGCCCACACACCACAGAGTAGCCCCCATTTGCTGCAACTAGAGAAAAGCCCACGCATGGCAACAAAGACCCAACACAGCTAAAAAAAAATAAAATAAAAAAAGGATAAATTTTTTTAAAAGTTATTATAAGATATTGGCTATATTCCCTGTGCTGTACAATATATCCTTATAGCTAATTTATTTTATACATAGTAGTTGCTGGTTTGTTCTCTATATCTGTGAGTCTGTTTCTGTTTTGTTATATTCATTCGTCTTATTTTTTAGAGTCCACATTTAAGTGATAACATACAGTATTTGTCTTTCTCTGCGTGATGTATTTCACTAAGCATAATACCCTCCAGGTCCATCCAAATCACTGAAAGTGGCAAAATTTCATTTTTATGAGTGAGTAATATTCCATTTATATATATACCACATCTCTATCCATTTATCTGTTGATGGACACTTAGGTTGTTACCATGTCTTGGCTAACGTAAATAATGCTGCTATGAACATTGGGATGCATGTGTCTTTTCAAATTAGTGTTTTTGTTTTCTTTTTTTTTTTTAATGTGTAACTATTTAAAAGGTTTAAAGCTCAAGCTGCAGTTCTTACTGCCTGGCATGAACTAGGACTGTGACCTTGGTCAAATTACTTACCCTTTCTGAGATTTAAGTTCCTCATCTGTAAAATGAAGGTTTAAGTTCCTCATCTGTAAAATGAAACATTTAACAAATGTTTATTGAGAGCTATTTTGTGTCAGGCACTGTCCCAGGCAACAGAGATATATTGGTGAATAAGACAGACGAGGACACTGTACTCACAGAGTTTACATTCCAGTGGGGATAATAATTGTACCTACTTTTTCCCTGATCTGCTTGATCAGGTCAGTTTCCATAGGACTATGGGCCTGTCCTTTATAACACTTAACATTGTTGTAATTTGTTTGATTCTTTCACCAAAGTCTGTAAACTCCTTGAGGGCAGGCACAATGTCTGATTTCTTGCTTTGTTTTGTTTTCACCTCACCAGTCACTGGTTCATATTAGGCTTTCATTAAATACTTGTTGAATGGATAAATGAAATGAGATCATGCATGTAAAGGACCTGGCATAGTCAGACTCAATGAAATGCTATCTTCTATCATGACTTGACATTTTGCTTTTGATTTGAAAACTGACATTAAGCCACATCTACAGCTACCTGCTTTTGACATCTAGTACTGTGTAAAGGACTCTGCTGGTTGCCTACTTAACTGATGTTACCCTTTCTCCTTGGTGGCAGACCCTGGATTTTTTATGATGTTCACCCTTCCCCCACCTCCAGACCAGTAAGTGGCACAACTAGGATTTGAATCTAAGCAATCGGCTCTGCAGCCTGAGCTTTTAACCTTTAAAAAAGTCACATATTTGAAAATCAAATATTTGATTTGATAAATAAATATTTGATAAATATTTGATAAGTAAATATTTGAAAATCATAAATATGACAAGGAGTTAATATCCAAAAAGATATAAAGAACTTCTACAACTCAACAAGAAAACGAACAACCTAGTTAAAAACTGGGCAAAGGGCTTGAATAGACATTTCTCTAAAAAAGATATACAAATGACTAATAAGAACATGAAAGATGTTCAACATCACTAATTGTTAGTGAAAAGCAAATCAAAGCCACAATGGGAATCTATCTTGTACCCATTAAGATGGCTACTATTAAAAAACAACACAGAAAATAACAAGTATTGGTGTGGATGTGGAGAAATTGGAACCCTTGTGCACTGTTGGTGGGAATTTAAAATGGTGCACCCACTATGGAAAATAGCATGGCAGCTCCTAAAAAAAAAAAAAAAGCGAAAAAAGACTGAGCATTTGATCCAGCATTTCCACTTTCCACTTCTGGGTATATACCCAAAAGAATTGAAAATAGGATCCTAAGAGGTATTTATATACCCATGTTTGTAGCAGCATTATTTGCAATAGCTAAAAGGTAGAAGCAACACGTGTCCTTTGATGAATAAATGGATAAATATATACAATGGAATATTATCCAGCCTTTAAAAGGAAAGAAACTCTGGACTTCCCTGGTGGCACAGTGGTTAAGAATCTGCCTGGCAATGCAGGGAACACGGGTTCAATCCCTGGTCCGGGAAGATCCCACATGCCGCGGAGCAACTAAGCCCATGCACCGCAACTACTGAGCCTGCACTCTAGAGCCCACGAGCCACAACTACTGAGCCCGTGTGCCACAACTAACGAAGCCTGTGCGCCTAGAGCCAGTGCTCTGCAACAAGAGAAGCCACCGCAATGAGAAGCCTGCGCACTGCAACGAAGAGTAGCCCCTGCTTGCCGCAACTAAAGAAAGCCTGGGCACAGCAACGAGGACCCAACGCAGCCAAAAATAAATAAATTTTAAAAATAAATAAAAGGAAAGAAACTCTGATACATGCTACAATATGCATGAAACTGAAGACATGTTAAGTGAAATAAACCAGATACAAAGGGATAAATATTGTATCATTCCACTTATATGAAGTATCTACAGTAGTCAGATACATAGAGACAGAAAGTAGAATGATGGTTGCTAGGGGCTGGGAGGGCAGTTATTGATTAATAGGCACATAGGGAGGGAGCCAGGAGGGCAAACCAGGGCGAGCAGTTTGGAGCTGAGAGTGGCAGCCCCAGGGTGAGTATCTAGTGTGGGTGGCCCAACAGTGGTAGCAGCATGAGTGCCCCCAGCCCCCCACGCCAGAGCTGAGCCCAGCCGAGAAGGCCCATCAGGAAAGGCTCTGGTGAGAAGGGCCCTTGGCTAGGCCCTTGGCTGCCCTCAGTTGTGGTGGAGCCCAGCAGTGGGTGCTGTGGAGAGTGGGGAGCTGTGCTGGCCCCTCTAAAAAAAATAGGTACAGAGTTTCAGTTTTGTAAAATGAAAAGAGTTCTGTGGATGGATGGTGGTGTTGGTACCACATCAACGTGAATGGACTTAAGGCCATTGAACTATACATTTGAAAATGGTTAAGATACTACATTTTATGTTATGTGTATTCAATCACAATTTTTTTTTTTTGCTAACAAAGCAAGAGACTTTATTGGGAAGGGGTGCCTGGGGGGAGAGCAGCAGGGTAAGGGAACATAGGAGAACTGCTCTGCTACGTGGCTTGCAGTCTCAGGTTTATGGTAATGGGATTAGTTCCTGGGTTGTCTCTGGCCGATCATTCTGACTCAGGGTCCTTCCTGGTGGCGCGCGCATCACTCAGCCAAGATGGATTCTAGCGAGAAGGACTCTGGGAGGTTGGTAGGACATATGGACTGGCATCTCCTCTCTCCTTTCAACCTCTCCCAAGTTCTTCTGGTTGGTGGTAGCTTGTTAGTTCTGCGTTCCTTACCAGGACCTCCTGTTCTAAGATAATATTTTCAGTAGCACATAGGGAGGGAGCCAGGAAGGATATTTTCAGTAGCAGTGAGAAGCCTATAGACAGGCATGGGTGAGGTACTAGCAGCATCTGCTACACCTGGTAAAACTCAGTCCAGACTCTGTTACCAAGTCAAACACAATTCTAGCTGAAAAATCACCTTAGGAGTATTTTGATTTTAAAAGAGGTTCTCACCCCTATCACAAGAACATAGAGGGCAAAATTATTTAACATTAAGTTACATTCTGTAATGGCAGAGTCTAAGGCAACATACTTAGAGGCAGGAAGCTTTTTCTAGCAAACTTTAAAACACACGATATAGGCAACCACATACTCTGCCGGTGGGAGCAGGCGGTAGGATTCTCCACAATGTGGGGATTTTGATACAACACCCAGAGCTTATAAATATGTTATTCAAGCAGAATATTTTCCCACTTAGTCTAGAATTTATTTTCTTGCTCCTTGGGCAAATCAAAGAGACTTTCAGGACTTCCCTGGTGGCGCAGTGGTTGAGAGTCCGCCTGCCGATGCGGGGGACACGGGTTCGTGCCCTGGTCCGGGAAGATCCCACATGCCGCGGAGAGGCTGGGCCCGTGAGCCATGGCCGCTGAGCCTGCTTGTCCAGAGCCTGTGCTCCGCAACGGGAGAGGCCACAACAGTGAGAGTCCCGCGTACCGCACAAAAAAAGAAATAAAGAGAGACTTACAATGAGTTCAGGAAAAAGCATTCTCCAGGTAGGGAAGGCTCCCATCCTTCTAAATGATTAACATCCTTATGAATGACCTGTGGCAGGCACCCGACACTTGAGAGAGCAGAAGGGTTTAAAGTCAGAAGAACTGGATGAAGTGATGCCTCAGTCACTTGCTGGCTGTGGAACCCAGGCACAGCCCAAATCTCCCTGAGTCTTTGTTTCTCACCTCCACTTAGCCCCAGGGCTGTTTTAATGTCATCGGGGCTCTGCCTGTCACTTGGGGCTGGTGCATCTCCTCCCTGGTGTCCGGCCCTCAGCTCTCAATCACAATTTTTAAAAAGTTAAGGATCAATATTTTTTTCAGTTAAAAAAGTTATATATTAGTGTGAGGATTGTATTTCAACATAGTTGATGTATATATGTGTATATAAGTGAGTGTATACATATATATGTATATAAAGTCACGTATTAAAAATAAAAGAACTTTCTTAACTTCATTATCCCAGGTCTGCAGACCCACCAGGTCTGCAGGTCGTGGCAATCCCATTGGTCTTACTGGTGATTTGAGTACAGGTGGGTATAAGATGAGATTCTGGCCAATGAGATATGAGGATAAGTCCACTGGGCAGGGGTGGGGGGGCTTCTGAGAAGAATTTCCTGATAAAAAAAGACACATGGGAAGATAGGGCCTGTCTTCTTCTGCTAGATCTTATCTTGTCCACCTGAGATGCCTAGAACTGCAACAGCAATCTTGGAATCATGAAGGGTGCTAATGGAGACAGTCGTGACATGCTGAGTGAGGATGTCAGAATTGAAAAATGTTTCATCCAAAATGACAATGCGATGATGACATCATTGAATTCTAAATTAAACAACCCTGGGGCCCTCCTTCCTCCAGACTTATTGTATGAGATTATAAATGATATTTAAAAAAAAAATTTATTTATGTATTTATCTTTTGAATTGTATTTTATTTTTTTTATACAGCAGTTCTTATTAGTTATCTATTTTATACATATTAGTGTATACATGTCAATCCCAATCTCCCAATTCATCCCACCACCACACCCCCTCCACTTTCACCCCTTGGTGTCCATACATTTGTTCTCTACATCTGTGTCTCTATTTCTTCCCTGCAAACTGGTTCATCTGTACCATTTTTCTAGGTTCTACATATATGTGTTAATATACGATATTTGTTTTTCTCTTTCTGACTTACTTCACTCTGTATGACAGTCTCTAGATCCATCCACGTCTCCACAAATGACACAATTTTGTTCCTTTTTATGGCTGAGTAATATTCCATTGTGTATATGTACCACATCTTCTTTATCCATTCATCTGTCAGTGGGCATTTAGGTTGCTTCTATGACCTGGCTATTGTAAATAGTGCTGCAATGAACATTGGGTGCATGTGTCTTTTTGAATTATAACTTTCTCTGGGTATATGCCCAGTAGTGGGATGCTGGGTCATATGGTAATTCTATTTTTAGTTTTTTAAGGAACCTCCATAATGTTCTCCATAGTGGCTGTATCAATTTACATTCCCACCAACAGTGCAAGAGGGTTCCCTTTTCTCCACACCCTCTCCAGCATTTGTATATTTTCTGATGATGCCCATTCTAACTGGTGTGAGGTGATACCTCATTGTAGTTTTGATTTGCATTCCTCTAATAATCAGTGACGTTGAGCAGCTTTTCATGTGCTTCTTTGCCATCTGTATGTCTTCTTTGGAGAAATGTCTATTTAGGTCTTCTGCCCATCTTTTGATTGGGTTGTTTGTTTTTTTAATATTGAGCTGCATGAGCTGTGTATATATTTTGGAGATTAATCCTTTGTCCGTTGATTCATTTGCAAATATTTTCTCCCATTCTGAGGGTTGTCTTTTTGTCTTGTTTGTAGTTTCCTTTGTTGTGCAAAAGCTTTTAAGTTTCATTAGGTCCCATTTGTTTATTTTTGTTATTTCCATTACTCTAGGAGGTGGATCAAAAAAGATCTTGCTGTGACTTATGTCAAAGAGTGTTTGTCCTATGTTTTCCTCTGTTTTATAGTGTCCAGTCTTACATTTAGGTCTTTAATCCATTTTGAGTTTATTTTTGTATATGGTGTTAGGGATTGTTCTAATTTCATTCTTTTACATGTAGCTGTCCAGTTTTCCCAGCACCACTTATTGAAGAGACTGTCTTTTCTCCATTGTAAATCCTTGCCTCTTTTGTCATAGATTAGTTGGCCATAGGTGCATGGGTTTACCTCTGGGCTTTCTATCCTGTTCCACTGATCTATATTTCTGTTTTTGTGCCAGTACCATATGGTCTTGATTACTGTAGCTTTGTAGTATAGTCTGAAGTCAGGGAGTCTGATTCCATTTTTTTTCCCTCAAGACTGCTTTGGCTATTTAGGGTCTTTTGCATCTCCATAGAAATTTTAAGACTTTTTTGTGCTAGTTCTGTAAAAAATGCCTCTGGTAATTTGATAGGGATTGCATTGAATTTGTAGATTGCTTTGGGCAGTATAGTCATTTTCACAACATTGATTCTTCCAATCCAAGAACATGGTATATCTCTCCATCTGTTTGTGTCATCTTTGATTTCTTTCATCAGTGTCTTATAGTTTTCTGAGTACAATTCTTTTTCCTCCTTAGGTAGGTTTATTCCTAGGTATTTTATTCTTTTTCTGGCAATGGTGAATGGGACTGTTTCCTTAATTTCTCTTTCTGATCTTTCATCATTAGTGTATAGGAACGCAAGAGATTTCTGTGCATTAATTTTGTATACTGCAACTTTACCAAATTCATTGATTAGCTCTAGTAGTTTTCTGGTGGCTTCTTTAGGATTCTCTATGTATAGTATCATGTCATCTGCAAACAATGACAGTTTTACTTCTTCTTTTCCAATTTGTATTCCTTTATTTCTTTTTCTTCTCTGATTGCCATAGCTAGGACTTCCAAAACTATGTTGAATAATAGTGACAAAAGTAGACATCCTTGTCTTCTTCCTGCTCTTAGAAGAAATGCTTTCAGTTTTTCACCATTGAGAATGATGTTTGCTGTGGTTTGTCGTATATGACCTTTATTATGTTGAGTTAGGTTCCCTCTATACCTACTTTCTGGAGAGTTTTTATCATAAGTGGTTGTTGAATTTTGTCAAAAGCTTTTTCTGCATCTATTGAGAAGATCATATAGTTTTTATTCTTCAATTAGTTAATATGGTGTATCACATTGATTGATTTTTGTATATTGAAGAATCCTTGCATCCCTGGGATAAATCCCACTTGATCATGGTGTATGATCCTTTTAATGTGCTGTTGGATTCTCTTTGCTAGTATTTTGGTGAGGATTTTTGCATCTATATTCATCAGTGATATTGGTCTGTAATTTTCTTTTTCTGTAGTATCTCTGTCTGGTTTTGGTATCAGAGTGATGGTGGCCTTGTAAAATGAGTTTGGGAGTGTTCCTTCTTCTGCAATGTTTTGGAAGAGTTTGAGAAGGATGGGTGTTAGCTCTTCTCTAAATGTTTGATAGAATTCACCTGTGAAGCCATCTGGTCCTGGACTTTTGTTCGTTGGAAGATTTTAAATCACAGTTTCAATTTCATTACTTGTGATTGGTCTGTTCATATTTTCTGTTTCTTCCTGGTTCAGTCTTGGAAGGTTATACCTTTATTAGAATTTGTCCATTTTTTCCAGGTTGTCCATATTATTGGCATAGAGTTGCTTGTAGTAGTCTCTTACGATGCTTTGTATTTTTGCGGTGTGCATTGAAACTTCTCCTTTTTCATTTCTAATTTTATTGATTTGAGTCCTCTCTCTTTTTTTCTTGATGAGTCTGGCTAATGGTTTATCAATTTTGTTTATCTTCTCAAAGAACCAGCTTTTAGTTTTATTGATCTTTGCTATCATTTTCTTTGTTTCTATTTCATTTATTTCTGCTCTGATCTTTATGATTTCTTTCCTTCTACTAACTTTGGGTTTTGTTTGTTCTTCTTTCTCTAGTTCCTTTAGGTGTAAAGTTAGATTGTTTGAGATTTTTCTTGTTTCTTGAGGTAGAATTGTATTGCTATAAATTTCCCTCTTAGAACTGCTTTTGCTGTATCCCATAGGTTTTGGATCATCATGTTTTTGTTGTCATTTGTCTCTAGGTATTTTTTTATTTTCTCTTTGATTTTTTCAGTGATGTTTTGGTTATTTAGTAACATATTGTTTAGCCTCCATGTGTTTGTGTTTTTTATGCTCTTTTTCCCTGTAGTTGATTTCTAATCTCATAGCATTGTGGTCAGAAAAGATGCTTGATATGATTTCAATATTCTTAGATTTACCAAGGCTTGATTTGTGACCCAAGATGTGATCTATCCTGGAGAATGTTCCATGTGCACTTGAGAAGAAAGTGTAATCTGCTCTTTTTGTATGGAATGTCCTATAAATATCAATTAAATCTATCTGGTCTCTTGTGTCATTTAAAGCTTGTGTTTCCTTATTAATTTTCTGTCTGGATGATCTGTCCATTGGTGTAAATGAGGTGTTAAAGTCCCCCACTGTTATTGTGTTACTGTTGATTTCCTCTTTTACAGCTGTTAGCAGTTGCCTTATGTATTGAGGTGCTCTTAAGTTGGGTGCACATATATTTATAATTGTTATATCTTCTTATTGGATTGATCCCTTGATCATTATGTAGTGTCCTTCCTTGTCTCTTTTTTGTGTGTGTGTGGTACGTGGGCCTCTCACTGTTGTGTCCTCTCCCGTTGTGGAGCACAGGCTCTGGACATGCAGGCTAAGTGGCCATGGCTCACGGGCCCAGCTGCTCCGCAACATGTGGGATCTTCCCCGACTGGGGCACGAACCTGTGTCCCCTGCATGCGCAGGTGGACTCTCAACCACTGCGCCACCAGGGAAGTCCTTTCCTTATCTCTTGTAACGTTCTTTATTTTAAAGTCTATTTTATCTGATATGAGTATTGCTACTCCAGCTTTCTTTTGATTTCCACTTGCATGGAATATCTTTTTCCATCCCCTCACTTTCAGTCTGTGTGTGTCCCTAGGTCTGAAGTGGGTCTCTTGTAGACAGCCTATATATGGGTCTTGTTTTTGTATCTGTTCGGTGAGCCCCTGTGTTTTGGTTGGAGCATTTAATCCATTCACGTTTAAGTTAATTATCAATATATATATATTCCTATTACCATTTTAATGTTAATTGTTTTGGGTTTGTTTTGGTAGGTCCTTTTCTTCTCTTGTGTTTCCCACTTAGAGAAGTTCCTTTAGCATTTGTTGTAGAGCTGGTTTGGTGGTGCTGAATTCTCTTAGCTTTTGCTTGTCTGTAAAGTTTTTGATTTCTCCATTGAATCTGAATGAGATCCTTGCCGGGTAGAGTAATCGGTTGTAGGTTCTTCCCTTTCATGATAAATATATTGTGCCACTCCCTTCTGGCTTGTAGAGTTTCTGTGAGAAATCAGCTTTTAACCTTACGGGAGTTCTCTTGTATGTTACTTGTCCTTTTTCTCTTGTTGCTTTCAGTAATTTTTCTTTGTCTTTAATTTTTGGTCAGTTTGATTACTATGTGTCTCAGTGTTTCTCCTTGGGTTTA